>NW_023604295.1:91800226-92278490 GCF_014898055.3 Talpa occidentalis | reverse complement strand
AGAATTCTATGTATACTTTTTTCCCTCTCAAAACTTAAACATTTCCCTTCATCTCTTGCATGATTTCTGAAGAAAAGTTGGGTACTTCTTATCTTTTAATTTTTTTCTATAAGTGTAATCTGATTTCTTTCTGGAATTTTTATAATCTTTGATTTCCTAGTTTGAAGATGATATGCTTAGATGTAGTCTTTTTTTAGAGACTTGTTTATTTATGCTACAAGAGCTGAGATGTATGCAAGAGGTGTTGGGGGGTGGTGGTTGGTTAAGAGGATTCACCAGAGACAGAGTGGTGAGGAGAACAGGTGGATGTACTGAAAATACTCTGCGGAGGGTAGCAGCAAGTGAGACAGGAGAGGTCTGCTGTGCTATGTGGGTCACCTCCCTGGCCAGGGATCGAACTTGTATGGCAGTACTGCTAAGAAAGCATTTGATAAAGTTCAACATTCACTTATGATGAAGGCCATCACAATATTTGGGATAAAAGGATTGTACTTTAACATAATAAAATCTGTATATGATAAACCCACCATTAACATCGTTCTTAATGATAAAAAACTGAAAGTCTTCACTTTATGATCTGGAACAAGACAAGGCTGTCCACTCTTACCACTGCTTTCAATATAATACCAAATTCCTATCTAGAACAATTATGCAAGAGAAAGACAAACATGGAATCTAAGTAGGGAAAGAAATAAAACTATCATTATTTGCATATGATATATAGAGACAACCCTAAAACTCCCTGGGAAAACTAATTAAAGCAATTAACCAGTTTAATAAAGTAGCAAGTTAGAAAATCAACACACAAAAATTTGTGACTTCCTATATGCTAACAGTCAGCCTGAAGAGGAAGAAACTAAGAAAAACATTCTATTTATAATTATACCAAAAAAAAAATGGAATGCCTGGAAATAAATTTAAGAAAGGAGCTGAAAGACCAATACAAAGAAATTATAAAACTTTTTTTTAAAGATTTATTTTTTATTTATTTATCATACAAGAACTGTGGTGTAGGCCAGAGGTATGGGGTAGGGATGTAAGAGGATTCGCCAGAGACAGAGTAGATAGCACAACAGGCAGAGCCACTGAAATAAACTGCTGAAAGGAGCAGCGGGTGAGACAAAAGAGGTGTGTTAGCTCCCTTGTGGGGGATTGAACTCAGGCCATGCTGGCTGGTGATAGCTTGATAGAACTAAGACTTTAACCCCTACAGCACAAAGGAGGCCCACAATTTTTTTTTTTTTGAAAGAGAAGAAATAAATAAATGGAAAGACATTCCCAGCTCATGAATCAAAAGAATTAACATTACAAAAGCAATTTACACATTCCATGCAATTCCAATAAAAAAACTCAATGGTGTTCTTCAAAGAAATAGAATATTGCTTAAATTCATATAGACTCATAAAAAAACTCTCAAATATCTAAAACTCTTCTGACTAAAAGGAGGAAGAATTGAGATATTCATACACAGACTTTAAATGATACTACAAAGCAATAATAATTAAAACAGCATGGTACTGGAACAAAAACAGACACATGACCAATCGAGCCAAATTAAAACGCAGAAACAAAGCCACACATATATGATCAACTAATCTATGACAAAGGAGCAAATAATATACACTGGATAAAGGAATTTCTCTTCAATAAGTAATACTGGGAAAACTGGACTGCCCATTGCAAAAGAATGAAATTAGACTACTACCTCTCACCATACAAACATATTTAATGAAAATGGATTAAAGACTTGAATTTAAGAGCTTAAATCATAAAATGCATAGAAGAAAATATAAGCATAGCACTCTGTGACATATACCTCAGAAACATCTTTGAGGACTCATTTCCAAAAACAAAGAAAATGAAGGAAAAGATAAACAGCTGGAACTACATCGAGCTTAAAAGCTTCCGTACAGCAAAACAGACAGTAATGAAAACAAAGAGATACCCTACTGAGTAGGAGACAATATTGCACAATATAGAACTGATAAGAGACCAATATCAAAGAGCTACAAAGAGTTTACACAACCAAACAAAAAACAAGGAAACCATCCAGTCAAAAAATGGGCAGAATAGCTAAAAAGATGCTTCTCCAAAGAAGAAATACAAATGTCCAACAGGTTTATGAATACATGTTCAACATCACTTATAATCACAGAATGCAAATCTCAAACCACAATGAGATGCCACCTCACACTGGTGAGAGGTGCCTATATATATATATATATATATATATATATATATAAATTGGAACAACAAATGCTGGTGAGGATGTGGAGAAAAGGAGAAAAAGGAAATGTCTACACTGTTGATGGGAATGTAAACTGATCCAACCACTATGGAAGCTATGTGGAGAGCTCTGAAAATAATAAAAATGGAGCTAACATATGACCCAGACTTTTTACTTCTGGGAATCTACCAAAAGGGCACAAAAGCACTAATTTGAATGGAAACCTGAACGCCTATGTTTAGTGCAGCACTATTTACAATAGCTAAGTTATGGCAACAAAGTAAATGCCAAAAAAACAGATGAATGAATCAAGAAAATGTGTTATATATACACAATGGAATACTACTCAGAAATCAAAAAGTCAAACTCATGCCATTTGTAGCAACATGAATGAAGCTGGCAGGGATTATGACAAGTGTAATAAGTCAGAAGTAAAAAAGAAAAATATTATATGGTTTTACTTATAGGTGGAATATATGGAAATTGAACAAAGTATCAAGAAAAAGGCAACACTTGCAGGCAAACTGTAGATCTGAGGTATACATTAGGGCAGGGGTAGGAGGAGGGATTGAAACAGAGGAGGGAGGGCCTTCCTGGTGGCACAGGCAGTTGAGCACAGTGCTGTGCAGCTATCTGCAGTCTCTGCAGAACCCATTCGATCCCAGACAGCTAGGGAGATACCTACATGGTGCAGCAGACCCCTCCTGTCTCACCCGCTGCTCTTCTCAGCAGTGTATTTCAGTCAGTCTGCCTGTTCTGTTCCCCACTCTGTCTCTGGTGAATTCTCTCACCTGTCTGACCCACTGCTCCCCTCAGCAGTGCCTTCGACCATCTGCTTGTTCTGCTCCGCGCTCTGCCTCTGGTGAATCATTCACTCTCACCCTCCCATGCCTCTGGCCTGTACCCCAGCTCTTGTATAAATAAAACAAATCTTCAAAAAAAGAAGGATTTATTTACTAATGCATACAAGAACCAGGGTACAGGAGAGGTCTGCCGCACCATGTGGGTATCTCCCTGGGTGGCCGGGAAAACCCAAGCTGCAGAGGATATGGACAGCTTCACAGCACTGCACTCAACCTTCAACCTGCTGCACCACTGGGGAGGCAAGAAAGAAAGAGCGCACGCTGCGCGCGCGAGAGAGAGAGAGAGAGAGAGAGAGAGAGAGAGAGAGAGAGAGAGAGAGAGAGAGAGAGAGAGAGAAAGGAGGGAAGTGCACAAGAGACTGTAGTGAAGGTTCACAAGGAAGCATCCTCCATTCTTCCCATTCCTCTCACTCACCTCCCACTCCATTTGACCACAGAATTTCTTTAATTATGCCCAGGAATTCATCAGAATTAACATTTATACTTACGATATTAGGTTTTTTTCCTGTAATTTGACTAAATGTAAAATTTGAAAAATGAAGTATGAGAAATTTCATCCTAACAATTATATCATTATTATGTATGACAAAATATGATAGGTCATTATTCATTAATATGTACTTTAAGATGATTTATATAAATAAATCGTGCAGTGTTGTTTCCTTATTATTGGCCTCATTCATTCAAAATAGGTATTTATTTTGATAAAAAGTAATGGAATAAATTATTATTTTTGATAAAAATAATGGAATAAATGATTAATACATACAGCTACTTGTGTATTTCATTCAAGTAGCTGTATATATTAATAATTCATTCCATTATATTCTGGGGACTATTCCATAATAACATTATGACACAAATTGTTTATTTTTCATCTGTAGATAGGCATTTGTGTATTTATATTTATTGGCATTTAGAAACAATATGTTGTAAACTTCACTTCACATTTTAGTTCCATATTCTAAAACATTTTGTTTTAAAATAAGTGTAGTTGTACAGATGAATGTAAAATCAGTGCATATTTATCTATTCTGTAAGAAAAAAAAAGAAAGAAGAAAGATGTGTGTTTGCACATTTATTTACTTATTCAACACTTATAACATTATAGACCCATTCATATGTTTATTATAACATTGGCTTTATTTTGGTGTCAAATTACTCTAGCTTTGCCAGTTGGGAGATCTTTCAAGTTAATTTCTTCATCATTTACGCATGTACAAAATTTTATTTTTAAGCACTTCCTTACTTTCTTTAGGATTTATTTTTATTTATGCATACAAGAACTGGGTGTTGGCTAGATGTGCAAGGGGTGAGAGGATTCACTAGAGACAGAGTTAGGAGCAGAATGGCCAGATCTACTAAAATACACTGCTGAGGGGAGCAGGAGGAGAGATCTTCTGTAGCTTATGTGGAGTTAGCTTTCTGGCCATGGATTGAACTCATGCCACAGTGGCTGGTGATAGCTTTATAGCACTGAAATTTTAACCCCTGTGCCACCAACGAAACCCCACTTCCTTACTTTCTGACACTACAAGGATCTCTGGACTTAGCTAGTAAAATTTTTGCACCAGTTTTATAAGTAGACAAATACCAGAGAATTTTGGCTCCTTCTATTGGATAGTGGCATTTTAAAATTATAAGCTGGGCACTAAGTTTACTTATAATTTCGTTGTCATAACTTCTATTCTGTTTTAAAAGGTAGTTCTAGGAAATATAATATGTACACTTAATGAGTTTTGCATCAAAATGTTCTACATTAAGTTATGCGTTCACCCATCTGCAGCTAATCTAAGCTAAACATGAACTGATACAGATTATTTTCTGCTCTTACTCTATAACACAGAGTTGTAGTCTTCCCTTCTTCCTGTAACTTACTTTTAACTTCTTTCTCAAAGTGAGAAACTGCTCATAATAGATTTACACATTTTTTTTGGTTACTGATCAGTATACAGACAAAATTGTTTCTTAATGATAACCAGTGCTCCCTTGAGGGGGAAAAAAGAAACATAACTAAAATGCATTATTTGTATACACGTATTGACTTTCTGTTCTTTTCAATATTAATTAGATCAGCCACTTTATTGCCATGTTTTGGTGGGGTTTATCAAATATTGATAATGTAAGTAAATTCATTTCTCACATTTTTCATTCCTTCCCATGATAACCCCAAATGGCTGGTTTTCATTTTTACGCAGCGAAGTTCAATCTTTGTAGGGTCCAGTTCCATAATTTTGACAAAAGTAGTCATATCTAAAATAGGATTTATCTATCTATCTACCACCATTTTTCAAAACAGTTATGTCATTCTAAATATGTCCTTGGGTGACAACTTGTAATTAATTCATTTTCCCCAAGTCTTGTTCTATCAAAAACAAACAAACAAAAAAACTTGTCTTGAATGTCTTGTAAATGGATTCGCACAATGTTATGTCTACTTCTAAGTGATTCTGAATAAGGTATATATAAAAGTTTTTGTGTGAACATAATTTTTTGTTTCTCTGAGGTGCATACTTAGGAGTTGGAGTAAATGTTCATAAGAAACTTCCAAATATTATTGAAAAATAGCTGTACCATTTGTGTTCCCACCAGTAAGGTATGAGATTTTTTGGTACTCTGGAACATTGTCAGCACATGGAATTATCAGGGGGTTATTTTTTTTTTAATTTTATATATATATACATATATGTGTGTATACACATATATATACACACACTAATGTGTATGTAGTTAAATATTATGTCAATTTGTTTTGCATTTCACTTATATCTAAATTTTTTTGAGCATAAATTTTTATGCTCATACACCACTAATACTTCTTTGGGTATAAGAAAATTTTAAATCTTTTGTCCACTGACTTATTTTTTTATTGAGTTTTAAGATTTGTTTATATATCAAAATGATAGTCTTTACCAGAAATGGATTTTGAATGAATGTCATTGCTGTAACAGCCACTTCTTTCAAAACCTTAATGTCTTTTGAAGAATAGAAGTTTTGAATTTTAATGTTGATTTTTTCTATTATAACTTATAGATCTTTATTCTACTGTAAAAATCTTGGCTTAACCAATAGTCATAATATTCTGTACTATATGAAACTTTCAAGATTATTTTAATGTAACTCATGTTTATATATAGGATATATTTTGAAATATTTTTAGGGATCAAGGTATATAATTTTATGTAAAGCTGCCTAATTTTTCAGGATAATTTGTTGAAGTAGTCTTCTTTTTTCTAGTAGATTGCTTTGGAACTATTCCAAATATCAAATTATCAGATGTGTTTGGGATTTATTGTGGACTCTTCCATCTAATAATATATTTGCCAATAAAATGCTCTCTTGATTATAGTTTCATAGTAATTCTTTTTTTAAGATTTATTGTTATTTATTTATGCATACAAGAACTAGATTCTAGGCCAGAGGTGCAGGGGTAAGAGGATTCACCAGAGACAGCAATGAGCAAAACAAGCGGATCTACTGACATACACTGCTGAGGGGAGCAGTGGGAGAGGCAGTAGCTGTAATAGTGCCGAGACTTAAACCCTGCACCACCAGGGAGGCTCCCAGTAATGCTTAAAACCATTTAATGTGAAAACTCAAACTTTATTATACTTCTTAAAATTTTATATCACTATTTTATGTTCTGGAAATTTATATGTATATTTTAGAATATACTTGAAAAGCTCTATTTAGAAAATGTATGTTGAGATTTTCATTTTTTTAAATTTTTTTAATAATAAATTTATTTTTATATTCCCCATACAATTGCAACCCCCCCATTCTGACCCCAATCCCTCCCCTCCCGCCCCCCACCCCCCAAAAGTGTCTCTGGTTCATAGTTCTTTGTTGATTTTGATTTTCACTTTCTTATAGTTATTCATTTTCCTGGTCCCTTATTTAAGTTTTCTAGATTCCTGCTATGAGTGAGACCATCCGGTGTTTTTCTTTTTCTTTCTGGCTTATTTTGCTGAGCATGATCCCTTCCAGCGCCATCCATGTTGCTGCAAATTGCATGTGTTTATCTTTTTGAATGCTGAGTAATATTCCATGGTATATATGTACCACATCTTCTTGATCCAGTCATCTATTTTTGGGCATTTGGGCTGTTTCCAAAGCTTAGCTATTGTAAATAGTGCTGCTATAAACATAGGGGTGCAGGTGTTCTTTGGAATTGATGTTTCTGTGTCCTTTGGGTAAATACCCAGGAGTGGAATTGCTGGATCATATGGAAGCTCTATGTTTAGTAGGTCCAGAAATCTCCACACAGCTCTCCATAGTGGTTGGACCGAGATTTTTATTTTGATTGTAATTAATCTAAAGATTAATTTGGGAAAATTGACATCTTAATAAAATTGCGGTTTCAAGACATGAATGTAGTATATCTACAAGTCTGATTTAGTTTCTCTCAGGAGCATATCATAAATTTCAAGGTACATATCATAAATTTCAAGGTACCTATCATAAATTTCAATGTTTTAAAAAGTGCCATTAAGTATGTCTTTTTTTTAATTAATTAATTTATTTATACAAGCACTGGGTATAGTCAGAAGTGTGGGAAGGTGAGAGAATTCACCAGAGTCAGAGCGGAGAGCAGAGCAGGCAGACTTGATGAAGTACACTGCTGAGGGGAGCAGCAGGCAGCAGGAGGGGTCTGCACGCCATGTGGGACCCTCACCCGGTGGCTGGGAATCGAACCAGCGCTGCAGAGGCTGCGGGCAGCTTCACAGCCCAGTGCTCAACTGCTGTGCCACCGGGAGGCCCCCACGTATGTGTTGTTTTTGATGACATTTATAGATGATATTTGTTAAATTTCAGTTCCAACTTTGTTGTCAGCTTATATAATTATAATTTTTATGGTGACATTATGTAATAGTGTTAGACATAATCTCTTTAGTTGTTAGTATACAATCTTATTATCTTGCATAAGAAGTGTTTCACTATTTCCTTTCCCATTTATACACATTCTCCCTTTACTTCTTTTTTTTAAGATTTATTTATTTATTTTATACCAGAACTGGGGTACATGTCAGAAGCATGGGAGGGTGAGAGAATTCACCAGAGCCAGAGCGGGGAGCAGAACAGGCAGATAGACCAAAGACGCTGCTGAGGGGAGCAGCGGGCGCGGCAGGAGAGGTCTGTCATACCATGTGGGATTCTCCCTGGCCAGCGGGGAATGGAACCGGTGCTGCAGAGGCTGCAGACATCTTTGCAGCGTGGCGCTCAACCGCTGCACCACCAGGGAGGCCCCTCTCCCTTTACTACTTACTGGAAAAAAAAAAAAAAATTGGACCAAGTTCTGAATTTTTTAGAGTATTTTTTATTTACCTCGTGTCAGAGATATTTCAGAATTCTTCTTGTATTCATATTTTATTTTAATTGCAAACAGGAATATATGAGCTCTTATGCTAAGGTCTTTAGCAAAGCCTTTGGAAGGAAGATTAATACCTATAATAAATTATGTAGCATTTGCTCTATTCATTTAGATCTAATAAGTGAGAACTTACCACAGGAAACCTTTCATCTCATTTATATTTATAATAGAAATTGTCACCATGGCAAGCATATGTATGTATACAGTATAAAATTTTTTCAACTTATGAAGATTAATTCTTCCTATTAATACATCCATTCCTAGGTGGATTCCTTCCATAGTCCATTAGTTCCCTTGAAATATAAATGAGTTTTCTCATCTTGAAAGCTGCTATGCAACAATCATCACTCATCATCATCATCATCATCATCATCATCATCATCATCATCATCATCCTCATTATTTTGAGGAGTATCCCTGCAGGATCTTTTACCTCAGTCCAGAAATGCAACTTTTAAGCTGAAAGAACAGGAGGCCCACCATGAACCTCCACAGTGAGAGCAAGTAACTGAAAAATAAAAGCACAGGAGTCTTACATTCTGTGGTTGAGGGCTCCTTGTGGTGGTTGGCATTACTACTATAACAAAACATTTTTTCAAGATTTATTTTTATTTATTTATGCATACAAGAACTGGGGTGTAGGCCACAGGTGTGGTGGCAGGGGTGATGAGAAGATTCACAAGAGATAAAGTGGGGAGGAGAACATGCAGATCTACTGAAATACACTGCTGAGGAGAGGTCTGCTGTGCCATGTGGGTCCTCTCCCTGGCGGGGGTGGGGGGGATCTAACTCATGCTGCAGTGGCTATTGATAGCTTGATAGCACTGAAACTTTAACCCCTGTGCAACCAAAGAGGCCCCCGATATATAAAACATTTTTATCCAAGAAAATCATTATAATCTTCATGAAATTGATTGCCATTTGACCGATTTTGCATTTTTTTTTTCTTGTTATTCTTTTGAAAATAATCAATCCAAGTAATAAATTCTTTCTGGTATCATTATATTATGTCAAATTTGTTATTTTATCTTCAACTGAGTATTTGTAGAATAGTAGTGAAAACAGTGTAAAGAAATTAGGAAGCTTTTGCTTATTATTGATATTGCAATAAGGTTAATTTTCCTCTATTTTTTATCCAAGATTACCAATAATGTATCTCACAAATTCACTTGTGAACATACTTTTAAACTCTTTTCTTCAAGTTCTTTTTTCAATTAAAAAGCAACTTATCACTGGCTTTAGAACTATTTCTAAATATTAAGTCTCCAGAAAGTACTCAAAGGTCACAATGTTTGCTTTATATAAAAACGATTTCAAATAAACCTTTTTTTTTTCAATTACACATCAATGTTAAGAAATAAATTTAATATTCATAGCAAATTTGTGCATGCTTTATACTTGTACTAAAGGGAATCATCATTTCTATCTCGATTAATTATAATGGACACCTATGTTTTTATTTATTTTATTATTTTTTAAAGATTTATTTATTTATGCATTCAAGAGCTGGGGTGCAGGCCAGAGATGTAGTTGGTGAGAGGATTCACCAGAGACAGAGTGGGGAGTAAAATAGGCAGATGTACTGAAATACACTGCTAAGGGGAACAGTGGATGAGACAGGAGAGGTCTGCCACCTCTCTGTCTGGGTATCAAACTCTTGCTGCAGTGACTGCAGATAGCTTCATAGTGCTATGTCTTAACCCCTTGCACTACCAGGGAGGCCCCATGGACACCTATGTTTTCACAAGCAAAATTATAGTCTGGATGTTGTTGTTCTGGACCTTAACTTGCTTAGTAAGTCAAAAGATATCAAACTTAAGAAACCTATAAATGGTGTGAGTATGTGATTGTTTGTGTGGTATAAATATATCTACATGCGTATAAAAACTAAAGTTCTACTTAAGATTCCAGATCACTGACAAATAACTGTGACAGATAACAATTAGCAATCCCATGTATTATCATCCAGGTCACACTCTTACAGGCTATTTAAAGAAAGCCAATTGTCTTGATAGAAGGTTTGGCATGTATGAGCATTGACTGAATTTAATTATCTGGTGTAAATGCCCTAGCACAGATTGTCTCCTAAAGTTCTGTTCTTTTTAGAGATTGCTCATAAGACACTTTCCACAAAGTTAAAAAGAAATATATGTGCTTTCCTAGTACCTTATGCATTTCTTGTTTTATGTCTTATCTAGATGTATTGCAATTCCCTTTTGTCCTTTCTATTTCATTACTACAATTAAAGTTCTTGTAGGTGAGGTTTATATTCAGCAATTTCCATGTTCTCAAATCCTAGTCTGTGTCTGACAAATAGTAGGTTTTCTGATAAATGTTTTTTATAATTAATAATAACATTGCAGTAAATGAATAAGATTACCATAAAAATAAAATTATAATAGTAAAATTAATACATGTTTTACTTATAGATTTCATGTGGGATTCTGGACAAGTAATAAAAATTAGTAACAAATCTCTTCATTAATTTCTTATTTTAATAGCAGTTTTTAGAATTAGATCATGACTTAAATTTATAATAAAATAAACTCAAGATGATCAAAATATCAAAATGCATATATTTTTGCTTACTAATTTCTTTAGCGGGAACTGAAAGAGTCAAAGTTTGTCAATTTAGAGAGATAAAATCCCACAACAAATTTGTTGGTCCATCCCGCAGGCCGACGGGGTCCAGGAACACGGAGGAGCGGCTAGGGATGAAAGATGCGTACACTCACTTGGCTGGAAGCAGGAACTCTCTTTATTACCGAGGGGCAGGGCTATATATAGGAAAGTCTGCACATGCGCTTTACGTGGCCTGCACATGTGCTTTACGTGGATCTTACGTGGCCTGCACATGCGCTTACGTGGATCTTACGTGGCCTGCACATCTTACGTGGCCTGCACATGCGCTTTACGTGGCCTGCACATGTGCTTTACCGTGGATCTCCGGTTATTATTGCATCAACTTTTGCCGAATCATGCTAGAGCGGAAGCAACCACTACCCCAGGTCCCTCTGCTGGTGAGCCCTGTACTAAAAGCTCCCCCATTTTTACGTTATAAAGAAAAAAGGGGGGGACGCACTGGGGCCTGTCTTAGGTTGTGGCGGTCGTATCCACGTGCTTACCCGTCATGGACACCCACCACCAGATATCCTAGGTAAGTTAGTGGAGCTGTCTTAGGTTGCAACGGATTACACCGCCATCTTACCCGTCATTGGCCTACAGGTGGTCAAGGGCAATATTGACCCACACACCAGGGTCTGCAGTGCGTTGTAACAGAGAGTACCGTACCTGTCGCAGAGCCAGTCGTAGGGCCCTGCATCTTTGGCACCGGTGCCACAGGATGTAGAAGATGACACCCAGACAGAAGAGGACCACACTAAGGAGTGATATGGCTCCCCCCAAGGATTTGGCCAGCTCCCAGGCTTTAGAGAGCCAGGAAAGGGCTTGATCAGGGTTAAATACCATGGCTCGGGTATTATTGATGGTGAAAATTTGATTAGCCAATTGAACTGTAAAATTGAGAAAGATTTGGTTCCACGGGCCGCGCAGGTACTCATTGCGGGTATGAACCTGGGAAGAATAATTGGAAACAAGAGCAGGGGTAACACATGTGAACACATATGTAGGAACACAGGGGATATGGGCAGTTAGAGTCAGTAAGTCTATTTCTTCTTGTAGCAAGGAGACTTGTTGATTTAGTTGGAGTATTCCGACCGCAAGGTGATTGTTGATAGAGTTTTGAGTGAGAAAGATGGTGGAGATTCGTTCCGAGAGAAGGTTGATGGTGTCCGCATTAGCCACAAAGTTGGACAGAGCTAGGCCGCTGACCACCGCGACCACAGCTGCCAGTGTTGAGAAAACGGAGATCAAGGTGCCAACAACCAATACCGGACCTGCTCGTCGATTTCGGATGATTACCTGAGAAGTAGACTCAGACACATTGACAGGCATAATAACGACCTTAGGGAAACACATGACAACAAAGGAATTGCTGAGGGTTCTGGACCAACCAGAGGAAAGGTGACAGCTACAATTAAGGGGGGATTGATTGTTGAATGATAGGTTGAAAGACACTATATAAACAGGAGACAGGACGCAAACACCTGCTTGAACAGCAAAATTAACTTTGGAACTGAGAGTGGCATTGTCAGAGAGAGCGCTGGGATGGTTACCATAGGTAGCATTATAGGAAGAGAATTGCAGAGAAACCAGCCAGAGCGAATGGGATGTTGCCCCCCAGTGGTGTGGGGGTCTCTATGGAGCACCATAGGCACGGAGGGGGGACGAGGACCAAAGAAGGAGAGACCACCTTTTGTCCAGTTTATGTCAGCGGTCGTCATTATAGTAAGGGGAATGCAAGGGGAAAAGGTGATATTCTGCGGGGTTGCGGTAAGATGTAGGAAGGTAAAACAGAACACTGATGACAAATCAATAGTAGAGGGGCTGGTAAAGTTACTAGCAGAGGTCAAGGGTGTAGAAGGGAGTCCAGTGGTGGAACTGGTAGACAAGAATGACGGGAGAATACCCCCCTTTCTGGAAACCGGCAGAAGGAAAGGGGGGTTATTAACTATTGTCCAATGAATCGTGTTGCAAAGGAGGGGGGGTACTTGCAGTTGGAGGTGGAAGAGTAGTAGCAGGTGGAGGATCATTTTCCGAAGGTTTGGAGAATGCCTCTTCGTTGGGCAGATCGGAGGGTGGACTATGAAGCTAGTCAGCAGAAGAGGGATCCATCTACTAGACCCAGATGTTGTTGCTCTGTTCAAGCAAAGGTATCCAGATGGTATCATCTCTAAACCTAAGAATCTCTGAAGCACTTCCTCAGAGCAAAGAATTCAAGGCCATGGCTCTACAAGCTGCACCTGAAGAGTAATATTGTACAGTAGTCTTTTCTCCTTATTTAAATAAAAGTTTGCATTGTGGTTGGGATTTTGAGGTCAAATTCTGGCTCTGCTACTTAACAGTGGTGTTTTTGTGTAGCTCATCTCAGTCTGACTCATACATAAGATGGGATTATTACCTACCTCATGGGTTGTTGTGAGGGTGCAAACTAAACGCATGCATGGAACACATTAAAACATTGATTATACACTACAGGATCAAAGTGACTAGCAATCAGTACTATGTGAACATGGTGGTTAATACGGAAGTTCTCTGGAATAGCATTTCTTAAGGTGTAAGGTTTGATTGAATTTCACTTAAAGTATCACTGGGAACTATCACCCTCTAAATATTTTCTTATCATGTTAAAATTTTGTGGCTCTGCTAGTCTATTCTTTAACTTACATCTTTTTTTTTTTTTTTTTTTCTGCTGAAGGTTTTTATTTTTATTTTTTTTTTTTAATAAATTTTATTGTTATATTCCCCATACAATTGCAGCCCCCCCATTCTGACCCCAATCCCTCCCCTCCCACCCCCGCCCCCTAAAAGTGTCTCTGGTTCATAGTTTTTTGTTGATTTTGATTTTCACTTTCTTATAGTTATTCATTTTCCTGGTCCCTTATTTAAGTTTTCTAGATTCCTGCTATGAGTGAGACCATCCGGTATTTTTCTTTCTCTTTCTGGCTTATTTCGCTGAGCATGATCCCTTCCAGCGCCATCCATGTTGCTACAATTGCATGTGTTTATCTTTTTGAATGCTGAGTAATATTCCATGGTATATATGTACCACATCTTCTTGATCCAGTCATCTACTTTTGGGCATTTGGGTTGTTTCCAAAACTTAGCTATTGTAAACAGTGCTGCTATAAACATAGGGGTGCAGGTGTTCTTTGGAATTGATGTTTCTGTGTCCTTTGGGTAAATACCTAGGAGTGGAATTGCTGGATCATATGGAAGCTCTATGTTTAGTAGGTCCAGAAATCTCCATACAGCTTTCCACAGTGGTTGGACCAGTTTGCACTCCCACCAACAGTGCAGAAGAGTTCCTTTTCTCCACACCCTCGCCAACATTTGTTGTTGCTAGTTTTTTTAATATGTGCCATTCTCACTGGTGTAAGATGGTATCTCATGGTAGTTTTGATTTGCATTTCCCTGATGACAAGTGATGTTGAACATTTTTTCATATGCCTGTTGGCCATTTGCATTTCCTCTTCAGAGAAGTTTCTTTTAAGCTCTTCTGCCCATTTTTTGACTGGATTATTTTCTTTGTTGTTGTTGAGTCTCATCAGCTCTTTGCAGATTTTTGTGATCAGTCCTTTATCATTAGTGTTGGGTGCAAAAATGTTCTCCCAGTTGGTGGGGTTTCTCTTTGTTTTTGTTATTGTCTCTTTTGCTGTGCAAAAGCTCTTTAATTTGATGTAGTCCCAGCTGTTTATCTTTGCCTTCACTATCACTGCTTTGGGTGATGTGTCTGTAAAGATGTCTTGATGTGCAAATCACGTAGTGTTTCGCCTATATATCCTTCTATATATTTTATGGTTTCAGGTCTTATGTCTAGTTCTTTAATCCATTTGAGTTGATTTTTGTGTATGGTGTGAGGTGGTGGTCAAGCTTCATTCTTTTGCATGTAGCGACCCAGTTTTCCCAGCACCATTTATTGAACAAACTTTCTTTGCTCCAATGCATATTCTTTGCTCCTTTGTCAAAGATTAGTTGACCATAAATCTGTGGGTTTATTTCTGGATTTTCTATTCGATTCCATTGGTCTGTATGTCTGTTCTTGTTCCAATACCATGCAGTTTGATGATTATGGCTTTGTAGTATAGTTTGAAGTCTGGAGTCTGATGCCTCCATTCCCTTCTTTTTTTTCAGGAGAGCTTTGGCTATTCGGGGTTTTTGGTGATTCCATATGAATTTCATCAATAATTGTTCTATTTCTTTGAAGAATGACATTGAAATTTTGATTGGAATAGCATTGAATCTGTATATTGCTTTTGGTAGGATGGCCATTTTAATAATGTTTATTCTTCCAATCCATGAGCAGGGGATATCTCTCCATTTCTTTGTGTCTTTTCTATTTCTTTTTAACAGTGTTTTATAGTTTTCTTTGTATAGGTCCTTTACCTCTTTTGTTAGATTTTTCCCAAATATTTGATTTTTTTGTTTCAATAACAAAAGGGATGGTCTTTTTGATTTCTTCTTCTTCAGATTTTATTGTTTGTGTATAGGAAGGCTACTGACTTTTGCGTGTTGATTTTGTATCCTGCCACTTTACTGAACTGATTGATGAGTTGAATTAGCTTTTCTGTGGAGTTTTTGGGGTTCTCTATGTATTAATATCATATCGTCTGCAAATAGTGATATTTTGGCTTCTTCTTTTCCTATTTGGATTCCTTGGATGTCTTTCTCTTGTCTTATTGCCTGGCTAGGACTTCCAGTATTATATTGAAAAGCAATGGTGAGAGTGGACATCCTTGTCTTGTTCCAGATCTTAATGGAATGCTTTCAGCTTTTCACCATTGAGAATGATACTGGCTGTTGGCTTGTCATAGATGGCCTTTATGATGTTGAGGTATGTTCCTTGTATCCCAGAAATTTCAAGGGCTTTTATCATGAATTGGTGTTGCACTTTGTCGAAAGCTTTCTCAGCATCTATTGATATTATCATATGGTTTTTATATTTCTTTTTGTTGATGTGTTGGATAACGTTGATTGATTTTCGGATTGTTAAACCATCCTTGTGCCCCTGGAATGAATCCAACTTTGGTCGTGGTGATTATCTTATGGATACATTGTTGGATTCTGATAGCTAAATTTTATTGAGAGGTTTTGCATCAGTGTTTCATTAGGGAGATTGGCCTGTAGTTTTCCTTTTTTGTGTTGTCCTTGTTCGGTTTGGTATTAGTGTAATGGGTTCATAAAACGTGTTTGGTATGTCCCTTCCTTCTCAATTTTTTTGGAAGAGTTTGTGAAGGATAGGCACTAATTCGTCTCTGAATGTTTGGTAGAATTCATTTGTAAATCCATCAGGTCCTGGGCTTTTGTTTTTGGGAGTGTTTTTTATTACCATTTCAATTTCGCTAATTGTAATTGGTCTGTTTAGGTGTTCTATTTCTTCTTTATCTAGCTTTGGGTGATTGTAGAGTTGTAGGAATTTGTCCATCTCCTCTAGATTGTTAAACTTGTTTTTCCATAAACTGTTCATAGTAGTTACTGATTATTCTTTTGATTTCTGCTGTGTCCGTTGTGATTTCTCCTCTTTCATTGATGATCCTGTTTATTTGTGCTTTCTCCCTTTTTTCCTTTGTGAGCCTGGCTAGGGGTTTGTCTATTTTATTGATTTTTTCAAAAAACCAGCTCTTGGTTTCATTGATCTTTTGGATTGTTTTTTTAGTTTCAATTTCATTTATTTCTGCTTTGGTTTTATTATTTCTTTTCTTCTACTGGTTTGGGGGTTTTTTGTTGTTCTTTTTCTAGATCTTTGAGCTTCGAGATGAGGTTGTTTCTTTGCGTTCTTTCTTGTTCTTGATGTGAGCTTCTATTGCTATATATTTTCCTCTTATTACTGCTTTTGCTGCATCCATACATTAGGATATTAGTGTCCTCCTTGTCGTTCAATTCAAAAAATTTTTTAATTTCTTCTTTGATCTCCTCATTAGTCCAATGGTCTTCCAGTAGTGTGGTTTTTAATCTCCATGAGGTAGAAAGTTCCTTGCCTTCTTTTTATGGTTATTTCTAGTTTGATGCCTTCATGGTCAGAAAGATGGTTGATATGATTTCAATCTTGGTGTATCTGTTGATGTTTGTCTTGTGCCCCAGTATGTGATCGATCCTGGAGAATGATCCGTGTGCGCTTGAGAAAAATGTGTACTCCGTTTTTTTGGGGTTAGTGTTCTATAGATGTCTGTTAAGCCCTAATTGCTCTAGGTCTTATTTAGAGCTTTGGTTTCTTTTACTTATTTTTTGTCTTGTTGATCTATCCATTGTTGATAGTGGTGTGTTGAAGTCTCCCACTACGTATGTTTTTCTCTGATGTCTGTTTTTCAGAGAGGACAACAGTTGTCTGATATATTTTGGTGCTCCTTCGTTTGGTGAGTATATGTTAATGAGTGTTATTTCTTCTTGAAGTATTGTCCCCTTGATCATAATGTAGTGACCATTGGGTCTCTTTTATCTTTTGATTTGAAATCTGTTTTATCTGATATAAGTATAGCTGATTCCTGCTTTCTTTTTTGGTCCATTTGCTTGTAGGATTGTTTTCCATCCTTTAACTTTGAGCCTATTTTTATCTTTTGTAGCTAAATGTGTTTCCTGGAGACAGCAAAAGGTTGGGTTTTGTTTCTTAATCCAGGCTGCCACTCTGTGTCTTTTTATTGAAGAGTTTAGTCCATTTACATTTAGAGTTAATATTGATATGTTAACATCTGTATTTGCCATTGTGTTTGTCTTTCCTTTGATTTTATTTATTTATTCTTTTAATAACTTTTTTTTTTTTTTGGCCTTCTTTCATTGTTATTCGTCCCTCTGAGGTTCTGGCTTTAGGACTCCTTGTAGTATTTTTTGGAGTGGGGGTTTAGTTGCAATGAAATTCCGGAGTTTCTGTTTGTCTGGGAAGTCCATATTCTTTCTTCAAAGAGGAAGGAGAGCTTTGCGGGATAGAGTATTCTTGGTTGGCATCTGTTTTCTTGGAGTCTGTTGACTATGTCCCTCCACTCTCTCCTTGCCCGTAGTGTTTCTTCGGAGAAGTCTGATGTCAGCCTGATTGGCTTTCCTTTGAATGTTATCTGTTTCTTCCCTCTTGCCGCTTCATTATTTTTTCCTTGTCCTGGATTCTTGGGAGCTTTACTATTATGTGTCTTGCTGTATTTTTCCTTTCGTCGTGGAAGTTTGGTGTTCTTCTTGCTTCTTGTATATCAATTTTCAGCTCCTTCTTCACATTTGGGAAGTTCTCTTCAATTATCTCTTTGAATATTTTCTCTGTTCCTACATCTCTCTCCTCTCTTCTGGTATTCCTATAACTCTTATATTTCCTTTCCTCATGGAGTCAGATAGTTCCCGAAGTCTTTCTTCGTTCTTTTTCCTTCGTACTTCTCTTTCCTTTTTCTGTTTTGGTTCTTTTTATTTCTGTGTCTTCAAGATTACTTATTCGTTCTTCCATTTCATCTATTCTGCTTTCATTGCTTTTCCCAGAATTCTTTAGTTCTTCCATTAATTCTTTGATCTCCTGCATTTCTTTTACTTCCCTCTTTAGGGACTCAATTTCTTTCTTCTGACCATTGTTTTCCCTCTCTAGGGACTCAATTGCATTCTTCTGATCGTTTGATTATTTTCCCTTATCATTGTTTTCCTTTATGACTTCTGTCAGTTTTTTAATCACGGCAATTTAAAATTCTCTTTCTGGAAGGCTCAGAAATTCTTCCAAGTTATTGTCTTTGCAATCTGGGGGCTGGCTTTCTTTTTGTGGTGTGCTTTTTCTCTGGAGAGTTGCTAGGTTGCGTGTGGTTCTTCTCCTCCCTACTGTCTGTTTTCTAATTTTCCGTATGCGTTGGGACACTGTGTTGTTGGGACTGGCCGGCATCTTGGGTGGGCTTCTCTGTTCCCCTCTGGTTCTTCCAGGAGTCATCTGTCAGTTTCAAGCAGCCTTTAATGGAGAAAGGTCCCTGTTCTAAAATGCCGATGTGGGGACACACTCCCCTGTGCGCCTGGTCTGCCCCGGCGGTGGGTTCCTGCTCCCCTCTGGGCTTGGACTGCAGGCCAGAGGGGGTCTGGCGTGGGCGAACTTCCCCCGCTCACCTCTGGCTCCTGAGGAAGCCTTCTGCAGGTAGTCTTTACTGAAGAAATGTCCCTGTTCTAAAATGGTGATGTGGGACACACTCCCTGCGCGTCTGGTCTCAGGCACACTCTTCTGCGCGCCTGGTCTGCCCTGGCTGTGGGTGCTCGCTCTCCCTGGGCTCAGACTACTTGTTCGGAAGGAGCCAGGTGTGGGCTAACTCCCCAGCTGGCCACTAGCTCCTTCAGTAGCCTGTGCTGGGGTCAAGTCGCTAGGTGGCGCCAGAGATCTCTCCTGGAGCCCTTGGGGAGCTGATTTTCCACCCCGTGGGACAGGGAGCAGAGCGGGGATGGTAGGGTACACCTCAACGGCTTTGGGGTGCTGTGTCTGCCTTGTGCCCCACCGTCGTGGGGAACCCACGCCCCTAATTTCGTGCCCCGGGTCTCAGTTCCAAAGCCCTCAGTTCCAGGACGCGGGCTGTAGCCCAGATCAGTGGCGCGGGAATGGCACCTTTTGAATCCCGCTCCCCTGCCTGGGCGCCTTGTTCCTGCTCACTCAGGGAGGGCCTCCGCCGTCTCCCCGCAAGCCTAGGTCGCAGGCGCAGGGACCTGGGCAGCTGCGATCCGGTCTGGATCCGCGCCACTTTCTGTGCAGGCTTACCAGGCGGCCGGGGCTGTGTGCTGGGGCTGGTCTCCTCCTGGGCGGGGCTCTCTTTAATGGCGCCTGGAGCTCACCCTCCGCGGCGGATCCTGCAGGGTTCGCCTCAGCTCCCGTTCACGGGGGTGTGGTGGCTGCAAATAGTTTCCTTTCCACTCACAGTCCCCGCTTGCTGTGTCCGTTTTTTCTTGTGGCCGTTTCGGTTTGTTTTGTTTCCTCCTCTCTGCCGGTCGAGAGTGCCGACTTTGTGGGCGGGGGAGGGGAGCAGGGTTCTGCGCTTCCCTCCCTTCTCGTCCTCTTTTATGGCAACTTTCTTCTTCGGGCAGGTTTGCTGGAGTCGTCTGTTTATCTTCCGTGTCCCAGTCTCACTGGGACCTGCCGCTTTCCTCCCTATTAACTTTTTTTAATGGGAGATCTTACTCGCAGCGTCTCCTCGCCGCCATGTTGCTCCGCCCACTCCTTCTTAACTTACATCTTGAAAGAAAAAATGAGCACACTGGGATGAAAAAGTAGCAGATGTATGCAGAGAACTATCTATAGACAGCTAGGTGAAAACACTTCTTGCCTAATTTTTAAGATACTTTATCAAATAGCAAGTAAACAGACTTCTTTAGATTATGGTGAACTTATTATATTAATTTAAGTATGTAGATAGCCTTTTACAGCTATGGTAATACAGATAGAGGGATATCAATGGCAGAAATAATATGTAAGAGAAACTCCTAGGTGTTTTCCTCACGGGATGTTTTGAGAAGGGCTTGAGGAGGTGAATTAGAGCTGGGTGGGTTGAGCGGAGGGGTGGAGGGGAGAGTGGGAAGGGAGGGATACAGGTGAAATCGTATCATCCTAGAGTTTTCTTAGTTGAGCATTTTTGGGGGATTTGTGTGTGTGTGTTTGTTTTTTAAATTGCTGATTCAATCTCCTTACTAAAAAATTTATCTGTTCAGATTTGTATTTCTTTGAATCAGCCTTGGAAGAGTACATATTTCTAGGAATTAATCTATTTCTTCCAGATAGCCAAATTTGTTAGTATATATTTGCTCATAATAGAATATTATGATCCTTTATATTTCTGTGGTATCAGGTATATTGTCTACTTTTTCATGACCATTTCATTTGAGTATCTCTATTTTTCTTGGTTAATCTAGCTAAAGTTTTCACTATTTTTTTTAACTTAGTTTTGCTGTATTTTTATGGTCTTTTTAGTTTCTATTTCATTTGCTTTCATTCTGATTGCCATATATTATTTCCTTCTACTAAGTTTTAGCTTAATTTGTTCTCATCATCTGTGTGTAATTTCTTCAAAGTCATGTGAAATTGAAAGGCAATTTCTTTCTCATAAGGAAGATATTTAGATATTAAATGCTGAGTTTATTTAGATATTAAATGTATTAAGTTTGTACAGTAGAGTAAATGTCCATGGTATTTTGAAGGAAAGAATGGAAGGAGAGGAAATGAGGAAGGCGAGGAAGGCAAAGAAGGTGACAGGAAAAAGAAAAGGAAAGAAAGGGAGGGATACCGCCGATTTTATGGGGGTGGTGGGTGGTCGTTGCTATCCTCTACATCCCCCTCGTCGGAGGAAGAGTCCTCCATCAGCTTTGTGGAATGGGAATGGGACACAGAAACGGCCGGGGCCTCCATGGCTGCGCATGCCGCGGGTGGAGTTTCACTTTCAGATTGGGCCGCAGAGTGTAGGGCCTCAGCCGCCAGTTCGCAAGTGAAGGGGGACCCCCCTTCACTGAGGGTATCGTGAATTAACTGCCACACTGAAAGGATGCAGTGGGGGAGTTGGGGACTGTTTGGGCTCCGTAGAGATCCCTGTGAAGAAGAAGATCTGCCTTGACCTTTTCCCAATTTTGTACAGAAACCGTGTCCTGCTGAAGGAACCATTTGCTGGTATTTGCGAGGACTGAGACTAGATTACGAAGGGTCTGACCTTAATGGGAGTTCCACAATTTTAAGGAGAAGTTGTAGGGCTCTAACAAGTTGGCCCTTGGACATGGTATTGCCCATGATGCCGATCACTTACCTAATCCTTACCTTACTGATTGATTGGTCCCTCAGAGGATCCCTTGTACTCGTGTCCCTGTCCAGGCACCACTTGTCTGTCCTACCCACAGGCCGATGGGGTTCAGGAACATGGTGGAGGGGCTGGGGATGAAAGATGCGTACACTCACTTGGCTGGAGGCAGGAACTCTCTTTATTACCGAGGGGCAGGGCTATATATAGGAAAGTCTGCACATGTGCTTTACGTGGCCTGCACATGCGCTTTACGTGGATCTTATAACATCCGGTTATTATTGCATCAGCTTTTGCCGAATCATGCTTGAGCGGAAGCAACCACTACCCCAGGTCCCTCTGCTGGTGAGCCCTGTACTAACACAAATTGTCATAAAGGATTTGAATTATTGAATAACTTTGGCCTAACTTGTTTAAATCTATGCATACAAAAGTTGTTGTAGTTGTTGAATTTTGCTTTCCAAATTATAATGGAATTATTGAAAGTCAGTCATTATAGATTGTTATATCATTATGCTTTACCAGAAATCTCAGTCTATATTTTTAATATTAGAAATTTATCTGATAGAGTATTTTATGACATATTCTATTTACTGAGAGTGAGAAAATATTCTAGTATTGTGCAGACTATGCAGTTTGTAGTAAATAAAACTTTTCAAAGAGCTGTGTATTCTCAAGCGATAGGTATGAAACTACTGATGTGTAATAGGTTTATTCTTGGTATACTCACCATGGTGAAAAGGCTTTTACAATCATTAGTGATGAAAGGATTTAACAAACATCTTTGTTCACAGATGTTTACGTTAAGTGATCTTCACGGCCATAAATTCAGCTTATGATTGGTAAGGTAAAGTGAACAATTACGCTGTCTAAATTTGAAGATTGATGATGTCTGTGCAAATAGATAACCTTGCGAAGCAAAGTGTTCAAAAAATATAATCAGAATAAACCCCATGCTAAATTTTGTGATGTTAAGTAGAATAGGGCCTCTGTCAACATGGAATTCATAGTCTAATAAAGTGAATGAAAAACTAATGTTTGATAAAATATAAATCATCATGTTTAACATGATGTACTAATTGCTGTGGTAGAAATATGTGAGGAACTAGAGAAACTATTTCAATCAAAATGATGTTTTTCTGTTTGTGTGGCTTTGATCCATGTTGAGATTTTTCTAATTAGCTCCTCCTCCTCCCTCTTCTGCTCCCCTCCTCCCCCAGCCCCCTTCTCTTCCATCATTACAAGAGCCACAGTGACTTACAGAAATGCAATACATTGTTTATTTTCTTTTTTCCTATTCCTCTCTTTTAATGCTGCCAAAATAATATTTTATTTTATTTTATATAGAGAATATAGAGAAGTGTAGGGTCATGCTAGTGATAACTAATAACAAATTCTAGAAATCTGACTGTAGACTTGAGCCTACAAAAAGAGAGCAAAGTGGGGAAGAGGCACCACTGAATATGGTGGAGGACTCAGGCCTTCCTTAGCAGTGAGTGTATGAGTGTACCTTTAAATCATGTACAATGTTATAAACTGATGTTACCACAATAAAATTAATCAATGAATGAGTAATGAAAAAAAAATGCAATGTTTTTCTATGTTTATCCTCATTTCAAAAATTCAATAGACTTACTTCTTACAGTAGCTTAATCAAGGAATTAAATTTCTTTTTAAAAATATACTGACTCAATCTTATTCCCATTCATTGTTGACTACTCAAAAAACCAGCAGTTCAATAATAATTAAAAAAAAAACTCAGAATTTGTTTTATGGAATTTTTAAATCATATTTTAATATATTATATATATTTAAGATTTATTTATTCATGCATACAAGAACCCGGGTACAGGTCAGATGTGTGGGAGGGTGAGAGGATTCACCAGAGACAGAGCGGGGAACAGAACAGGCAGATTGACTGAAACACACTGCCTGAGGGGAGCAGCGGGCGAGACAGGAGAGGTCTGCTGCGCCATGTGGGTTTCTCCCTGGCCAGAGATTGAACTCATGTCCCAGTGTCTGGTTATGGCCTGACAGCACTATGTCTTTAACTTCTACTCCACCAGGAAGGCCCTAGAATGCTTAAGCATTGTATTTTATTTTATTTTAAAGATTTATTTATTTATACAAGAACCAGGGTACAGGCCAGTTGCGCAGGAGGGTGAGAGGATTCACCAGAGACAGAGCAGGGAACAGAAAAGGCAGACTGATGAAATACACTGCTGAGGGGAGCAGCAGGAGAGCCAGGAGAGGTCTGCCATGCCATTGGGATTCTCGCAGGCCGGCCAGGATCGAACCCATGCTGTGGAGGCTGCGGACAGTTTCATAGCACTGCACTCAACCACCTGCGCCACCAGGGGAGACACTTATTTATTTTCTAGGTAACATTTATTTACAGCACTGTGTATGATTCAGAGGAATAGGTTTATACCTCCTCATATGTGCATCACCTCAACCTCACCCACTGCAAAACACTCACATGCTTTTATGAATCTCAAACACATAAAAAATAAAGAATTATACTAAACAGGATGAAAGTAAACCACAGCTGTTGTTCAGGGCAAGGGCAAGTTTTATACTGGGATGACCTCTTTTACAAAGCTTATTTCATCATAGAATATTTCATTCTTTGAAAGACTTTATAGTTTTTTTTTTTTTTTATGCAGAGGACCTTGATACTCAATCATGTTCATAATAATAGCAGTTATTTATTGGTACTTATTGAATACATCTATGAATTTATTCAAGAATATACAGGATTGAGTGTCTCAAAAGATGCTGTTTGTTAATTTAACCATACCTCCTTTCAAAGATTTAAATTTGAATAAAATTCAAATAGATCTGAAGTATAAAATAGAAGGAAGAATGAATAAAAAGCAAACACGAATTATAAAATATGCTCAAAATTGAAATAGAAAATTTCACCTTCTAACAAATGATTTGCAGGTTTATCTCTAATTTTTCAGTGGCTTATCAAAAAGAGAGACTTTGTTTTTTATACAAATAATTTATTTCTTAATACTCTCATACTTGTTTTCATCTATTCTTATTTCTCTTTTAAATTCACCATGCATTCAAAGTTTGTGATATGATGTAATATTATGATGTGAGGTTTGGACTTCAAAAGTGTTCACTCCCACTAGAGTGGAGAGGTTTCACTTATGACACATGCCACGTGAATATAATCACAATATGATTTTATTGGGTGAAATCCACATTGCAACAATATAAGCATACAATTTAATTTGGCAGGGATATGAAAATGGATATGAGCCATTAAATAAGATCCAAATACCAACACACAATAGACACAGGGCTGGATCCTTTGAGAATTCCTGGGAAAGAAAAGGCTTCTCTTCAGAGGAAATTTTCAGCTGCATTTGCATAAATCCAGAGAGAGCTCAGAGATGCCATGGGCATGAGTCCAAAACCTCTCAAGTTAGCTTGATTCAGTTCCACTATTTAAATTTATTTTCAAAGGTATATTATCAGTACAACATGTTAATTTTAATATGTGATTAGCTTCTTAGCACAGCCATGTTTTCAATCAGTCCTACCCTTTCACATCAGTTTATCAATGTCTCATTTAACAAGTAGTTATTTTTTATGTTTTTGTTTTATTTATTTATTTGTTTGTGTGTGTGTGTGTGTGTGTGTCTTAATTCAGTTAACTCCGGATTACAATGCTGTAAATGATTCAAAGGAATCAGTACACACCACACCTACCACACCTACCATCATTTCCACACCACACCTACCATCATGATACCATTATTCCTCCAATTTTATAGAGTTATTTCCACCACCCTTTGTTGTTCAGCCTCTCTCTCTCTGGTAGCCTCAGTTTATAGTTATATTTGAAGGGTTGTTTTGGTTCAGTTATTGTTTTCATTTCTTCATTCTAATATTCTACATATCAGTGAAATCTGATATTAGTCTTATTCTTTCTGAATCATTTTGCTTACAGTAAGTTGTTCCATGTTGTTGTGAATGACAACATTTCATCTACTTTTTTAAGGCTGACCAGTATTCCATTTTGCATATATGCCAATTTTTCTTCATTCAGCTGTCACTGAAACTTAGGTTATATCTTTACTTTGACTATTGGAAATAGTGCTTAAATGAACACAGAAGTGAATAAATTTATTTAAATTAGTGTGTATGGATTATTCAAGTGTGGAATACCTAGGAGTAGAATTGATGTGCCATGCGGTTGATATATTTTGAATATTTTGAGAAAGCTCCATAATGTTCTCCATAGGGAGTGGAACAGTCTGCATTCCTACCAACAGTATAATAGTTTTTCGCTATCTACACGTTCCTTGGCAACACTTGTTTCCAAGTTTTTGTAAATATATTTATTAATAAAATATAAATTGAATATAAACAAAATAAACCCTAGTTAAGGTCATTAAATTAAAAATGGAGGGTACTCAAATAAATAGGATTCAAAACAAAAGAGACATTGCAACATTACAGACATGCAGAGGATAATAAGAGATTACTATAAACATTCATTTGCCAACTACTTCAACAATCTAGAAGAGATGAGTAAATTCTTAGAATTATGCAATCTCTGAGACTGAATTGGAAATAAATAGAAAACCCGAACAAACAAATCATAAGGAAGGTAGTTGAAACAGTAATCAAAATTCTCCAAACAAAACAAAAGCACAGTACCAGATGGCTTCACAAACATGTTCTACCAAACTATCAAAGATGAACTAGTACCTGTTCTGCTCAAATTCTTGCAAAAAATTGAGAAAGAATACTTCTAAAAACACATTTTATGAAGCCAACATTACATCAACCAAAAAAATAAAACAACAAAAAAGAATACTACATAAGGATTTCCCTAATGAACACTGAAGCAAAACCCCAATAAAATCTTTTTAAAAAAGGAATTCAGCAATGCATTTTTTAAAGATTTATCTATTTATACAAGAACTGGGGTACAGACCAGAGGCGTGGGAGGGTGACAGGATTCACCAGAGACAGAGCGGGGAACAGAACAGGAAGACTGATCAAAGACACTGCTGAGGGGAGCAGCAGGCGAGAGAGGAGAGGTCTGCTGCACCATGGGGGCATCTCCCTTGCTAGCTGGGAATTGAACCTGCACTGCAGAGGTTGCAGACAGCTTCACAGCACTGTGCTCAACCCGCTGAACCACCGGGGAGGCCCTCAACAATGCATTTAAATGATTGTACCAAGTGGGATTTAAATGATTTAATTTAAATGATTATGACCAAGTGGGATCTATACAAGGGACACAACAATGGTTCAGCATCTGATAATCAATAATGTAATTCACCTAATCAACAAAAAGAAGAATACATGATCACATCATTAGATGCTGCGATGTCATTTAAAGTTCAGCATCCACTTATAATGAAAACCCTAGAAAAACTTGGGATAAATGGAACATATTGTAACATCATAAAAATCATAAATGATAAACCAACAGCTAGCACCATAATGTCCACCATAAGACAAGGCTAGCCATTCTCACTACTACTATTCAACATAGCATTTGAAATCCTAGCTAGAACAATTAAGCAAGACAAAGATATTAAGAATTCAAATTTAGAAAGAATAAAGCTATCACAATTTGCAGAGTATAAGCTAATACACATAAACACCCCTAAAGACTTCAAGGGGAGGGGGTGGGAAGCATATAAAGCAATACACCATTTTAACATAGTTGCTGGATCCAAAATCAACACATAAAAATTGTATTTTTATCTGAAAACAAAGAGCTGTAAGAAGTTAAAAAATTCATCCCATTTACCAGCACACACACACACAAAAGAGTAAAACCTAGTAGTAAACCTAACAAAGGTAGTAAAGGACCCATACAAAGAAAACTATAAAATTCCTTTAAAATGAATAAAAGAAGACAGAATGAAATGGAAAGGTATTCCCTGTTCTTGGATTAGAAGAATCAACATTGTCAAAATGACCATTTTATCTAAAGCAATTGCTATCGAATGCAATCCCAATACAAATTTCAATGGCATTCTTCAAAGAAATGGAACAAGTATTAGTGAAATTCACATATCTCCACAAAATCCCAGATATTAAATATTCTCTTGACAGACAAAAGAGGGAATTAATCATATTACATTTACAAGTATCAAAGCACAATGTTATAATAATTAAAACAGCATATTAATTTTTAAAAGCATAATTAAAACAGGAACAAAAAAGACATACAGAAAAATGTAATAGCATTGAGAGCCCAAAAATAGAACCACATACTTATGGACAATTAATCCTTGTCAAAGAGTCAAAAACATAAACTGAAACAAGAAAGTGTATTCAATAAATGAAGTTGGGAAAATTAGACTCCCACATATAAATGCATCATACTAGATTACTGTCTTGTGCCACACAAAAAAATGAACTCAAAATGAATAAAAGGCTTGGATATAAAACCCAAAACCATAAAATACATAGTAGAAAATAGAAAAAACACCTGATGACAAACTTCAGAGATATTTTTGCCTATTTGTCCCAAACCATAAGAAATACAAGATGAAATACAAAATAAATGTGATTGAGACTATCAGCTAAAAATTTCTACACAGTTAGAGACTATAACCTAAATGGAAAGACATCCTACTAATTGCATGAAAATATCTGCAAACCATACATCTGACTAGTGACCGATTTCAAAGATCTACAAAAACTCATACAACTAAACAAAAAGAAAAAAAAAACAATCACAAAACGGGCAGAATAGCTAAAGAAGCACTTCTCCACAGAAGACACGCAGGTGGCCAACACGCACATGAAAAAATACCCGTCACTTATCATTGTAGAAAAGCAAATCAAAACCACAATGAAAGAAAATCACACCAGTGAGATTGACCCATATCAAAAAGATTAAGATCAAAAAATGTTGGCGAGGATGTGTACAAAATGGAACCTTGTTACACTGTTGTTGGGAATGTAGACAGGTCCAGTCTCTATGGAAAAGAGTGTGGAAGTTCCTCATAAGATCAAAAATGGATCTGCCATTGCTCCAGGATTTCAAGTTCTAAGTATCTACCCAAAGAACACAAAAGCCATGATTTGAAAGGTAACCTGCACCCTTATTTTTATGCAATGCTATTTATAATAAATAAGATATGGAAACAACCTAAATGACTACAAGCAGATGAATGGATTAAGAAGATGTGGTGCATATACATCACTGAATAATACTCAATTATCAGCAAAGATAAACTCATACCCTTTGTGACATGGATGTACCTAGAGAGGATTATAATAAACCAAATAATCAAGAAGGAGAGAGATAAATACTGGAGGTGTCTCATATATGTAATATAGAGAAACCCAACAAAGGGTCAGACAAAGGCAAACATTAAAACCAAGCCTTGAAAGCTGACCTTCATAAATCTGAGGCATCCAGTTGGGGAGGAAAGAGAAACAGGGGGCTATGGTAAACACCATGGGTGCTTTGGCGGTCGGAGAGCATCAGTGACCAACCACACTTGATGGGAGAAATCCTATACTGTCAAAATATTAACAATGATGTAAGGCAAAGTCACTTCATTAAAAAGAAAGTCAGGGCCTCCCCGGTGGTGCAGGCGGTTGAGAGCAGCACTGTGAAGCTGTACACAGCCTCTGCAGCGTGGGTTCAATTCCAGGCCGGCCAGGGCAATTCCCACATGTTGTGGCAGACCTCTCCTGTCATGCCCGCTGCTCCGCTCAGCAGAGTATTTCGGTCCGTCTGCCTGTTCTGCTCCCCACTCTGTTTCTGGTGAATCCTCTTACTCTCCTGCGCTCTGGCCTGTACCCCAGCTAAAAAAATAAATCTTAAAAAAAAAGAAAGTCAGATTCAATTCTACTAATACATAATCAATCATTTCTTATCAAACTCCCCTATTCATTTGTATGCCATATGTAAGTCATACCTTGAAAATAAGTGGGGTAAAGTTAGATGTTAAAATGGGGTAAAATTAGATATTAGAAAAGAAAAGGAAAAATATTCCAAACTGATAAAAAATGACTTCTACAGGGAACTTTAACATCCTACTATCAGTACTAATGGTTTATAGCTCACTGTTCTGGAGTCAAACTTATGTCAAACAGCATAAGCTTTATGCTGTTCCAATATTTTAGTTCAACCTGACACATTCTGTAAATGTAAATCTACTGAGGTGGAAAGAATAAATTTATTTCTATCTTTTGTTTTATTAACCTGTATTATCATGTGAAAGAGAACCATCTGTAGTGAGAGAATTATCATAATGCAGATCAAATAAAAGTCGAGAAGAGAGAAGGAGGAATTACATGATTCCTGGAACAAGATTTGCCTTCCTTCTATTATGTATCCCTTGTGTTTCTCTTTTTACTTTTGCTGATTTCTTTGAAGAACAACTTAAATAGCCAAGTCTAATAGTTTAGGGGAAAAAACAGGGGTAGAAACTTAAGGTTGATTTTTAATCAGTCAGAGACTGTTAAAAGCAAAACACTAGGCTTAGAGAAAAATATTATTCAGTTAGAATAAATTCATATGTCTGTGCTTAAATAAAGTACAATGGGCTATGGTGGAAGAATATGGGTGTTTTGGTGGTAGGTACCTAAGGTGGAAATCCTATACTACCAAAATGCTAACAAGGATCTAAACCAATAGAACTTCAGTTAAGAAAAATATATAAATAGCTAATACATATTGAGTACATAAAATAGGGAATTATATCAAACATTATATGTATTGTATTTGAACAGTCTTCATAATTAAGTAGCATTAGTTTTCCATTTTATAGATAAGAAAACTGAGAAAGAGGTCAATTATTATAGCTGAGGTTACAAGATGTATCATTAGGACCTCCCCGGTGGTGCAGCAGTTGAGTGCTGGGTTGCGAAGCTGCCCGCAGCCTCTGCAGCGCCGGTTCGATCCCCGGCTGCTCCCCGGCCACCAGAGGAGGGTCCCACATGGCGCGCAGACCTCTCCTGCCGCCCGCTGCTCCCCTCAGCAGTGTACTTCGTCAATCTGCCTTCTGCTCTCCCCTCTGGCTCTGGTGAATTCTCTCACCCTCCCATGCTTCTGACTGTACCCAGTGCTTGTATAAATAAATAAATAAATCTTAAAAAAAAAAAAAGATGTACCATTAGAAGCCATGGGATTTTAGCTTAACTATATTCCACTTGAGATCCTATTCTCCAGTCAACATATTAGACCATTCTCCATTTTGTATATTTCATTCACTTTTTATTATATTGCTGTATAAACCTATAAAAATACTAATGTTTGTTCCTCCTTTTTTATTGCCCCTTTAGTATGATCAGGCAATATAATAAATTGTATGGGAAGATATATGGGTGTCTATGAAGGATATATTAAGTGGGACATTAGATTAAGATGTAACATAACATCCCAAACTACATACACAATGAAATAATAAAGAAAAAATCAAATTGAAAGTAAACAAATTCCACCAATATTAACCGAACAGGCAGCATATTGCAAAAAATAAAATTAATTACTTGTAGATCAAGAAAGAAATAGACATTTCTGATAGGACTGTGTGTTAACATTGGGGGAAATTAATGTGTAAAGGAGTTCCCTTCTTACCCCTCAGAAGAAGTAATATGATATTAGAATTAAGAAGGCAGCTCATTTTTTTTTTGACCTAAAATATCTGAACACCATCAGCAAGATGTAAACTCATGGCATGAACATTATTTTGTAGAAGAAAATAAAGATTAAAAAGGAAGCAAATATATATAGTATTTTAAAAACAGCTAAGAACCTACCTAAGGAAAAACAATTTTTTGGTATGGAAGCAGCTTAAATTTCCTTCAGTGAGTGAACAGTTCAAGAAGCTGTGATCCGTACTCACCATGGGATAGTGTAAGTTATAAGAAAGATTGAAATGTAGCCATTTCCATAAGATGGAGGAAATTTGAGATAATTATTGTAGCAAAGTAGGTCAGAACAAACCACTGAATGCATATTGAATATTCACCTGGCAGACAATTTAAAAATATACAACACTTCTGAAAACCAGGGGAAACACCTTCAAAAGCATCAATAAACATCCCGAGGGCTCTAAGATTGGAAGGAGACAATGGGATGCAGGAGATGAGGGCAAAATATTTTTCAAGATAATTTTAGTTTGTTGGTTTAACATGTCCCCTGAACAATTATAATTGCCATAGACAATGTACAATGTAAAGCAAGTTCTGAAAAAAAATGTTGGGGTTCCCTAAAATGTTTTGCTGTTTAGATATGACTTTAAAATAAACTATATGCAAAACAGAATCCTTGAAACTTATTTAATGACTTGGTAATTAAATCCAAATATCTCTCAGTGAAAGGATTTGCCCAAATTAGTCATTAGTAAATATGATTAAATGTAGAACTATTAGTGAATGATATGTGGTTGAAGAACGTAAGATAAATGTATTATCCTACGTAATAGAAAAATAATATGTCATAAAAGTCAAAATGTTAAAAGGAAAATGTTTTAAAATGTTTTATAACTGTCCTTATTACTTTAGAAGATGTTCTGAAGAAATATCTATTTGAATATATACATATGCATCTGCATATGTCTATGTATTTATTTTTGCTATCAATGTCATGTTGATATATCTATGATTTTATCATTCTAAATTTGATCCAGTTATCTGCATATCATCTCTCTATCTACCTATCATCTATCTATCTGTCTATCATCTTTTTTTTTTAAGTTTGAGATATGAATTTAATCTTGCTCTGTCAACCACATATACAGATTTTTTTGTATCCTTTTTACCAAACCACCAGTACCATAACCCATTTGCCTCTTTTCCTCAACCCCTCCACCTTTTCCCTATTCCCTATATAAATTATTAATTTCTTTTTGCTGAATTCAAATTGTTATATCTTTTATTGTTTTCATGTAATTGTTTATTGGGTATTTACATTCTGTAGATGAGTGAAATCATCCAAAATCTGTCTTTCAATTTTTGACTAATTTCATTTAACACAATGACATCAAGTTCCATCCATTTTGTTCAAGTGCTTCCAGTCTATATTTATTCATAGTTGAGTAATATTCCATTAAATATATGTTCCACAGTTTCTCTATACAGTCATCCGTTGAAGGTGCTTGTGTTGTTACCATGATTTGACACTGTTTTAAACAGTGCTTCTATGTACATATGTGTAGATAGATCTTTGATATTGGATTTGTCATGTTATTTAGATAAATACCTAATTGTAGTATTTATGGGACAAACAGAATTTCCCTTTGTATTTTCTTAAGAAATCTCCATATTGTTTTCAACGGGGCCTATACTAGCTTGCATTCCCACCAACAATGGAAAGAATACCTTTATTATTCATCACAAGCTTACCAGAATTTGTTTATTTCATTCTTTTTTTATATAAGCTATATATACAGGTGTGAGGTCATTTCTCAGTTTGATTTTAATTCTCATTTCTCTTATAATAAATGATATTGAACATTTTTCTTATGTCTATAGGCCATCTAGATGTTTTCTTTGTAGAAGTGTCCCTTGAAATTCTTTGTACTGTTTTGTTTCATTACGAGCTTGATATTTCCTATTAAAAAAAATAAGATGTTGGGCCTCCCCTGGTGGCGCAGGCATTTGAGCGCAGCGCTGTGAAGCTATCCACAGCCTCTGCAGCACGGATTTGATCTTGGCCTGCCAGGAGGTTCCCACATGGAGAGGCAGACCTCTCCAGTCTCACCCGCTGCTCCCCTCAGCAGTGTATTTCGTCAGTGTGCCTGTTCTGTTCTCCACACTGTCACTGGTGAAACCTCTCACCCTCCAGCGCATCTAGCCTGTACCCCAGTTCTTGTATCAACAAATAAATAAAAATCTTCAAAAAAATAATACATTAACAGAGATAAGCCCAAGGTAATAAGAATAGGATAAATATTACTAGCCTTTTATACTTCTCTACATTTATTCAATTATAAATTTTAAAGTTAAACTTCATATATTCTTAAAGGATACTAAAAAATTACCATTTTTCTCTATAACTTCATTTTTTTTAATTGAAACAATTGTTTACAAAACTACATATGATTTAGAGAAACATGTTCACTTCTTCAGCTGTATGTTACTACATCCTACTCACCAGCAAAGCTCTAATATTTCTCCATCATAATTAAAATAATTTCATTTATTCATTTATGCATGTATGTATGTATGTATGTGTGTGTACCTATGTATATGTGTGTGTGTGTGTAGAAGTACTGCAGCATAGACCAGAGATGCAGGGAGTAAGAGGATTCACCAGAGACAGAGGATTCATGCAGAACAGGTAGATTTACTGAAACACACTGTCAAAAGGAGCAGCGGGTGAGACAGGAAATGTCTGCTGCACTATATGTGGGTTAATTCCCTGGCGAGGGATTGAACTCAGGCCATTATATGGTACCACTAAGACTAAAGCTCTAGGCCACCAGGTAGGCCCTAAACTAATTTTAAATTCACATAAAAAATAATACAGAGAATATTCCACAAATATAGAAACATTCAATGCAACAATTCTCCAAGATAAATGGTCCTGGAAAAGCGAATATGACTTTTGCTTCTATAATTTTTGAAATTATTTTCACACTATATGCAAATCCTGATATAAAGAAATAACATTTCAGGGCCTCCTTGGGGGCGCAGGGATTAAGACGCAACCTATGAAGCTATCTGCAGCTACTGGAGCAAGAGTCCGCTCTCCGGCCAGGGAGCAACCCATATGGCTCAGCAGACCTCTCCTAACTCGCCTGCTGATCCCCTCAGCAGTGTATTTCAGTCAATCCATGTGTTCTGTTCCCCACTCTGTTTCTGGCGCACCCTCTCACACCCTCCCCACCTTGTGCCTGCATAAATAAATAAATCTTAAGAAAAGAAAAGAAATAGGGGACTCTCTGTTGGTGCAAGGGTTAAGGACTGCACTCTGAAGCAATCCGAAGCCTCTGCAGCATGAGTTCAATCCCCAGCCATCTAGGGAGCAGCCCATATGGAGCAGCAGTCCTCTCCTGTCTCACCCGCTGCTCCCCTCAACAGTGTATTTCAGTCAGTCTGCCTGTTCTGTTCCCCAACTCTGTCTCTGGTGAATCGTCTCACCCCCTGCTTCTATGACCTATAACCCAGCACTTGTGTGCATAAATAAATGAATATTAAAAAAAAATAAAGAAATAACATTAAAAAAATCAGAACCTATTCCAACTAAAAATTACAAGAAAAATCTAGGTTGCTATTGAGATGTACATATGAAGGAAAATAAATATTTTGGCCTTTTTAGGGGTAAATTTTCAAATCATTCATGAAATAATGAAAATCCTTGGAATACTTTATAATTTTATAGCCTATCATGAATATATTTTGAAAAAAACTCTAAATGTATATGCACATATACTTTTGCATATATATATATATATATATATATATATATATACACATTAAGATTTATTTATTTATCATACAAGAGTGGGGGTACAGTCCAGAGATTCAGGGGTTGAGAGGATCCACCAGAGACAGAGCGGGGAACAGAACAGGCAGACTGACTGAAGTACATTGCTGAGAGGAGCGGCGGGCGAGACAGGAGAGTTCTGCCTCACCATGTGGGTTTTTCCTTGGCCAGCCGGGGATTGAACTCTTGCTGCAAAGGATGTGGATTGCTTCATAGTGTGGTGCTTAACCCCTTGTACTACCACAGAGGCCTGCATATGTAAATAAAATTTATTTCTCAGTTCAAATATCGATAATGCAAAGAAAATTCTCTCTCTTGGCCATTCAAGTCCCTGACCACGATTCTATTTTGCAAATAAATCATTTTTACTATGTTAATCTGGTTATTTTATCTACAGGACAAGTGGGAATATTTATTTATTTATTTGTTTGTTTGTTTGTTTATTTATTTATTTATTTTGTGGGACCCTCGCTGGTGGCTGCGGAACGAACTGGCGCTGCAGAGGCTGCGGGCAGCCTCATAGCCCAGAGCTCAACCGCTGTGCCATCAGGAGAGGCCCATGTGGGAATATTTTATTTTTTTTTTATTTTCATTTTTTTGAAATAAATTTTATTTTTATATTCCCCATACAATTGCAACCCCCTTATTTTGACCCCAATCCCTCCCCTTCCCACCTCCATCCCCCATAGAGTGTCTCTGGTTCATAGTTTTTTGTTGATTTTGATTTTCACTTTCTTATAGTTATTCATTTTCCTGGTCCCTTATTTAAGTTTTCTAGATTCCTGCTATGAGTGAGACCATCCGGTGTTTTTCTTTTTCTTTCTGGCTTATTTTGCTGAGCATGATCCCTTCCAGCGCCATCCATGTTGCTGCAAATTACATGTGTTTATCTTTTTTGAATGCCGAGTAATATTCCATGGTGTATATGTACCACATCTTCTTGATCCAGTCATCTATTTTTGAGCATTTGGGCTGTTTCCAAAGCTTAGCTATTGTAAATAGTGCTGCTATAAACATAGGGGTGCAGGTGCTCTTTGGAATTGATGTTTCTGTGTCCTTTGGGTAAATACCTAGGAGTGGAATTGCTGGATCATATGGAAGCTCTATGTTTAGTAGGTCCAGAAATTTCCACACAGCTCTCCATAGTGGTTGGACCAGTTTTCACTCCCATTTGGGAATATTTTAAATAATAAACATGCATCATGCTTTCTATGCAGAGGTAGTATTCCCCTCTGACTTTATGTAGCTATTTCATACAGTTTTTCTACAGGAAACCTAACCTGTCTTAACGGGATCCATGTGTCCAATACCTCTATGGGGTGACTATAAAAGGTGATTGTTGGTGCATTATTCTTTGATCATCCTCTTGGAGCAATGATTTTAAAGTCCAAACCTAAAAATTTCTAAGGGCAAAGAACCACGAGTGTCAGCCCCAAAATGAAATGCCTGACAAACATTTCTTTTTCTATTTTTCCCATGAATGCTTTCCTCCTTTAGTTATAGATATCTTCGGCTACTTAGCTGTCTGTATATGTTACATATATCTTAAAGGAGACATTTGGGGGAATGCAGATTGTAGTACTTTATTCCAATTACTGTATGAAGTTGGCAAGCCATACACATTAAGCATATTGTGGCTGGGTTTTCCAAAAATGTTAAAGGGCTATATAAGATTAGGAACTCTATGTTTGAAAATGATCTCCTAGTTAGAAAACCTCGAGGGGCAGGAAAGACATTATGCAAAAAAAAAAAAAAAAAAAAAAAAGGGCTATTGATAGGTACTATCAATATTAGCATTTCACATTAAACAGATTGTATATAATGTTTAAATAAAGCATAGAAGATGAAACACATATCTCAAACAAACACTTCAACAACATGAGCACTGTGTTTCTTCACTGATCACATAGAATTAATAAAGTTTTAGCTTGGGGCCTCCTTGGTGGCACAGCGGTTGAGCACTGGGTTGAGAAGCGGCCTGCAGCCTCTGCAGCACTGGTTTGATCCCAGACCACTGGGAGAGGGTCCCACATGGCACGCAGACCTCTCCTGCCTTGCCCGCTGCTCCCCTCAGCAGTGTATTTCATCCGTCTGCCTGTTTTGCTCCCTGCTCTGGCTCTGGTGAATTTTCTCACCTCCTGCGCTTCTGACTGTACCCAGTGCTTTTATAAATAAATAAATAAATCTTAAAAAAATAAAAAAAAGGTTTAGCTTGTCATTTCTTTCGATGCTATACATTCAGCAAGAAGAATGGTGCTTGGCAAAGCAGTGCATTTGTATAAGGTAACTGAAAAAACAACAACAACAACAACTCACCCAGATCCTATCATATTATCTGTGTGTATGTTCTTCATAGCAGAGATACAGATGTTTATATTAAAAAACAAAGTGAAACATAAAAGCACCTTGTCATGTGGTCATGGTTATTGCCTAACTACAGAAAACATGATTTTTGTTCATAGAATCACAGGAAGTTTTGCCTCTGGGATTTTTTTCTTTACAATAAAGTTAGAAGTAATTAAAAGAATGTCAGGAAACTTTATGCCAGGTTAAAATTAATTAAAGAAATTCTGTGGTACTACTAGTCTCATATCTTACTTAACACATAGTTTGAAAATCGAATTGATTATATTGTGTGTTTAATATATGAAAATTGTTACTTAGCCGCTTTTAAACATCAAATCATTGACAAATATCTGATATATATATATTTTAAATCCCATTCCTCTATTCATTAAATAAACTTGATTTCAGTTTTCTAAGTTCTAGGTTCCTAATTTATATTTACTTTAGATATAAAATATGTACTGGTTGCTGTTATTTAAGAATATAACTGAGCATGAAATGGAGGAAAGATTACCAAAAAATGAAAGAGAAGAAAGGAAGGATGAAGAAGAACAAGAGAAGGAGGGAGGGGGGACTTGTTCTCTGCACAGATGTTATGTTATAGCTCTGTATTTGAACCTCACACAAAGCACATAAGTTCATTGAATCTCCTTTGTTTTTTCTGTGAAATATTTACCCTCCACTAGATATTTTTCTAAATCCAAATATATGATTTGTGTAGTTAGAATTATGTTTTTTTATGCTCATTGTATTACATTATTGTCATAAATTAACCTCATTTCTTTTAATTAAATTTTCCTCTTGATTATGCCATGTAATATTTCTCAAAAATATATTTGGGATTACAGCCAATTATAAGGTTTTAAAATGAGATTTGTTGATTTGTATATACAAGTACTTTGAAATTCTGCAAAGCATTTAAATATATTTACTAAAAAGCATTATTTTAAGGTCCCTATACATGATATTAATAAAATAGTTTTGAAATTATATATCACAAAAACAAAAATATATCTTATAAATAAGAATAAAGCTAGGTGGGCCTCCCCAGTGGAGCAGCTAGTTGAGCGCTGTGCTGTGAAGCTATCCACAAGCTCTGCACCTCTGCAGCACAGATTCGATCGATTCCTGGCCGGCCAGGGAGATACCCACATGGTGTGGCAGACCTCTTCTGCCTCGCCCACTGCTCCTGTCAGCAGGGTTTTCCATCTGTTTGCCTATTCTGTTCCCAGCTCTCTCTGGTGAATTCTCTCATCCTCCGGCACCTCTGACCTGTACCCTAGTTCTTGTATAAATAAATAAATCCTTAAAAAAGTAGTTATTTCTCTTTTAACTCTGAATCAAGGTTGTTTATTATTGGGGCCTCCCTGGTGGCAAAGGCGCTTGAGCGCCACACTGTGAAGCTGTTTGCATCCTCTGCAGAGCAGGTTAGATCCCGGCCAACCAGCGAGAATCCCACATGGCGAAGCAGACCTCTCCTGTCTTGCCCACTGCTCCCTTGGCAGTGTATATTGTCAGTCTGCCTATTCTGTTCCCTGCTCTATCTCTGGTGAATCCTGTCACCCTCCTGCACATCTGGCCTGTGCTCCAGCACTTGTATAAATAAAAATAAATCTTAAAAAAAACCCCTTCTTTATTATTGCATTTTATGCTCTGCAAATAATATGCATATGAGTTCCAGAACTCTTCTTGTAGGTTATAAATATTTAAATGGTTTTATGTAATTTTTTGAATGGACTATTTGGCGACTATACAGAAGATAGTCATTGTTACTCATTCGTGAACTATGAGAATTATAGCAAAATATGCAACTCCAAAATATGCAACTTTTTTTTTTATAGAGGCATGTTTTATTTATTTGTTTGTTTGTTTTGTTTTGTTTATACATGCACTGAGTATAGTCAGAAGCACAGGAGGGTGAGAGAATTCACCAGAGCCAGAGCGGGGAGCAGAGCAGGCAGAAGGACCGAAGTACACTGCTGAGCGGAGCAGCAGGTGGCAGGAGAGGTCTGCGCGCCACGTGGGACCCTCCTCCGGTGGCAGGGGAGCAGCCGGGGATCGAACTGGCGCTGCAGAGGCTGCGGGCAGCTTCGCAACCCAGCGCTCAACCGCTGCGCCACCGGGGAGGCCCGAAAATATGCAACTTTGATTAGTTTGAGCTGCAGTAACTTAAAAAATAGCAAATGTAGGAGAGACTTTCTTTAAGCGCCTCTCATACCTAATATGAACTTAGTTGCCATAGATTCCCTCCCTGGGGATTTCATCAACCAAGGAATTGGCTTGTCATAGGAGAGGACACCAGAAATCAACACCCAGCCAGACAAACTTTGTCAAAATCTATCATAAATCCCATTCATTCTTCTAAGGAAACTGTTCATCTTTCTTAAAAATCATTTATTCTGGCCTAAGATGCCAATATCTCCCTTTCCTTCCCCTATTTAGATTGTAATTATGTCTGAATTCTAAGTTACCTTTTCAAATTACTCATTTTTCCCTTGGCATCTCCCATGTATAGATAAGGCATAGATGTTTAATAAACTTCTCTTTGTTCTTTTCTATTTATATGCATAGATTATAGAACTAAGCAGAGTAAAGAGAACATTATTTTTTCTCCTCATGCTTTATGTTCAATTAACATCCACAAGCGCTCATGTGGCACACTGAAAGATCAGAATGGTATCTGAGAGAATAGCAAATATTATTCCCAGGTAAAAATTGAAGAATAAGGAGCAAATAAAAAATTACATTTTTTTTCTAATGGTCAGATAATAAAAACCTCACAATTGTTTCAATATCAAAAATACTCTGCTTTGGGGTAAAAACAAAACACATTGCAAGTCAAATAGAGCTGTAGTTTGTCTACTTCTGACTTAAGTATAATCTCAGGTCTATTTATCAGGCCCATCTCTAAAGTGTTAACTTCCTCAAAGGGGGACAGTTTCATATATGACTCAAACCAAATGCCTATGACCATAATATGAATGTATTGGGGAAAATCCACACAGCAAAAATACAAGCTTGCAATTTAATTGGCACAAAAAGGGAAAGGTATTAAACCCACTGACAAAGTTTTGGAGACTCATGATACAGAATGTGTTAAACCCAGAGGAGAGAATTCCTAGTATCCTTCTGTTTACATTGAGGCAGGAGTAGAGACCCCTGGAAATTCTTAATTAACTCTGGAAAAGAGGTGAGGACCCCAGGCATGGATCCATAATCATCTCAAATTACCTCAACTTTGGTGCTTATATTTATACCACTTTTAAAGGCATATTGTCAGGCTCACCTGTTAAATTTGATTTAGTGGGGCATCTGCACAGTAAGGTTTTTCTAAAATGTGGTTACTGTTCATTGGGAACTTAAATTACTTTACCACAACTTCTCCCACCTTTCCACCAAACAGCGTCATTGCAACATCAATAAAAATGACACAGATCTTGGTGACCTTCTAAGTCAAAGGCAGAAAAGGAGAAGATGGAAATTATCACTATTGGAGGTCTGAGAGTCAATGAGACACTGTGCTGTTCTGGGAGATGTTTAGTAAATGACGTCAAAGACACACACACACACACACACACACACACACACACACAAATTAATGTTACAGAAAGCCAAACAACAAAATTTCTAATGTTAACCAATTTTATTATCCCTGCCATAAAATATCCAGTAGTCTATTGGAGTCACCTCCCACTAGTTCACCAGAGGAAATTATCAAATTTTCAGGAATTTTATAATCTGATTAGCTATTATATTTATACCACAGCAATTGACAAACAATACAAATCAGTTATTTTCATTTTTTTTATTCTGAAGTACTGATTGTTAAATATTTATAATCAAACTACTAAAGTAATTTCTTGTGGATGGATGATATTAAACTAGCAACTTGAATCATTGAATTTGTAGTTGACATTAGTGTGTGACCAAGGGATTCCTAGGGATCCCAAACTGTTAAATGTTTTTATTAAAGTTTATTTATTTATTATTTATTTATTTATTTGCATAGAAGGACTGGGGTATAGGACAGAGGTACAGGGGGTAAGAAGATTCACCAGAGACAGAGTGGGCAGAAGAACAGGTGGATCTACTGAAATACACTGCTGAGGGGAGCAGAGGGAGAGACAGGAAAGGTCTGCTGTGCCATGTGGGTTAGCGCCCTAGGGGATTGAACTCAGGTCATAGCTGTGACAACAATGAGATTTAACCCCTAGGCCACCAGGGAGGCTGCCCAAACTTTTAAATGTTCTGATAGGGATTGGGCCATCTGTATGCAAAAGGCACAGAAAGCTGATTCTGTGTGTAAAATATTTTCAGTAGAATTAGTGTACATAGAGAAAAAAAAGAATATTTCTAATAAAACTATGAAAATTACCCATCATTTCTTGTGCAATTGCCCAGTAAAATAGACTTGATCCAAAACAGGAACTGAGGAGTAAATGCTTGCCTCAAGTCTAAGGTACCACCTGGCCAGGGACTGCAAGAAAGGGTCAAGTGGGTCCCATAGAGCTGGGGCAGAAGGAGATACCACATCAAAATAATGGCCACTATTGTTTGCAAAGGACAGCCTTCCCTTGTGTTTCTCACTATGTTTTACTTCCAAGTATCTGGAGATAGGTCTTCCACATGTCTCCTTCAAGTTTACTTCCTATCAATACCTGGGAGCAAGTGGGGCCACAGGAGCAAAAGTGCCAGCCCACCTGCCTTCAATGTTACATAGGCTCACCTGGCAACACAAGTCTATCTTTAGTTCCCAGTATCTCCTCAACTCAGGAAATCTGGTTCATGACATACTGGAACATGTAATCCAAGGTAGCTGCATGTTAAGTGTGGGTGAGGGAACTGGATCCTACCTTTTATGGAGGGGTTTCAGTAACCGTTTCAGTAATGTGAAGTTATGCACTGTAGTGTGTCATTATATAGCATTTACACCATTTAGAGATGGCAGGTTCAAATAACCTCAAGAAGATAGGGTAAAATGAATTAAAATCATTATGAAGTATTAAGTTTTAAATATTGATTGCCCCTGATTTTGATGCAATTCATTTAATTGCAGTTCATATCATGTAATTAATTTCTATTAATGTTCATGTTTTACAATTGAGTCCCAAAAGTCCTGAAAAATAAATAAATGTTTCTAGAGAATTGATGATACCTATTTCAGCAAAGCATAAAACTTTTAACATCTTTTGGGAGAAAACAGGGCTCATTTTCCAAATTTTTTGAAGACTGGAGTAAAGGCAATTGTTTGAAATACAAGATTCAAATTCCTTCCAAAATAAAGTATGGCATTAACATCATGAAAATTAATAGAGAGAATACCCAATGGTAGCTACAAAGTAGTTAAAAGAAAGAAGACATTTCTGGAGAAATGACTGGAAGGAGAGTGATTTGGGAAAGAAAAGTTGGGGGACTGCGAAAGGATTTTATTGTATATAGGGGGAAATTGGTCAGCAATATTAGGATTGTGAACATATTGTAAAATTTTCTGGAACCCCCTCTTTCATTCTTACATGCAAGAGAGCAAAGCCATCTGCACAGACTTACATCAGAATAAGTTCCACCCTCTAACTCGTTCATGAATCTGTTGCATGAAAGCAAGCTAGCCTTTCAATCCACACTAATGACAAAGTTGTCAAATAAAGACTTAGTGTCACTATAGTATATTCTTTAAAAGGAAGAGAAGAGATCCTCCATTACCTTTCTCTAGAATCAACATATCTTAGGTCTTAGAAGCAGAAGACCCCCTCTCAAAAATTATTTTTAAATCAATAAGTCATTGTTCCTACATAAGTAAACAAAATGAATACTTGTGTTTGTCGGACAGTTTTCACAGGATATAGTTCACACTGCTTCTCAGGTTCAAATCCTCCCTGTGATGATCAAACCAAATGATTGCCTAATTATCACTGATATTTTATTTGCATATTAAATGCTAGTAGTGGCAGGGATGGCACTGTGCAGGATCTCTATGATGTTATGTGGACGGGGTGAAGGAGGAGAGTCCTGGAGCCCTCAGTAGCTTTTTCAGTCTTTTATTGGGATTTTACCAGACACACGGCAGGCAGGGGTGCAGGGTGGGGTGGGGGGAGGGCAGGAGGCTGGGAGACCTCCTAGCCCCAGTGAATCTTCACTTTTCCTCGGATCTCCAGCATTCTCTCTTGATCTCTGCTTTTTTCACTGGTTCTGCTCTCGTTCTGCTTCTCTTTCATTCTTCTTCTGCTCTCGTTCTACTGGCATCGTGGCGACGCCATCCTCATAGGCCCAGTCTCAGCCCAGGTGTACCCACCTACTCATGCCCACATCTTATTCCAGGTGTCTGCCATCAGGAATGCATTTAGGACCTCAGGGATTATCATTAATCTAATGGTGGGAAGGCAGGAGAGCCTGATACATTTTTACTTACCGTACAATGCTAGTAGCTATTAAACACTAATATAAATTGTCATAGATATTTGTGTCCTATCTGAAGGGTACTTTATATGTTATACAGATCTTTCCTATACTGGCTTTTACTCCTATTTTTTTTTTTTAAAGATTTATTTATTTATTTATACAAGCACTGGGTACAGTCAGAAGCGCGGGAGGGCGAGAGAGTTCACCAGAGCCAGAGGGGAGAGCAGAGTAGGCAGAAAGACCGAAGTACACTGCTGAGGGGAGTAGCGGGTGGCAGGAGAGGTCTGCATGCCATGTGGGACCCTCACCCGGCGGCCGGGGATTGAACCGGCGCTGCAGAGGCTGCAGGCAGCTTTGCAACCCAGCACTCAATCGCTGTGCCACCTGGGAGGCCCTACTCCTATTTTTTAGGTGAAAATATAATTCATAAAAGCAAAGTGACCTCTATATATCAAGAAAGTTGCATTTTAGGGAAATAATATCTTCCTGAAAACTTGTTTTGATTATCTTTTTTAAAATTATTTTGAAGTATGACAAATTTAATTGGTTTTACCAAATTCTCTTAAGGAAATTTAAGTGCTTTTTGTATTTCTCCCTGTATGCTGGATAAACTATGAAGAAAATTCCTTAATGAAGCTAAATGTAATCTGTAAAAGATACATAGAATGAAGCAATTCAGAAGTAAAGATATATCGGCAGGTGCCATCCTGAATTCAATCAGATTATTGCCCTGGGTGATTCATTTTGATAAGGGAAAAAGCTAGGGCAATGTAGCCAGTAGCTAAAAAGATGAGATGTAAAATCTCCCAATGCTGGAAAACACCTCCTATTAAAAACTGTACACATACCTTTGAAATTTGAAGTGACCATGTAACGAAACCCACCCATTCCAGGTAGGTTTATTAACATTTCTAGCAGCCACATGCTCTTCGTTTTTTGTAGTTGCCGTACTCCTCCACACACTCCACTGCACTCCTCTACCCTCAACACCGCACCACACCACACTGCACTCTGCTGCGCCACCCTTATAAACCAGTCTCTTAGCCCAGGTGTACCCACATACACATGCCCACACCCTACTCCAGGTGCCTGCCATCAGGCATGCATTCAGGACCGCAGGGTTCCGTCATCTATCCTAATGGCGGGAGGGCAGAAAAGCCTGATACCTTTTACCTTACCCTACAGTCCACCCCCTCAAGGTTTTCTGCCATACAGTCCATATGTTTCTCTTAGTCTTATGAACACTGCAGCCATGGCCCACAAAAGCAAATGAAATACATAACAAATGACTAAATTCAATTTTCCTAGGGGCGGAAAGACAGAGAAGTTATGGGTACCAGCAATGGGAGATCCCTCCCATCTGGCAATATACATGCTAATTTGGCATCTGAGGACAATATTGTTGCTGGCATCAGTGGCCTTCCAGGTAGTGAGTACCACAGTCGCTTTGCCAGTGAAGAGGCATCAGTGGGTTCTACATGCAGCAGGAATGGAGAGCTCATAATGGGCCACAGAGTTATTACAAATGTCCCCTTGAGGATTGCCCGCTGATCTGCCACCCCAGGGTGGGTAACACACATCCATGGCAGCCACTGTCCAGTCACCCATGGTGTTATCTGTAAATCGGCCTCTAGGCCACGACTCCAAGGGGCTATCAGAGCCACCCATCGCACGAGGGGAGCCTTCACTGTCCAGGGCCATTCCCAGTCCACAGTCTGCCCTGGGTCCACTCCAGTTGGGGCTGGCAATAGGATGTTGCCCTGCTGTCCAAGTCCAGGTTTTAACAAAATGTCTGAAGTCTGTATTTGTAATTGAATGGGAGCAGTGGCTCGATGCAGCAATGCCTCCACTGGAGCCAGGCTGCCTCTCCTGATCCTCTCATTTAATGTCTGCAGCACCTCCCATAGATGTCGGCTCCACCCGGCCAACATCTGAGAGGGGGCAGTGGCTCTCTATAACCCCTGCAGCTTTGGGATTATAGGGAGTGTGAAACTTCCATTCAAAATCCATGTTCTTGGCCCACTGCTGCACCTGGGCTCCTGTAAAATGAGTCCCTTGATCGCTCTCCACTACCAGCGGACGTCCATATGCAGCACATAGGCATGCCAGTGCTGGATGTCCCACATAGGGTGCTAGAACTGCCATGAGGGATCCAAATGAGGAGGGACATTTTTTAATACCAAGTCTCTCATCCCTGCTGTGAAACGCTTGTCGTCAGGACCACGCGTATTCACATTAAACACGGCCTGCCGCATCCCCAATTCCCGAAGTACCTGCACCAGCTCGGCGTACGTCTGCCATCCGCTCACTGTCTCCGGCACGTCTCCCGCATCAGCCCAGACTGTCCGTACGGCAGCCATTATCCACTCCAGGAGGGGGTGGTCGCCCCGGCCATACCCCCGGCTGTTCTGCAGCCTCTGTCGCAAGGATGGGTGTGAAGTCACAGAGGCCAGTCTCTCCATCTCTTGAGCCGTGCAAATAATCCCATCCACCCCCAGGTCCCATAAATGTAGCGGCCAGGCTGCCAAGGGTTCCCCTGGTTTCTGGCGGAACTGTTGGCCCAAGTCCACCAGTTCCGCCTGGGTGTATGGTGGATAGGTAGTAAATTCCGTCATTTGTGGTGGTCCCGCAGCCTGACCCCCTGGGGCCATGGGTCGCTGCCGCTTCATTTTCTGAGTCACCACCGGGCGGGCCTGGAGCATGGGACCAGCCTCTTCCTCCTCTCCAGAGGAGCCCGGCATCTCCGGGGTCGCAGGTTGGTTTGCCATCGCCGGTTGAGACTCAGGCAAAGGGCCAGCCTCCCTCTCTTCCTCTCCTGGCATCTCTGGAGTCTGGCGTCTCTGGAGTCGCAGATTGGTTTGCCACCACCGGCTGCAATTTGGGCAAAGGGCCAGCCTCCCTCTCTTCCTCTCCTGTCATCTCTGGAGTCTGGCATCTCTGGAGTCGCAGATTGGTTTGCCACCACCGGCTGCAATTTGGGCAAAGGGCCAGCCTCCCTCTCCTTCCTTTCTGAGGCAGAGTCTGGCATCTCTGGAATAGTGGGTCGGTGTAGAGGACAGGACTGGACACAGTGCAGGTTTTCTAGGATCCCATGCAGACCGGGTCAAGGAGGAGTCAGAGTCCTCAGTGGTTTATTTTGCAGGTCTTTTATTGGGATTACCCGGTACACAGCAGGCAGGGGTGCTGGGGGGCCGGGAGGCTGGCAGGCCTCCCAGCCCCCAGCAAGTCTCCACTCTATCTGGGCTCTCCGGCCTTCTCTCGGCTTCTCTTCGGCTTCTCTTTTGGCTGCTACTGGCGTCCCTGTGATGCCGCCCTTAAAAGCCCACTCTTAGCCCAGCTGAATCCCATCTACCTATGCCCACACCCTATTCCAGGTGCCCGCCATCAGGCATGCATTCAGGACAAGGATCCATCATCTATCCTGATGGCGGGAGGGCAGAAAAGCCTGACATTTTCTTTACCCTACAGTCGGTTTCTCTGAACTTCTTCCTCCAGAATCCTCAAATGTTGTTGCAGTATCCACAGGTCTTCTCGCATCTCATCGTGTATGTACTGCATCCTAGATTGCTCTTTCCGCCTGGACTCTCGCAGAGCTGTGAGAAACACCCATCCCACTGCTCCTGCCGCCTCGCAGGCACTGCATCCATTCAGGGTTTCTTCTATTTCATACAGGGCCTTTTCCAACTGCCCCGGGGACCCATCTACCTCTGGCCATTCCTGGGGAGGTGCCCACTGGGCGAGGAGGTCGGCTACTGAGTACCATCTGCTCGTGGCTGGCCACCCGGCAATCCCTCCCCAGGTTCCAAAGGGTTTCCTCTGCGTAGAGCCGTCCTGCTTCCAACCATTCTGTCGTCTACGCCAGTTGTAAGGCAACCAACCCATTCCGGGCAGGTTTATGAACGGTTCTAGCAGCCACATGCTCTTCGCCGTTGTTTGTAGTCGCTGTACTCTCCGTACACTCCACTCTTCCACCCTCAACACTGCACCACCACCACATCGCACTCTTCTGCGCCACCCTTATAAACCAGTCTCTTAGCTCAGGTGTACCCACCTACACATGCCCTCACCCTACTCCAGGTGCCGCCATCAGGCATGCACTCAGGACCGCAGGGTTCCGTCATCATCCTAATGGCGGGAGGGCAGAAAAGCCTGATATTTTTTACCTTACCCTCCAGACCACCAGCAATATTTTCTGGAAAATTGGTATTGGTCAGTGACTGAGAAATAAAAATAGGTATTAGAGATACAATAAACTGAGTATAGTGCCAAGAAGGCACAGAACAGTTTCTCTATGATCCAGGCAGACGGGTAAAGGAGAGTCCCGGAGCCCTCGGTTGCTTTCTCAGGTATTTTTTTTTTTTTTAAAGACTTATTTATTTATTTATACAAGCACAGGGTACAGTCAGAAGCGTGGGAGGGAGAGAGAATTCACCAGAGCCAGAGCGGGAAGCAGAACAGGCAGACTGACGAAATACACTGCTGAGGGGAGCAGCGGGCGGCAGGAGAGGTCTGCGCACCATGTGGGATCCTCTCGCTGGAGATCAAACTGGCGCTGCAGAGTCTGCGGGCAGCTTTGCAGCCCACCGCTCAACCGCTGCACCACCGGGGATGCCCAAGCTTTCTCAGGCTTTTATTGAGCTTTTACACCATTTGTAGTGTGGCACCCACATACATGGCAGGCCTCCCAGCCCCCAGCATGTTTTCACTCTTTCTGGGTTCTCTAGTTTTCTCCCACGGCTCTGTTTCTCTGCTACCACTGTTGCTTCTGTTGGTATGGCTGCGTCTCATTCTTTGCTGCTTCCACCACAGCTGGTGTCACCCTTATAAGCCAAGTCTCAGCCCAGGTGTATCCACCTATGCATGCCCACACCCTACTCCAGGTGTCCGCCATCAGGCACATGTGTAGGACCGCAGGGCTCTATCATTAATGCTAATGGCGGGAGTGTGGAAAATCCTGACAATTACATTTACCCTACACTGAGCATATTAGATATATAAGATACTATGTCATGTATCAAGTAAAACAAAATAAAACAAAACAAAAACTGGTAAGAAATATTTATATTGTCTTTGGTCAGTTTTAGTGTTTAGCCTATCCCTTACAAAAAGTAGTCTCAAATAGAGTCTGAAATAATTATGCTTTATTCAGTCCCATTAAAGGATGGGAAAACATTTGTGGATAAAATAAGTATCCTTCCATCAGAAGATCATTTTGATTGGAAAAGTGGTGAACTACATATAAACAATCACACTTTTATAAATATATGTATTGTAGGGTAAGTTATTATCCGGCATTTCTGCCCTCCTGCCATTAGGTTTAATCTTCTGCAGGAACTTATCTGGCAGATATACTCACGCGCATGCAGATACCTCAGCATTATTTGTAATAGCAAGAGTACAAATGACCTAAATGGCCATCCCAGTGGTCCTAAATGTGTGCCTGATGGTGGACACCCGGAGTAGGGTGTGGGCATGGATAGGTGGGTACACCTAGGCTATGACTGGTTTATAAGGGCGGCATTATGGGGATGCCTGAAAAAAAGAGAAAGAGGAGAGCAAACGAGAGAAGAGAGAAAGAGCAGAGACAGCAGGGACACCACAAGAGAATGCCAGAAAGCCCAGAAAGAGTGAAGACCTTCTGGGGGCTGGGAGGCCTGCCAGTCTCCCGGCCCCCTGGCACCCCCTGCCTGCCATGTACGTGGTTGCTGCACTACATGTAAAAGCCCAATAAAAGCCTGAATAGCCACCAAGGGGTCCAGGACTCTCCTTTACCAGTCTGTTCAGATCATAGAGATCCTGCACTGTGCCCTTACTGCCCTTACTAAATTTATTCCTCAGTACTAGGTAGGTATAGTAATGGACTATATTGACTTGACGTATAATCTGTTTTTTAGAAAAACATGCATTATATAGAAATACATTATCAGTTTTCATCATGTTTGTCTATTTCATTAGATAATTGAATTACTTGTGAGAGATTTATTTTAGTTCAAATTCATTCTGAACAAAAGATGAAATGAGGGAGAAAAAATCAAAACATGAAAAAGTCAAGTAATAAAAGGACTGGAGAAACTATCAGGAGATATTAAAATAAAATTGCAGTAGGGGTTGTTTATTTACTAAAGCCATATCACCTAGAAACTAAAATATTTGCCTGGCAAAATCTACCAGAAGTAAAATCAAAAGATAAGAACCTTTGGGGAGTAGGGGTATAGGGAAGAGCAGGTTTATAACAAACTACTAATCTCCCTCATATACAAAGAGTTCCTTCAATCAATCAGAAAAAGATCCAACAGATGAAAGAAAAATGACAAAAACAAATGATAGAGTCCCCAAGGAAGTAAAGTTAGGCTTTCCAACCAAGCAATTAGGCACCTTCCTCATGCTACGAGATATACAAAATTAACTCTGTGTGCATGTTGGCTTCTCACCCATCAGGTGGTAAATGATCAAAAAATTAATGACATAGCACATGGGCAAGAGACTGGAGAGACAGCCCTTTTCACATGAACCTATTAAATTTTCTGTCACAAACACCCTTTGGAATCTTCTGCAGGAACTTATCTGGCAGACATACTCACACACATGCAAATACCTCAGCATTATTTGTAATAGCAAGAGTAGAAATGACCAAATGGCCATCCACTGGGGAATAAGGACATAGAGATATAGATGGTAATGTTGGTCCTCTGTACCTGAATGAGGAGACCGATAGGAAACATGCTTTGAGATGATTCTATCAATGAGCAGAGATAGTGTCATTTATTACAGTTGTATATTAAAGAAAGGAACATACACATATTTTTTAGACTGTATATGCAAAAAAAAAAAAAAATCTGCCTGGGAGCACAGACAAGAAGTTGATATAATTTGGCCCTTGAAGGACCTTGGTGAGCACAAAGAATTTTATCCTCTATGTATCTTGAGTACATTTTAACTTTGAAACTTCTGAATACATAATTGAGCACAATTAATTTATGTACACAATCCTCACAAACACATTTTTTTTTTTTTTGTGGGACCCTTGCTGGTGGCTAGGGATTGAACCAGTGCTGCAGAGGCTGCAGGCAGCCTCGCAACACAGCGCTCAACTGCTGCGCCACCAGGGGAGGCCCACAAACACATTCTTAATTGCATATACAGTAATATGAAATGGGCCATTGGTAGTGAACAGATTGGGGGACACCACTGGATCCCCAAACCTGTCTGGCCTCCACCGTGTCAACACAAAACATACTCTTAGTACAAAAGACCTTCAATATAAGTACTTTAATAGAATGAATGTGCAATTGAGAAAAGAGAATGGTTTCTTATAAAACACCCAATGTCACCCATCTTCTCGTGGACAAATGCCCACCCCATTAGGCTTGGACCAAAGGAGGCCACTGAGGCCTGAAAGCTTGCCAGAAGGCTAAGAAGGCAAGTTCTGGTGGGCAACCACAGGAAAGGAGTAGAAGGGGCCAGGCAAGAAAGGAGCAGAATCATAAATTGACAAGATAAAGGCACCAATTACAATGTCTCCCCAGAGGTCTCCAAACTACGGCTAAATTACAAGTGGCTCTTCCCATGACCCACATGTCCCTAGTGGTAGTTCAAGGGCAAGAAACAAAGGAGAGTTCTTCACAGTTCTCCCTGCTCCACCTGCCTCTTCCAAGTTTACTCTCCCAAGTCCATGTTAGCTTCCCCAGGCAGGAAACCAGGAGGCCTCCCCTTCCATTGGGAACACATGTCACACCATAACACAACATCCGTAATGACAGCTGCTGTGGATCATCACATGTGTGCTGGCTTGTACATGTCTCCTCCTGTGATTGTCACCATAGGTGTGGCCTCAAGGTGTGGCTCACAGGGACTTCACCACTTGCTCCCCATTTTCACTTGACACTCTCACAAGTCACTCCAAATACACCTACAGTTGAAGTGTAAGAGAGTTTATTATGAAAACTGCTGTGCTCCACAAATCCACTTACAAACCTGTGACTGTTTTGTACAGGCCACATCACCTGTAGCAGTGAAGCAAGCATAGTGGTCCCAGAGCACTGCATTCTAGAACCTTCCAAGCCTCCCCCTCCACTGTCAAGACAACAATGGTATGGCTTGTTGCCTGGCACCAGTTTGTTTTAAAGACCAGGGCTCCTTAGGATTCTCAACAGTTGAGGATCATTCCTTGAGTCGCTGGCTGCTCCGGGAGACTCCCAGAGCCCTATGGAGCCTGTGAATGCCTGCTGCCTGCCCGCCCCCAACCCCCACAGCTCCCTGTCAGGTGCTGCAGAGGCCATGGGCTGCTCTGTGTGCTGTGTGGGAAGGCTTCATACCAATCTGGGGCTTCCCTGGGACCTCCTGGTCAGTGTTGCTCTCATGGGTCTTATTCAAAAGAGGAGCCTGGTGAGAGGAAGTGCAGAAAAGTTGGCCACAGGATGACTGACTGCAGTGGAAGCTGGCACAAAAATCCAGGACCAGAGCAGAACAAGCACACCAGCCCACGAAGCATGGAAGTCACCTGCGATGGAAGCCAGGCCTCCCACTGTGAACTGCTTTGCTTGCTCGCACTGAGCAAATCCCAGTCTACTCGTCACCCATGGAAGGCTTTCATGCTGAAACCCAGAGAAGCCAGGCTCTCAGCCTTCCCTTGCCAGGCACCTCCTGAGAGAGATGCAGACCATTTCCCACATAGCAGAAGCCCAGCCATCCCGAGTGACTGCTGCCAGAGATGGGCTGAAGACATCGGGGGCCCAAGCGTGATAGATGGAGAAGACTCTTTGGGCTGCCCTGCATGAGAACCTCTCTCTGCACCAAGGGCTGAAGGATCTGTCCCAGGAGAGGGAGAGGTGGAGGCAGAGTGTGTGATTTACAGGAGCAGGGAGCCCAGTGTGAGCGCTGCCACACATGCAAGCATGCAGCAGGTGCTCAGGGACAGAGTGAGGCAGCTGTTTGTTCTGTCCAACACCATCCTGAGAACCCTTGGGTTGCCTGATCTCTTGGAGGACCAGTAGGAGAAGCTGGGCTCCATTGAAGGACAAGCAGAGAAGCCAGATGCTCATATCCCTGCCTCTCTGTCCCAAGAAGATCTGGACCTGTATGTCTGGGCTGCAAACTCCCTGAGGAGGCCAGCAGGGGAAAATAAAGGACTCTTCCCCACACTGGCTGAGGAACATCTCACTCAGCTAATTCGGCAGCTAAAGGCTTCAGGGCAGACAGGCCTCTCTGTAGTCTGACACTCCAAGCTCAACAATGACATCCAGAAGCTTCGCGTGACTCTCCATATGTATCCCGAAATCCATCAGGGCTTTGTCCACCAGATGCACAGAAACTCAGTGCCCAGGAAACCCGCCTCTTAGCCATCCACACTGAATATTCTGCCCTGCATGCAGATCAGCCTCTGGAGGAAGATGGGAGGCTATCTGGAGTGAAAGATGGAGAGGACCAGCCTTTTCTTTGGTAGCATTTATGTACCTATGAAGGAGAAGCTGAGAGGAGAGGGATGGCCATCTGTGCAATGAGAGGATGGTGCAGCAGGTGAGGAAGGAGAATGCACACGAGTCACATCCTGGTCTATATCCAGGTGTCCTTCCAGTCCTTGTAGAGGGTGGCATTTACTGCTGCTGCTCCTCATACAGCCCTCCATGGTCTGGACACCATCAGAGGCCCCACAATTTGGCAACCCCCACCAAGGAGGAGGATCCTGCAGGAAGGTTGTTCAACCTTCCCAGCAGAGAGAATTGAAATCAGCAACCTGGACAAACACCTGTGCTGGGCCTTTTTTCCAGAGAAGCACCTGTGGCTTATCCTTCCAGCCAGGCTCCCATTTAAGGTTTTGAGCATGTTCACGCTATAGATAGAGTGATTTAATTTAATTTCATTCCCAATTATTCCTTTAATTTTATCCCTACTATTACCTTCTTTTTCTCTCCTTGGATCCCATACAATTAAATAGTATAATTGTTAGATTTTCATTTCAATGTAATTTCACTCTGACTTCAACCCTCATTGAAGCTTTTCTGGTCTACAAACTGAAATTATACGTTTTTTTCTGTGGGTTGATAAGAAACTTGTAAGAATACATGTTACTGACCAACAAGCATTTCCATTGACTAATTTAGAAATGTAAACACACCACAAGAAGAACACATCTAATAAATAACAAAAATCCTCACAATGTCTTCCCCTCCCTTTCTCTTTGCCCCAAACAGGGACTGTTGGATCTGGTTCTGGTCACTTGGACCTCTTTGTATAGCTCCAACCCTGGCTTCCTCTTCCTTTCTCTGGACAGGAGCTCTGACTGTTTCCACTGCTTGAAATGTTCTTCCCCTCAGGCCTCCCCTGGTGGCACAGAGGTTGCGCGCTGGGCTGCGAAGCTGCCCGCAGCCTCTGCAGTGCGGGTTCGATCCCCAGCTGGCAGCGAGGGTCCCACATGGTGCGCTGACCTCTCCTGCCGCACTCGCTGCTCCCCTCAGCAGTCCATCTGCCTGTTCTGTTCCCCGCTCTGGCTCTGGCGAATCCTCTCACCCTCCCACACTTCTGACTGTACCCAGTGCTTGTATAAATAAATAATAAAAAAAAATAAAAAATGTTCTTCCCCAATATGTTCCCAAAATGGATGTTCATCATTCAGTCCCTGCTCAAATGCCACCTCTGCCAAGAATCTTTCCCTGACCACCTTGGTGAAAGTGGTGCTCTTTCCCTCAGCCCCACTTTCTCCCAGTTTCTTCAGTGCCCTTGTGCTGGCCAATATGGTCTCCTTTGCTAGTTGTTTAGGGATTGATTGTTCCTTCACACAACCTCCACTGCACAGAGCCCAGTTAACCTAGGCGTTGGAAAGCATGCAATGCTTGCAGTCAGGGTACAACATTTAACCTCAGCATTCAGGACACAGCCCACCGCAGGGGAGGGCATAACTAGGCAGTGACTGTCTGGACAGATAGAAGCCTGGGTTTGGGATTTTGCTTCTCCTCCTCACTTGCATCTTTACCCAAGCTTCTAGCTGAGGAGTCAGGGGCACAATAACCCAAGTAGGTGGCTCTGGGTGGCTGGACAGTAACTCCAGACACCTAGTCTTTATCAATTGAACTTTGACTTGAGATTGGGTAAGAAGAGACCTTCTGAGTGGGGGCGCTCCATTTATTTGGCTTTCACATTCCTCCCTCCTCACCTCTCTAACTGGAATCAAGCTGTGTTTTCTGCAAGTTAAACCCATTGACTGGGGCAGTGCAAACAGATCATTGTTAGGATGAGTGTGTGTGTGTGTGTGTGTGTGTGTATGTGTGTCACAAAATATATGTGTGTGGACACATACATCTCTATGTAGACATCAAGTAACAAATTTGAGGTATGTCTATGCATGGAGAGCTCTCTGGATATAAGGTCCACAGCCCCCATTAGCCTCCCTCTTTTCACTTTTCAAAAAAAGTTTGTAGGCACTGAGAGAAGTGGTAGGATGAGACTATCTAACAAACCCTGGCATCCAGAAGGTACACACCCTGCGGTAGGGCTTCTGTTTGGTAGACACAGAGGACAGGTCTCATTCCATCTCTTACAGGATTGAAGCACAAAATGTGGTTGATTTGTTTGTTTTTTCATCTTTCCTCATCAGACCTTCTTTTTGATTGCAGAAAAACCTGCAGAATGTAAAATTGGACATTTTAAAGCCAGCAATTGAGTAACATTTAGCCAAATCACAATGCTGGGCAACCATTGGCTCTCCTAGTTCCAGAACATACTCATCACTCCACAAGAAAACTCCAAACTCAGGAAGCAGCTCAATCTTCCTGGTACTAGAACCACAGTCACCTGCCTCTTCCTGGTGTTTGTTGATTGAAGAGAGTCATGGCTTGAGACATACATAACAGACATACATGAAATTTCAAAATGTATTGTTTTGAATATAGATTGTAGTTACTTTTGCATTTTAAATAGGTATTTTTATTTTTTTATTTTTATCAAGAAATTCATATTTATAATTATGAACCTACACATTTTATGGTACCAAAATATGCATTTTTTCCCTAATTAATTTTTAAGACTTGAATAGCAGTGTATATACAAATCATTGAGAAAACAAATCTTGATAACTGGACATCTGCTGCTTAAGGTAAAAGCCAATAAAATAGTTTCATTATTATTTTTTATGCTAAAAACAGACAGATAGACAGTTAATCACTGATTCATGAATTGAACATGAGACAGTATGGTTAATTAACAAATGTGAACTTAAATATTAATCACAATCTAATTACCATAAAAAATTGAAGTTTCTATTTTAGTCAAAATTATTTGTTATTGTAGTTTTTTTTTTTTTTTTTTTTTTTTTTTAGAGTTCCAGTAAAGGGCTTTTTTTGCTTACTTCCATAACCTTTCATCATGTAATCTATTGTATTTTTACCTTTGTTTAACATTTTTTTTATATTTAGGAAAGCCAATGTTTTTCAAAATTGTTTGCCTATTATAATTATTGTATTTATAACTTTGTATTACTTTACAAGTCCTTTTTTTAAGAAGGTAGTATTCATTACATACATACTATCAACAGTCATACAAGACATTGGAATAATTTCCCTCATTATCTCTTTTTCTTCTTATTCAATTTTTAAAAGTAACACTATAATATTTATGATGTGTCTTTATATAATCATTGAAATTTAAGCTTATATAAGATAACTAGTAAGAGTATTATACTTTCCACTTTCTATCCTAGCTTCTTTTTTTTTTTAAGATTTATTTATTTATGCACCCAAGAGCTGGGGTGTAGGCCAGAGGTGCAGGGGAGGAGGTTTGAGAGTATTCACCTGAGACAGAGTGGGGAGCAGTGGGCAAGACAGGAGAGGCCTGCTACACAATAGGGGTTAGCTCCTGGCCAGGGATTGAACTCAGGTTGTAGTGGTAATAGAACTGAGACTTAACCCCTACGCCAATAAGGAGACCCTCTTTTTCTTTTTGTAATCTATGGTGATTCTATAACCAGATTATTATTCAATTGTATTTACTTTATACATATGAACTTATGAAATGTTCAAACGTATTTGTAGGTAGGTCTACTGACTATAACTTACTAACAAGCAGAGGGTATTTATCTTACGTGAATACATTGTCATGGGTTAAATTGTAATGCGGACTCAGGCACACTTGTTTAGTAGCTTTGTTTTACTTGTCTACACTAGTCTACTTCGGGTCTCCCTTGATTCAGTTAAGTCTTATAGATTTAATTTTAAATGAAAATAAACCACAAAATAAAGGCAAGATAATAAAAATTATGCTCAAGATTATACTTAATTAGTCAGGTTTTAGTAAAGGAAGGATGTAAGTAATAGATCACCTGGATTAGCTACCTGTACACTGAAAAATCCCTGGAAGGAATTCTGTTTTCAGATGTGGACCAATAAAGTGGAGATGTTAATTGGAATATTATCTGATTGTTCTTTTTCTGAAAACTTGGAAAAGGAAGGACAAGACTTTGACTTTGAGTGAATTTGTGTATTTGGGGTTTATTGATATTAAAATATAACATCCAGGGCCTCCCTGGTGGCACAAAGGGTTAAGCACTGCACTATGAAACCATCTGCAGGCTCTGTAGTACAAGTTTGATCCCCGGCTGGCCAGAGAGTAATCCACATGGTGTAGCAGACCTCTCTTGTCTCACCTGCTGCTCCCCTCAGCAGTGCATTTCAGCCATTCTTCCTGTTCTGTCCCCCACTCTGTCTCTGGTGAATCTTCTCAGTCCCCACATCTCTGGCCTGTACCCCAGCTCTCGTATTCATAAATAAATAAATATTTAAAATAAATAAATAAAATAAAATATACCATCCAGAATAGGCAAAGTATTCCAAACCCTTATAATACTCCCCGAACACACTAAAAGACTTCATTAAACAAAGTATAGGAATCTTTTTTGACACCCCAAACTAACTAGTATGCAATTGGAGGTACCCCTTCAAATATCCCCATATGTAAGCTTACCTCCCATAGGGCAGAAAAAACATGGATGTAAAATATGCAGTCTAAATTAAAAAAAAAAATGGTCCATGTTGTCAAAGGGACATGATACCTTGTTTCATCTAAATTACATAAAGTTGATTTAAGGCCATTGTAAGAAACCTATGTGCAAAGACATAACAAGTCAAAAGAGAAGGATATATTTTAAAAAAGGTCAAAATCTGTTTTTGAAATAAGACATAGATAAACATTCCACAACGATGTAAACCTATAGAAAAAATTATACTTTTACACCAGTTCAATAAGATGGAATCAAAACTCATTTAACAGAAGGAAAAAAAAAATACTGAGATAAAATAGGAGGCGAAGTGGGTTGAAACAAATTGAATAGAAAATATATTATAGTTACAAACAACAATACAAATGTCACTTAAATTCCCTGAAGAAAACCAAACAAAGGGTCAAAGAAAGTTTACAAGCAACACTTGAAAACTAACCATAGTCTTTCAGAGAGGAAGCAGGCAGGAGATGGCAAAAGCAGTGGAATGGAGAGAGAACACAAAGGACTATGGTGGAGAACTATGGACACTTAGGTGGAAGGGAGTGCAAGGGTGACTACACCTGAGTGGGGAAATCCTATACTGTCAAAATATTAATATGGATGAGGTCTCCCTGATGGCTCAAGGGGTTTAACATTGCACTGTGAAGTTATCCGCAGCCTCTACAGCATGAATTCTATCCCCAGCCAGCCAGGGAGCTACCCACATGGTGCAGCAGACCTCTCCTGACTTGCCCACTGCTCCCCTCAGCAGTGCATTTCAGTCAGTCTGACTGTTCTGCTCCCTACTCTGTCTCTCATGAATGCTCTCACCCCCACCCCGCACCTCTGGCCTGTACCCCAGTTCCTGTACGCATAAATAAATAAATCTTCAAAAAATTATATTAGCAAGGATGTAATACTTGCTTCAATAATAGTAATTTTTATTTATTTATTTATTTCTAAAGATTTATTTATTTATTTGTTTGTTTGTTTGTTTGTTTATTTATTTATACAAGCACTGGGTACCGTCAGAAGCGCGGGAGGGTGAGAGAATTCACCAGAGCCAGAGCCGGGAGCAGAGCAGGCAGAAGGACCGAGTACACTGCTGAGGGGAACAGCAGGCGGCAGGAGAGGTCTGTGTGCCATGTGGGCTGGGGAGCAGCCGGGGATCGAACCGGTGCTGCAGAGGCTGTGGGCAGCTTCGCAACCCAGCGCTCAACTGCTGCACCACTGGGGAGGCCCAATAATGGTAATTTTTAAATGTAATATTTTATCTGTAATGTTTTATCTGTAAAATAAATTAACTGTAAAAATCAAATTCAATACAAAGAAAAACATCTATTTCAAAAATAACAAAAACTAAAAATGATAAATAAAACCTGAAAATTTCCTCTGCAATCCTGAAGTAAGAGTTATAAAAGTACCTCATTAAGAAGAAGATGACACAAGGAGGAAACAAAGAATTACATCTGTAACTTCAAAGAAAATTGAAAGAATTGTCCAAATTGAGGCATCAGTTGCGAAGATTGAAAAGCAAGAGTTCAAGCTACAGCTGACAGTGGTGGACACACCCACACTGGGCTACTGGAAAGCCATGTAAGATAACCATCTCCTGCTTTGATGAGTAGTTTTAATGGCACCTTCATCAGGAAAATAGTTTCAACACATCTTTCTGTTTATCAAATGAAACAATTATCTAATGAGATAGATGTTCATATTTAAAAAAACATTTTTAAAAAGATAGGCGATTAGTAAGTTTTTTTTTTTTTTTAAGATTTATTTATTTATTTATACAAGCACTGGGTACAGTCAGAAGCTTGGGAGAGTAAGAGAATTCACCAGAGCCAGAGGGGAGAGCAGAAGGCAGATTGACAAAGTACGAAGTACACTGCTGAGGGGAGCAGCGGGCGGCAGGAGAGGTCTGCGCGCCATGTGGGACCCTTCTCGGTGGCCAGGGATCGAACCAGCACTGCAGAGGCTGCGGGCAGCTTTGCAGTCCAGCGTTCAAACGTTGCGCCACAGAGGAGGTGCTGATTAGAAAGTTTTAAGAAGTCTCTGATTTAGAAGTTAGGTTATTTTTTAAACCCCTATGAAGAGAACTGTGGTACCTACTTCTTGCGTTCTCCATTGGTTCTGCTCTAGAAAGAATCAATGTATCCTGAGCTCTGGTTTTGATACTGCAACTAAGTGTCTTACGTCACAGCAGAGTCAATACACTGGTTTTACTCAACTATCAATAAATTTAAAAATACCTTTATAAAAAGATTAAAAATTGATCTGTTCAGAAACCAACCCTTTTACATTTTTATGCTGCCCTTTAATGTCTTTTCTCTAACTGCAGGAGTATAAGAGCTGTCTCAGCTGTGGCAATTGCATTCCTGTGGTGGGTGGGCCCAGAGCAAGACCCGAAAGCCTGCCTGTAGTGCCAGGAAGGCACAGAGCTGGTTCTCTATGATCTGAGCAGGCGAGTAAAGGAGATTTCTGTAGCCCTCGGTGGCTTTTTCAGGCTTTTATTGAGCTTTTACATGTAGTGCAGCAACCAGGTACATGCAGGCAGAGATGCAGGGGGACCGGGAGCCAACAGGCCATTAGGCCTCCAGAACCCAGGTGAATTTTCACTCTTTACTGCGCTCTCTAGCATTCTCTCCTGCCTCTGCTTCTCTTGGTGAATATAAATACTGCACCCATGGCCCACAAAAGTAAACAATACAACTGAATATAACAATGTAACAAAATCCTGGTGCACAACATCAGGCATGCATTCAGGACTGCAGGGATCCATCATCAATCCTAATGGTGGGAGGGCAGAAAAGCCTGACAGTCATTTACCCTACACTGCCCCAAGTCTAAAGTACCTTCTGACAGGGACCCATAGAAAAGAGTCAAACACAGTCATACAAGCCTGGGAGGAAAAGAGCAAAATCAAAATCAAGATAAAAGCTGCCATTGTTACCTTCCCCACGGGTCTCTCACCACATCTGCTTCAACCAGTCCAGGACAAAAAAGCAAGAGCAGTTTCTTCACATGTCTCTCTGCTCCATGTGTCTCCTCCAGGTGGTCTCCTGGCTCTCCTTCTTCCTTCCTTCCCCAGTCTCCTCTTCAGCTTCTTCTCCCTGCTCAGCTCCAAGGGCCTTGGGTGGGGCAGGGAACCTGGAACCTCCCTTTTTCCTGAGGACCACCCTGTTATATAGATACTTAAAAAAGTGAGAAAAGCTAGAACATCTACTCTTTAACAATAAGGTTAGCAAAGAGATTACTATTGCCTGGGCATTGTTAGGGAGGTAACACAGAGAGGTCTCTAGGGTAATTTTTTTTTAATGTTTATGCATTTATGCACACAAGAACTGGGGCCAGAGCGGGGGTGGGGGGAGAGGAAGAGGTGAGAGGGTTCACCAGAGACAGAGTGGGGAACAGAACAGGCAGACTGACTGAAATACACTGCTGAGGGGATCACGGGCGAGACAGGAGAGGTCTGCTGCGCCATGTGGGTATGGGTATGCTCCCTGGCAAGGGATTGAACTCGTGCTGCAGAGGCTGCGGACAGCTCCACAGTGCTCCTTCCTAACCTCTTGCACCACCAGGGAGGCCTGCTAGGGTAGCTTCTTGTTCCATATACTGAATATGCAGAGGTTCACATCAGGAAAATTCATCCACTGTACACTTTGCTTTTTTGTCCTTTTTTTATGTAGGCTATAATTTAGTAAAATGTTTGCTTGAACTAATGTTTTATAATGAAATAGTTCATATTGATGTTGAAGCAATAGAAAAATGGCTTCTCTCATCCATAATCATATTACAATTTTATGGACATAGTAGCCATAGCAGTAGAGAAAAGAATCAGTAAGATAAAACATTAAAAGGGAGAAGACAACAAGAATCATTATTTGAAATTGATGTAGTTTTATACTTCGAAAATAGAAAATAAATTGGAAGAACTACTGGGAATAATAATAAAGAATGATGCTAAGTACAAAATTAGTATATAATAAGAGCTTTTTGTATATAACTTACAAAATAAAATAAAAAAAACTAAAAAAAAGAGATACCACTTAAAATATCAGCATAAATCTATAATAAGAATAATTTTAACTATAATTTATAGAACATGTTTAAGAATAAAATAAGACTTCATGTGCTGACACACTCCATTAATAAACATCATGGGAATAGGTGTTGCCTACAGCTCACATTAGACAGCTTACATTATGTGGATTTTGCTCATAAAAACTTGTAGTTTAGGTTTTGACTATACTTGTCCTTCAGGATATTTCTCAGACTTCTTCACCCTGATACTATAAACTGATTTTGCAAATATTGAAAGTTAATTCTAAGGCATTCTGAGTGAAGCACAATTAAGGGTGCTAACTTTCCACAAGAAACAACATTATAATGCCAAATATGAATGATTTCTGACACACTTATCCCTCTCCTACTTCCATTCAGGAGCAGAGGCTATTAAGAGTTGTCTGCAGATACAAAACATTCATCCACAGCCTTTTGTCATCCTTCCTCTCTCTCCCTATGGAGTCTAGTGTTGAAGTTCTAGAACCTGGGGTAAAAGGAAAGTAAGACAGTCATAGCCCAACAGGGAAGCAATTGTGACACAGGGCTTTAAAATATCTGCTTACTTTGAGAAAATGGCTGTGGAGTGAACTCTCTCCATTCTGGAGAACATGTCAGAAATATCTGCTTATTATTGGTTTTTAAGTATGCCTGAGAACTCAGTTATCTTTTACTTATAAATGAATGTCTCTAAGGGATCTAAATAAATAAAATGTCATTAAATCATATATAAATATTACAGTAACATATAAGTAATTATGTTTGGTGACAGAGGGTGAAGGAGCTAAAAGTTAAAGATTTTGAAAATGTTCCCTAGTGAAAAATAGATGTGTGATTTTTAGAAAAAACTGAAAAGTTTTGAAAATACTGGTATGGTAAATGTTAACCATCAATCAACTGTACAGTGTTAAATATTTTATTTAATGGCATCAATTTTCATTTAATTTTTTAAATCAAGGTGTAAGGGAAATGAGTAAATCAGGCTATTTTTTGCATTTTACATAACAGAGAGCCCATAACTTGAAATGCTATGTTTTCCACCATTTGGGTTCTAGCAAACAATAGATGAGCCTTACATTTGGAACACTGTGTCATTTGTGTGGCTATGGGCACTTAATAGTGTAAAGGGGGCTGGGCAGTGGAGTTGCTGTTCTGCCTCTCTCAATGTTGGAATCTCTGTTGCTCTGTCTGCCAGTGTGCATGGTCGCCTGTATCAGCATTGAAGGACTGCAAAATCCACCAAAGGCTCCAAATTTTCTTATCATCTTCCAGAACTGACAGTGAACCTGGCGGGCTTGGGATGTTTGCAAGACACAAGGTATAATCTCTACTCTTCTTAAATAATTAATGGGTTAACACATTACTTGATATTTAAAATGTTACATAATAGGGCCTCCCTGGTGGTGCAGGCGGTTGAGCACAGAGCTGTGAAGCTGTCCGCAGCCTATGCAGTGTGGGTTTGAGCCAGCTGGCTGTGGAGATACCTACATGGCGTGGCAGACCTCTTCTGTCTCCCCTGTTGCTCCCTTTAGCAATGTATTTCAGTCAGACTGCCTGTTCTGCTCCACACTCTGTCTCTGGTGAATCCTCTCACCCTCCCGCACATCTGGCCTGTATCCCGGTTCTTGTACGTATAAATAAATGTTTAAAAAATAAAAAAATAAATAAAATGTTGAATAATAGTTAATTTTGAAGGTTATTCTGGGTGTTGGTATATTAATTTTATCTGATATATTCACATACTTTTAAACAATTTTACTTATAAAGTAAAAATTTTCCAATGTAAACCAATAACTGTTAAGAAATATGAGAATAAAATTAATTTGGGGTGAGAGGAAATGATATTCACAAGAAAGTAAATTCCATTTTTTTTAAAGAGTAGGTTTTTGAGTAATTATCCTGGATAATTGATTTATAAATTAAATGTGTAGATTAAAAAGATTATTATTATTGTGGGTTCATTTCTATTTCATATTTTAAAAGTGTATATGTAAGTATAGTTACATGAAGTATTTATGGCAGTCCCATATGTTTATGTATTATTTAAGAGCACAATCTCCAGTGCAGATGGTTGAATATATTGCTACAATTTTCTGTGATTAACGGGAATGAATTTGCTATTCTAAATTTCTTCTAATTTTTCGCCACTTACATCTTTTGAATTCTTTATTTTCTCATAGGGAATCTTGACTACCATTCCCATGTGAATGTGAGAATAAATTTTTATTGTATACATTATACATTTTTTCTTTTTTTTTAATGATCTATTTATTTATACATACAAGAACTGGGGTACAGGCCAGAGGTGTGGGGGGTGAGAATTCTCCTGAGACAGAGTGGGGAACAGAACAGGCAGACTGACTGAAATACACTGCTGAGGGGAGTGGTGGATGAGTGAGGAGAGGTCTGCTGCACCATGTGGGTAGCTCCCTGGCCACGGATGGAACTTGTGCTGCAGTGGCTGCAGATAGCTTTATAGTGCTGCATCTTAACCCCTTGCACTACCAGGGAGACCCCTATATATTTTTTCTTATGTTTAAATTTTCACAATCTATGTTTCCTATGAGAAAAATAAATAGTATCTTAGAAAAAGAACACTGTGGAAGAGAAACATAACAACGTTGAAATGGTCCACTGCAAAGTCCAGAAGTCTTGGAAAAACTCATGATTTTCAGAATTCTCATCCAAAGCTACTTTTTATAGCTTCTATGGTACATAAACAAACCCTTAGTATGCTCAATTGAAATTGCACTACTAACACTTTTCTCAAAAATGGTGGAATAGAAATGATGAAAAAGATCAGAAAAAAGGATAAAAATAGAAAAAAAAAGTTCCATAGCATGTTAATACGTGTTGGGTATCATTTTATAAATTAGATTATTTTTTAATTCATAATTGTGTGGCCTTCCTGGAGTACATAGGTATGGTGCCTTCAAGACATGGGAGGATCAGATGGACAACTTTAAAACTTATCTTAATGTGGTTTCCAGTATTTCCAAGGGATAGCCCATAAAAAAGTAACTTTAAGTTAGAATATTTCTTTATATATGAAACATGATATATGCAATTTTTGTTTTTAAATATTGATTTATCTTATACTACAAGTTGTCTTATACTTCTGAAGTTGAATTTGGCAAAATGTGATTTCTAATTGGGATTCTAATAGAAGCTAATGTGAAACTGTATAAAGGTGCATGGTATAGTAGGAAGAGTACTGTAATACAGGCAAGTGGTAACACTAAGACAATTATTAATCCAGAAATATCACCAATAGTCTTGTGATTAACTATCTAGACTTCCCTGTACCTCCTGGACCTGAAAATGAAGAAATTCTCCCTCCTCCTACATGTTACCACATTCCTTGCTTTCCTGTATAATCTACCTTCACTTGTCACTCTAGAAAGCAGTCTTCTTGAATGTTGGCTCTGCTATTCTCCCAACATGGTACCACTTGCAAATAAAATATTTCCTTTATTAAAATAATTCCTTGGCTAAGAGTCAGACATTCTGAACACCAGCTATATGACCAGGTTATGTCAGTAAAAACACCAGATTTCAGAGAAAGAATTTATTGAAGATCAGCTAGCAAAGAGGCAAGAGAAAATTCAAATGTTCCCCCCCCCCTTAGTAGAGAATAGGGTTTCATTAGGTTTGATGATAGGGGTTGAGAACAGAGATGTTAAATGTTATTGACTGAAGAGCAACTTAAGAACAAAATATAAACTTGACTGAAGTTCACTGGGCTAGTTACAGGTCAGTCCATACACTGAGAATTATAAAATTTTTTTTTTTTCCTGGAAGAAAAAAAGATAACTAGAGTTTTAAATTTCCACTGGTGGCCCCCTCTGTAAATAGCTTCCCTCCCATGTGTCAACTGGTTTGGGGCAAATCAGCTCAGGATCATGGTGACTGTGCAGGCCCAGACTGTGTGATTTGCTGTTTGTGGAAGCAAGCCTCAACAAAAAGTTTAGATTTTTTTTTTTTATTCTTTAAGGGGTAATCAATTTAACACCTTAACCTTGATTTTAATGGGAAACCTTGCACATTCAGCATCAAGTTGCCCATCAAGGAAAAGGAGAATGGAGTCTAATGTTGAAGTTCTAGAATTCTACTTAATCAGCAGCTGTAATTATTAAATCTCATTATTTGAGAACTAAAAAACATCAAAAATGGAACAGTATTAACATTTAGTATTTTGTTTTAGCAGGTTTATCAGACTTTCTTCCTGTGAAAAAGTTAAGGGAGATACCATGTCCCCCATCCCTATTAGCTATTAGGATATATGGGTGGAGCTAAGTGGCCAGATGAAGCTATATAACAGAGAAGGCAGGTGGGCTAAGTGGAAGACTCTCACTTCTGTGGCCCAGCTCACATCTTGGTACTGCTAGGAAGGAGATGTGGAAGGAGACAATGGATGTGAGACATGTACCGATAATTAGAAGAGACACATTTGTGAGAAACACATGGGAAAACTGACAATAGCAGCTGTTTTCTTGATGTGATATTGTAAGGTAGGTAAAAGGTATCAGGCTTTTCTGCCCTCCCGCCATTAGGATAGATGAGGGAACCCTGTGGTCCTGAATGCATGCCTGATGGCGGGCACCTGAAGTGGGTACACCTGGGCTGAGAGACTGGACTTTTAAGGGCGGCGTCACAGGGATGCCAGCAGCAGCAGAAGCCGAAGTAGAAGCCAAGAAGCTGAGAACGAAGCCAAGAAGCTGAGAGAGAAGCAAGAGAAGCAGAAGCTGGGAGAAGGCCGGAGAGCCCAGATAGAGTGAAGACTTGCTGGGGGCTGGGAGGCCTGCTAGCCTCCCGGCCCCCCAGCACCCCTGCCTGCGGTGTACTGGGTAAATCCCAATAAAAAGACCTGCAAAAAGCCAATAAGGACTCTGACTCCTCCTTTACCTGGTCTGTTGGATCAGGAAACCTGCACTGTGGTCTTCCTGACCCTACAGATATCTTCTTTGTCCTAAATTTTTTGAAACTCCTTTTCTATGTTCCCTGCCAGAAAGTACCTTTGAAATGTGGCAAGCTTTTGGACTTCAGTGGTCTCACTGCAGGCCAACACTATTTGGTTTGGTTAGGCATTTACATTTGGGGTGTTTTATTGGCCAAAATATTCTTTCTTCTCTCTCTGCTGTAGTGGCAGGAAGGACCACAGCAGGATCTCTATGACCTCAGCAGATGGGGTAAAGGAGTCGTCCTGGAGCCCTCGGTGGCCTTTTCAGGCTTTGACTGGGATTTACCAGGTACATGGCAGGCAGGGGTGCTGAGGGGCCAGGAGGCTGGCAGGCCTCTGTAGGGTAAGGTAAAAAGTATCAGGCTTTTCTGCCTTCCCGCCATTGGGATAGATGACGGAACCCTGTGGTCCTGAATGCATGCCTAATGGCGGGCACCTGGAGTAGGGTGTGGGCCAAGGTAGATGGGATTCACCTGGGCTAAGACTGGGCTTTTAAAGTGCGGCATCATGGGGACGCCGACAGAAGCTGAGAGAACGAAGAAGCAGAAGAAGCAGCAGAGAAGCATGAAGAACCACGAGAGGAGCAGAGATCACGGGAGAGCCTAGATAGAGTGAAGACTTTCTGGAGGCCTGCCAGCTTCCCAGCTGTAGGGTCAGGAATGACCACTGAGCAGGTTTTCTGATCCCATGCAGACCGGGTGAAGGAAGAGTCAGAGTCCTCAGCGGTTTTTTGCAGGTCTTTTATTGGGGTTTACCAGGGGTGCTGGGGGGCCGGGAGGCTGGCAGGCCTCCCAGCCACCAGCAAGTCTTCACACTATCTGGGCTCTCCGGTGTTCTCTGCTTCTCTCTCGGCTTCTGCTGCTGCCTTCTCAGCTTCTCTTTCGGCTTTCTACTGGCGTCCCCGTGACACTGCCCTTAAAAGCACAGTCTTGGCCCAGGTGTACCCACTTCAGGTGGCCGCCATCAGGCATGCATTCAGGATCACAGGGTTCCCTCATCTATCCTGATGGCGGGAGGGCAGAAAAGCCTGATTTTTTACCTTACCCTACACCGGTCCCCGGACACCCCTGCCTGCTGTGTACCTGGTAAATCCCAATAAAAACCTGAAAAGCCACTGAGAGCTCCAGGACTCCTCCTTTACCCCATCTGCTTGATCATAGAAAACCTGCTCAGTGTCCATTCCTGCCCCCTACACCTCCCATCCCCTGACAAATCTTCACTCTTTCTGGGCTCTCTGGCGTTCTCTCATGGCCTCTGCTTCTCTGCTTGTTTGCTTTCTCACTTGTTCTCATTCTGCTGTTTCCATTCCACTCTTGCACTCTGCTGTTTCACTGGCATCACGTGACACAGCCCTTATAAGCCCAGTCTCAGTCCAAGTGTACCCACTTACGTGTGTCCATGCCCTACTCCAGGTGCCCGACATCAGGCATGCATTCAATCTAATGGCAGGAGGGTGGAAAAGCCTGATACTTTGCTTTACCTATATATGCACACTTATTTTATTAAAGTTCTCTCACAATGATAGTTTGCTTATTTTATTTTTTATGGAGCCTATGAAAGGAGCCCATTTTAGAGCACGCACACCATTTGTTTGGGGTCCCTGGGTACTCTTTGGTCACATGCTAACAAAAATAGAAATGTTATCTTAATGGATGGTGGCAGAGTAACTCACTTTTTTTTTTTTTTAACTTGGTAGTAACTAAATAAATCTGAGACTGGAAAAACATTGTTAAGACTCAATTTCAGTAAGATGATAAATAATGAATAGATTATGTGTAGGGTAAGTGAAAAAATATCAGGCTTTTCTGCCCTCCCATCATTAGCATTAACAATATATCCCTGTAATCCTACATGCATGCCTGATGGCAGACACCTGGAGTAGGTAATGGCATGCTTAGGTGGGCACACCTGGGCTAAGACTGGACTTATCAGGGTGGCGTCACAGTAACGGAACCATAATGTCTGCTCAGATAATAGAGATCCTACTCTGTGCCTTGCTGACACTACATTATTAAAACGCTACTGATCACCACTTTATCTGATTCGAAAATACAAAAGCAAAGGGACATATAATGTTAATGACTTACTGGAAAATTGAAACTCCTTAAGGGAAAATAGAGTGTATAATAAATAAGCAGCATATTATAGTCTGAAGAGCTTATTCTCATGTAGGAAGTCACTGAGACAAGTTGTTTAGAGATTTAAAGGGGACTTGCAAGTTCCTATGAGCAGTTAATAGTATATCAGCAATTCAAGCAAAGGTATCACAAAAAGTTAATAAATCCTGCCCTTAAACTTCAGGAAGAGGGCAGGGAAGGTGATATCCCCCACTCAATTGCAAATGAGAAGAATTAAAAGTGAAAAGCCAATTATTTCTCAAAAGCTTCATATTTAATTCAAAACTGAATTTATTGATTTTTTTCCCCAACTAAGTTCTTTGAAATCTCTATTGTAGTCTTTATGAGGCCCATGAGGAATACTATTTTGACATCAAGTTATTTTCCATGGAATTTGCTTTAATCCTTTATTTAAATCCAAATTACAAAGAAAACCCAGCAGACATAAACATCTGAAATAGCATAAAAGCAGAAACTTTAAAGTGTCAAAGTCATGATAAAAGTACAGTATCATCAAGTTTTTGTTTTTGCATTAAAGTTTAAGAAACAAAGCATGGGTTTAATGACACTATGAGTTAAAAAGAGCAGTTCACAAATCAGACTCAAATATAGATGCAGGAAAAAAGATGTGTGAATAAAATTGCATTTTGAGCAAACAGATGAGACAAGATGATTATCTTTGAAATGTTTTGGAAAATAATAATACATAACATTTAAATTTCATAGGCAAGGAGTAATCATCCATGTAATAGTGTAGTGGCCAGAAGGTACGGTGCAGGATCTCTATGATTCTACGCAGACAGGGTAAAGGAGGAGCTTCCTGGAGCCCACTGTGGCTTTTTTAGGCTTTTATTGAGTTTACCAGGTACATGGCAGGCAGGGGTACTGGGGGGCCAGGAGGCTGGCAGGCCTCCTAGCCTCGCCCCCAGCGAATCTTCACTCTTTTTGGGCTCTCTGGCGTTCTCTTGCACCTTGTTCTCTGCTTATTCTCTTCTAATCTCTCTTTCGCTCTTTCTGCTCTCATTCTTTCTCTTCTTCCGGTTGTGCTGGTGTCCCCGTAACGCCACCCTTATAACCCAGTCTCTCAGCCCAGATGTACCCACTTATGCATGCCCACACACTACTCCAGGTGCAGCCATCAGGCATGCATTCAGGATCGCAGATCCATCATCAACCCGAGTAGCAGGAGGGCAGAAGAGCCTGATACTTTACTTACACTACAAATAGTAAATATTTTTGGTTTCTTTTTCATTTTATTTATATCAGTTGACTTATATAAGATTAGAATTTTTCCTTAACATAGAATCTTTGGAAATACAATTATATATTTGTGGAATTTTTTTATTCAAAAAGTTTCACAATAACTGCTATTTTTTGTCGCTAGATGTTAACTGTTTTCCTTGGTTTAAGGCAGTCTTTTCTACATAAACTCTTACTAAACGAAAATTAAAACTCTTAAAGTTCTGCTACTGAATATTATTTCAAAATATAAATATTTAGTCAAAATTCAAATAAAAATATATAACCTTGACTATGCTACAGGAACAAAGGGGAAATTTTCCCTCCTCCTCCACCACCCCGGACTTTTCTCTTTCCTTGCTCTATTCTTTGTTAAAACAAATCACTAAAAAGGGCCTCCCCTGGTGGTGCGGTGGTTGAGCGCTGGGCTGTGAGGCTGCCTGCAGCCTCTACAGCACCATTTCCTTCCCCGGCAGCCGTCGAGGGTCCCACAAAAAAAAAAAAATCACTAAAAAGAGTCTGTGCGACCTGCAAGGTATGAGAGGACTAAGCTTATACTCTGGGATTGCACTTAAATACATCATTTGAAAATCTTCTGTAAGGAAGGATATTTCCTTTCTCTGATTCATTTATGTGACCTTTTATTTATATCTGTATATACTCATGGGTTTCATTTTATAGTTTTAAATTATAAACAATAATTATTATGTTTAAAGTTTCCATCTCATGGTGCCCTTTAAGGTGATTTCTGATTTCTTTTATGTGCCCCATATATAACCCATATATGTATCCCATATATATCCCATATAAGGCTGGTTTATATATCCCATCCCATTGCTTTTTGAGTAAATATGTATGCTTATATCTCCCATATATATGTATATATGTCCCATACACACATAATTTATGTATATTTACATCATTGTTAATTTTTGTACAATATTTGCTCTCCCCTCTCAGGTGTAGTCCCCATAAAATTCCCATCACAGTTCACCTGTGCACCATCACATAGTTCCTTGTGCTCTTCCCTCTTCTGTTTTGATCACTCTCCTCCCTCTCCCTGTAGTTGCCTCTTAATTTTTTTTTATTTAATGTTATTATTTTCCCCTGATCCCTTATTTTGTTCCCTATATTCCTCTTATAAGTGAAAACCTGCGATATTTTTCTTTTTCCTTCTGACTTATTTCACTGAGCATACTTCTTTACTTCCTTATATCACACGGTGCTTTAGGCTCAACTTGTGTTTTTCCATTCTCAAAGCTAGCATCAGTGATTTGCCAAAGACCCCTGGTCCTTTTTCTTTGTAATGGTATTTAGTAGCCACAGTCTGTCTAGTACATATGCTCACCTCACTTGAGGTGTTATTGCTTTTATGTTTTCTCTATGAAAAAGAGCTGAGTAAGCTATATATGCACATTAATTTTTGTATACACACATATTTATGATTGTTTCTGTGTTTAATAATCTGAACATGTATTAGGTTAAATAGGTGTTCATACTGATGTCTGACTCATTGGTCATGTGTTTGTAGTTCCCCTATTGATTTATTTAAAGTACATAGGCTTTGTTACATAAGGAAGTATATATTATGAAGCAATTAGATACAATATTTATAGATATTCACATATTTATCATTAGATATATAAGCAAAATTTTAATGTATCCCATCAGATAATCCCAATTAATCTTAAGAAAACTGGAGAGGGCCTCCGTGGTGGTGCAGGTGGTAAAGCACAGTGCTATGAAGCTGTCCACAGTGTCTGCAGTGCTGGTTCAATCGCGCCGGCCCCAGAGCTACCCACATGGCACAGCAGACCTCGCCTGTCTCGCCCACTGCTCCCCTCAGCAGTGTATTTCAGTCAGTCTGCCTGTTCTGTTGCCCACTCTGTCTCTGGTGAATCCTCTCACCCTCCCACACATCTGGCCTGTACCTGGTTCTCATATGCATGAATAAATAAAACTTAAAAAAAAAAGATATCTGGAGATTAAAGAAAATAGGTAATTTACACAAATCAAACATTTATTCAGTGGAAACAACCAATATAGTATTTGCTTTAGGACAGATATAAAACATATCTCTATATCAGCAATTTTTATTTTCTCAATTTTAGGGGAAAATTTTCTTATATAAGCTTTATTGCAGGAACATGTCTGTGCAATGACAATGAAGACAAGAATGGGAAAAGAGAGGTAGAAAGATGTAAGTGATATTAAACATACTTATGTTATTTAAAGTGATATAGGTATAAGTTGCATTGTATATTTATATATCAATTCCTTATTAACTAAATAAAGTTAATACATTAAGTTTAAATATATCTAAGCAACATCAGTGCCTTAGGAAAGCTTTATGTTAATAAAGTGTTGACAGTTATTTGAAATTACTCATGTATATGTTAACTTGTATTAGCATAATTAAATTGCTTCTGTTCTAGAATTCACCTTCAAGCTACTTTTGAATTTGATAATTCCCTGTGCTCTAATATTCAAGTCATATTTAAATGAAAAATGAGAAGAAAACTGTTTCTGTTACCTCTGGGTATTTAGTATGTTCGTGGATTTCTAAGTATACCACATGGCACTATTTGCCAATATAGAGGTGCTATGTATCAAAATGTACACAATTCAAAATAGAGGGCTGCAGGACCTACTAAGAAAGGTGATCAACTCTAATAACTGATCTCTTACCATATTTGGTTTATTGCTATTATTTTGGAAATCACTACCAGATACCAGAATAGCTAAATACCTCCCCTGATATTATCTAAACTGGCAATATATATATATATATATATATATATATATATATATATATTTTTTTTTTTTTTAAGCAAAGATGTTTTTCAAACATGAACATGAAGAGAAAATAAATTTCACATTGTGGTATTATTTTTTTTCCCCCTCAGGAAAAATGTCTCTTGATTATTTCCTAATACATGCCAGATAAGTGACATTAAAACTCCTGGGAATATATGAACAGAGTTTCACAAAATACAGGTGTTTAATTTGCAATATAAACTGAAAAATATAAACATGTTATCCCTAAATCCTTTTATAGCTATGATTTAAGTATCACCTACAAGTATTTAATGAAAAATTATTCAGTGCTTGTATTAATTTGTATAATGATTTTATAAAGGATTCCAGGGATAATGATTCAGGATTTTCCAGACAAGTTTGAGTGATAGAATTGCATTTTCCAGGGCTTCCCTGGTGGCCAGGCAGTTGAGCACCGCACGGTGAGGCTGTCCACAGCCTCTTCAGTGCCTGTTTGATCCCAGTTGGCAAGGATCCCACATGGCACAGCAGACCTCTCCTGTTGTGTCCGCTGCTCCCCTCCGCAGTGTATTTCAGCAGTCTGCCTGTTCTGTTCCCCGCTCTGCCTCTGGTGGGTCCTCTCACCCTCCCGTGCATCTGGCCTATACCCCGGTTCTTGTATGAATAAATAAATAAATCTTTAAAAAAAAAGTTTATGAAAAAAAAAGAATTGCATTTTCCAATTCAGGAAATTGAACTGCCTGAAATTCTGTGTAAAAGATTCATTTTAATCTCCTTTTATGCCCTAAATTTATTTATTTTGTCCTTTTTAAAATTTATAAAATTTTTACATAATTGTTCATTCTCCTCTCAGGTGTCATTCCCATAAAATTCTAACCACAAACACACCTGTGAACCATCACCATAGTCTCTTGTGCTCTCCCCTCCCTTGTTTTGACCCTTCTCCCTCCTTCTCCCCTGCTGTATGTCTCCAATTTAGAGTTTGCCTGCTAGCTTTTTTGTTTTTCCTTATCCCTTGTTTGCTTTCCCTATGTTCCTCCTTTAAGTGAAACCATCCGATATTTTTCTTTCCTTCTGACTTATCTCAGTGAAATTTTATATTTTATTGAAGCAACATTACATAACATTACATAAGTCCCAAAGCTTTATTTTTATATATTTTTAAACATTGTAGTTGCCTCACATATTCTAATTAGTTAAATGTTGTTTTTTTCTTAGTTTCTTATATATCCGAAATCATTTCTATTATTTCAAAAAATAAAGACCGAGAAAGTAAACATATAAAAGTTAGTCTCCATTATCTCATGGATAATATCATCAAAATATTTTTTGTTGCATGATTCCTCCAAATTCTAGCATCAGATTCTTCCAATAATTAATACATTTGTATTTATCACTTAAATATCCATATTTATTAATATCACAGCAGTCTTGCCAGAAACATCTTCAAGTATTGAGAAGCTGTCAAGTTCACTGCAGCAGCTACACATTTTCCAAAATTTTGGGTTTTTTTTAAGTTTTATTATGAGACACAAATGCTGTTATTGCTTTCATTGAAGTGACTGACTTACCTCAACCACGTGCAAGAAAATACACACCTAAATAAGAATAATAAGAGTAATTTGTCTACTAGTTATTCTTTCAGGTAAATATATTCTTCCAGGGAAAAAAATCAAGCTAACTCAACTCAAAAAAATGGTGTATGTGCTTCAGACAACCATACTATGTCACAGTACAGCAGAAGTGATTTATATGTACATGTAGTTTCATCATCCAGCATATTTTTTAACATAACCAGACTTTCATAATATTAATGCTTTTTACTGATAGCGGAAAGAAAATTTTCATTGAAACCTGTTTTTACGCTGTGAGTGCAGAGTGGGAAAATAACATAGAACTTGGTATACTGGCTTCATTTGTGTTAAGGCAACAGCATTTTAATCATCAATGCAGATAATAATACAATTGTTCCTGATACACTGAAATTCAAATTGGCTATTCAACTCTTTGAATAGTGTTTTTTTCCAAGCATTCCTATAAAAGAAGAGAATATTTTATAATTAGATAGTATGAGTATCCAGCAACAACAAAAAAGCAAAACAAGTCTATTATCTATAGATTGCTCCATTTGTAAAGCTGTTATAATTCTGCAGATAAGGTCCAGAACCAATTCATGCTTACAGCTAAGTCTTGAACTTGACAAACGACCACATAGTTGGAAAATAGCAGTACTGTGATTTCTACTACTGGTTTCCTATCAAGCAGGCATTCAATAATGTTACATTCACAAAACTGTATTAACCATTCAGCTATTGTTTTCATTTCTCAAAACCAATATAATATGATGGATCACCCAACTAAGATGATTCTGTGATTTTTTTTCTAATTTTTAGTTTGAAAAATTATAAAATAATAATTAAGGCTTCTAAAGAGACCATCAACCATATGTTTGCAATACTTAATTCAATTTTATCTACAATAGAAGTAATTGGTCTAAAAATGATATGACAAGTTAACTAGCAACATTAATTCTTTTTTTGCATAAGATGCAGTAACATAAATAATTAATCTTTAAAACCTAAAGAGTGATAACACTTTTTCATATCTATTCAGAACTTATATAATTTGTTCATAGCTTCGGAGTTGATTACTTCCTTTCATGGATAAAATATTTATATTACTGATTCACCTAAATCAGCATCATCAGACATAGATGATATGAGTTGAAAAAGCAAGTCTTCTGTTTCCCCTTTTAAATTCATAATTCACTTTGATATATTTGAAAATCATATAAACTTTATTTTATAATAAATGTACAATGTTAAGACATTTAAAGGAGTTTGCAGAAGTTATAATACATATAGCTGAAGTTAACTAGAATGAACATGGAGCTACGCCTGGGTATATTTAATGTATGATTTAATGTTTGAATATGTACATATATATAATATATTATACATTATATATTATATGATAAATTTATATAATATATTTTGGGGATATATATCCTAAACTACAAACTAGAAACTTGTAGAAAATGCATAGTTATACTCTCAATTATTCAAAAGAACATTGATGCAGTACACAGCATGTGGTTTCAGAGAAAACCTTCTCTGTACACTCCTGAGAAAATAAGAGTAAAAAGTCAAAGTAAAGATTTATTCATTAATTTATTTATACAAGAACCAGGGTACAGACCAGATGCGCGGGAGGGTAAAAGGATTCACCAAAGACAGAGTGGGGAACAGAACAGGCAGACTGATTAAATATATGGCTGAAGGGAGCAGCAGGTGCAACAGGAGAGGTCTGCTGCGCCATGTGGGACCTTTGCTGGCTGGGTGGGATCGAACCGGTGCTGCAGAGGCTGTGGACAGCTTCACAGTGTGGCGCTCAACCACCTGTGCCACCAGGGGAGACCCTATTGGAAATATTTTCCAAGGAAAAGATGGTAGCTAGTAATATTTATTAATTATTTTTCTAAAGTTTATTTATTTACACATACAAGAACTGGGGTATAAGCCAGAGATGCAGGGGTAACAGGATTCACCAGAAACAGAGTGGGGAGCAGATCAGGCAGACTGACTGAAATATACTGCTGAGGGGAGCATTGGGCAAGACAGGAGAGGTCTGCTGTGCATGTGGGTAGCTCCCTGGTCAGCCAGGGATCGAATTGGTGCTGCAGAGGCTGCAGGTAGTTTTATAGTGCTGTGCTTAACCCCTTGCACCACTAGGGAGGCCCTCTTTATAAAAATTATAAAATGTATATATAGATATAGATGATATAGATATCCTGGATTTATGATATAGCATGGTATATTTTTTAAAGTTTCTTTAAAAACATTTTGAAATGTCCTCCCCATTCTTATGTTGCTTATATTTCAGACCATCCTTCAGTAAAAACCTTGACTAAATATTCTAATTTTCTCCTTCAACTCCCATTTAAACTTGAAACATTTCCAATTCGGTTTGTGCCCCATCACTATGTTTATTTATTTTTTAATTTTTTAAAGATTTATTTATTTATTTATTTATTTAAACAAGCACTGGGTACAAACAGAAGCGTGGGAGGGGGTGAGAGAATTCACCAGAGTCAGAGTGGAGAGCAGAGCAGGCAGACTGATGAAACACACTGCTGAGGGAGCAGCGGGTGGCAGGAGAGGTATGCACGCCATGTGGGACCCTCACCCAGTGGCCAGAATAGAACCAGTGCTGCAGAGGCTGCGGGCAGCTTTGCAACCCAGCGCTCAACCGCTGCACCACCGGGGAGGCCCTGTTTAAACTCAGATATAAAGGTTACCAATTATTATTATTATTTATTATTATTTTTCAAAATAATATTTACAAAATATTATTTTCAGGGGAATTTTTTTTTCTCACTCACTTTTCAGTATTCCAACTTTTTAGCTCTTCCACAGGTCACCCTTTCTTGGTCAACTTTGCTAGATTCTGCTTCTAAATGTTTAGTGTCCCAGTTGTGGTTCCTGTAAAATTAGCAGTGCTTTCTCTGGCACATCTTAAATGTAATCATTTTGATCTCAATGAGAAGAAAATCAAGGATAAAAATAGGTAGGTTATTTAAAGCAATTTACCATAACCTTATTTCTTATAAAATCAATTCAAAACACTACCCACCCTGGTTCTAGAACTTAATGAGGTAAGCTACTTAAATGTATAATTTCTGTACCCAGGACCAAGCTCACTAAAAATTGCTGACTAGTTGTTTTATCATTATAATTATAAATGTAGAACAGAAATTTATCTCATCCTGCCTCCATATCTCACAGACAATGAGGCCATGGTTTCTTTCCTTGGAGAATAATTTGTGAACTCAAATTAAGTCACCACAGGGTTTTGTTTTACTTTACATTCAATACCAAAGAATCTTTTTTCTCCCAGTTTACATACAGGGAAATATATGTCAGGTGGATAAGCAGACGACATATCTAAACTGTTAAGGGGAGTTTCAAGTGTTGCATATAAATTTTGATGTTTTTTATTATTTTTAAATATTTTATTTTATATAATTCTTACATCATTTTTCATCTTTGCACAATGTATGCATTTTCATCTTGGTTATATTTCCCATACAATTGTACCCCCCTTATTTTGACTCTATTCCTTTCTCTCTCCACCTCTCCTTCCCCTACCCCGTAGCGTGTCTCTGGTTTATAGTTGCTTGTTCATTTTGATTTTTACTTTGTATTGATTAGTCTTTTTCCTGGTCTCTAATTTAGGTTTTCTAAATTCCTGCTATGAGTGAGACCATCCAGTATTTTTCTTTTTCTTTCTGACTTATTTCGCTGAGCATGATCCCTTCTAGCTCCATCCATGTTGCTGCAAATTGCATGTGTTTATCTTTTTTGAATGCTGAGTAATATTCCATGGTGCATATGTACCACATCTTCTTGATCCAGTCATTTACTTTTGGGCATTTGGGTTGTTTCCAAAGCTTAGCTATTGTAAACAGTGCTGGTATACACATAGGGGTGCAGGTGCTCTTTGGAATTGATGTTTCTGTGTCCTTTGGGTAAATACCTAGGAGTGGAATTGCTGGGTCATATGGAAGCTCTATGTTTAGTAGGTCCAGAAATCTCCACACAGCTCTCCATAGTTGTTGGACCAGCTTGCACTCTCACCAGCAGTGCAGGAGAGTTCCTTTTTCTCCACAACCTTGCCAACATTTGTTGTTGCTAGTTTTTTTTAATATGTGTCATTCTCACTGGTGTGAGATGGTATCTCATTGTAGTTTTGATTTGCATTTCCCTGATGACAAGTGATGTTGAACATTTTTTCATATGCCTGTTGGCCATTTGCATTTCCTCTTCGGAGAAGTTTCTTTTTAGCTCTTACAGACACATCACCCAAAGCAGTGATAGTGAAGGCAAAGATAAACAGCTGGGACTACATCAAATTAAAGAGCTTCTGCACAGCAAAAGCGACAATAACCAAAACAAAGAGAAATCTCACCAACTGGGAGAACATTTTTGCACTCAACACTAATGATAAAGGACTGATGACAAAAATCTACAAAGAGCTGATGAAACTCAATAAAAACAAAGAAAATAATCCAGTAAATTTTAAATTTTTGCAGAGTTTATCAGATTAAAGGTGGTTTAAGAATCTTTGACATGTCTCCAAGTGCAAGACAGGACTGTTTTCTCATCCCTTTGAATTTGCCTGACCTGTAATTACTTGCATCACTTAGGTATGGAGGATATAACACCAGTACTCAGTTTAATCTCTCCAGCCTTTTCAGCTCTCTTGAAGTTTCAAAATTGCATGTACAACAAATTGCATGTACTACAGAATTGTTAAACAATATTTCCATACTAACATACATATACTCCTCAATGTGATGAGTATTTGTAGCTGTTCCATCAAGAAACCAATTCTATTTATCCATCCCTGAATCTGGTTTAGTTCTGTGTTTTTCTTTGATCAAAAGGACACTATCAAGCATGTTTCAAACAGAGACTTACTATGAATTTATTGATTGAAACTGTATCTTTTTTGGTGCATTTGAAACCAGTGACTACCATGTAAAACAAGTTTGGCCTTTAAGCAAACTTGTTGGAGTATAACTGATCACATGAAAAGGAATAGAGATGCTTGGCCAATAATCTGGCAATATACAGCATGTGAGTAAAGTTAACCTAAATTATCTTGTCAAATTCAACAAGTAACACAGCCAGATGAGAGAAACCAAATTAAGATGTGCAAAACCAGACCAGACTGAAAGAACCACTCAGAAGATCTAGTGATCAGCAAAAGAAGTAGAATGTTTTCTGAAGCTTATTATTATTATTATTATTATTATTATTATTATTTCAGCAAGTTTATTGATGCCATCATCACAACCTATATCCTATTACAAAAAGTGATACCAGGAAATGAGTACTGTCATAAAAATTACCTACATTTATAACAGTCAATTAGAGGATAGCAGTGTAAGAGATAGAACAAGCAAGAAAGTCAATAATGTACTGATTTTTTTTCTTTTTCATTTTTTATTTTAACATTTATAATTTTTTATATATTTTTAGACAATATTTGCTTCCCCCACCCCCTCAGATTGAGTCCCCATAGAATTTCCTTCCCCAAGGTACCCATGCACCATCACCACAACCCCCTTTGCTCCTCCCTCCCTCCCTCTAGCCCCTCTCCCTCCTCCTCCCCTAAAGTATGTCTCTGGTTTATAATTGTCTGTTTTTGCTTTGTTGTGTTTTGTACTGTTATTGTTACTATTTTTTTTTTGACTGATGTCTTATTTGGTTCCCCTATATTCCTGTTATAAGTGAAACCATGCAATATTTTTCTTTTTCTTTCTGGTTAATTTCACTGAGCATAATTCCTTCTAGCTCCATCAATGTTCCTGCAAATGACATGAGTTTATCTTTTTTGATTGCTGAATAATATTCCATTGTGTATATGTACCACATCTTCTTGATCCAATTATCTATTTTTGGGCATTTGGGTTGTTTCCAGGTTTTACCTATTGTAAATAGTGCTGCAATAAACATAGGTGTACAGGTGCTCTTTTGAATCACTGTTTTTGTGTCATTTGGATAGATCCCTAGGTCCACTGAAATATCTTGATGTTTAATTACATGCCAACACAACCTATAATTTCTACATAATTGGTTACAAAATTGATTGCTTTTAGAATATGTGTTTCAATAATTATTTAAAACATGTTCCAGTAAAATCTAGAAGCTACTCAATAAACTCTTTGCTAGGAAGTGGGTTTCCAATGTTCCCATTTTCTATTCTGATCCAAAGAAAAGTCTATATTCATTATTGTGTTGGTAAAGAAATAAAATTATTTACAGTATTAAAATGTAGAAGAATTAACCTCCTTTGGAGGTCAAAAGGTATGTCTCAGAACTTTTAAGGATATTCTTGTTTGATATGTAGCATTGCAGAAATCAGTCTCTTAGATGGCCCCCAATAATGCATTCCTCTTCCTAATCATGACCTTGTGTGATTCCTTCTCACATTAAATAGGGTAGACTTGTATGATCAATAGGATATTATGAAGGTGGTAGTATATAATTTCTGAATCTAGATCATAAAAGTCTGTGACAACTGCTTTTGTTTCTTGGAATCATTCATTTTGGGAGAAACCAACTGCCATGCCATAAGAACACTCAAGCAATACTATGAAAAATTTTAGAAGGAATAAGGAAGAGGGCTGTTTCTTGCCTACGAGCAACTGGCCATATGAGCAAACAGCTGTTTGTGCTTTTAATTAAATTAACTAATACAAATTATTAATACATTTTCAATTTTACTTAATGACTGAATTTTTTTAATGAAGCACTGATTTTAGACACAGTACTTACATTTCCCAATTACTTTGTGACCTTTAGGCAAGTTGCTTATTTTATATGCATATTTCTATAATATAAAATAATTGAATAACTATAATTACATAATTGAGGTCTATGAAATTTAAATAACATACATGATGTAATTAGAAAGATACACAGAAGAATTAACAGCTAACTTATTAAAATTCAACTTATAGAGAGATTAATGCTTTAGGTTTGAACACAACAACATATTGTATTTGACCAAATTTCAATACTTCAGGCTTTGTTTTTCAAAATAAAATACAGAATATAAGTGATAGTATTGCTTCTCATTGAATATTTCTATAAGTTGCTTTCACTTCTATTTTTTTTTGTTTCAAAGAATCATAATACATTTTTGTACTCATACTACAAATAAACTAACTTTATAAAGATAGACAATGGTAATCAGTGATTTTTAATAAATGGAATCATAATAAGACACATTATGAAAGATAAATATCACTTCAGGTCTGAATAAGAGTGAATATTTCTATTAATATTATATATGCATTTATCCAATATTAGATGTACATCTTTTATCTGAGCTTTACACGCCATGGGAGACATATCAAATTGTAATTCTTATCCTTTTGATGTTTACCACAGCAAATAACTTATTTCTTATGGTGTTATTCATTTTATTCTCATAAATGAAACATTTTTTATCTACTGTATATTTTGTTATTGAGAACAAATCCTAGAACTAGCATCAGTATTTTATTTCTTTGCTTTGCACATTTTATTGTTCCTTTAAACTACTGTGTCTTGGGAATACTTATGCATTGCAGGCTATGAATATTAGAAGTCCTTGATTTGTATAACTGGTGACTGCTCTCCACCTTTCCAAATAACTAATCATTCCCTAAGTAATGCTTCCTTTACAAACAGAGCTATTTATCATAGATATGATGAAAAAGATATGCTAGTAAAGAAAAATAAGGATGAAATTTACTAGCATAACTGTTTTGAATTTCTGAAACTTTTAACTTCAATAAATCAATTTATTTATTAAATGATCTAAAGGGAAACATTAAAAATGACTACTTAAAGAGGTTACTGATACAACGATTTAATAGAGATGCAAACTTCTGAATTGTGTTAAACTTTATTGGTCAACATAAATTATCAGCATTTTTAATTTTGGGAATTAACTATTAATGAGAATTTTATTTATTATAACAATATAATGCACTAAGAAGAACATCTGAATATGTAATATGGGGAAATATAAAGGACCATCATATTATCAGAGGTATTAGTGAGCTGGTTATCAAGAGGATGAAGAAAACCTTTCTCTAAACTATAATACAAATATGAACACTAGAATATAGTTGTTAGGATGGAACATACAAGGAAAAACAACCATTTATATAACATTTTAAATTTGTTAGTGTCTAAGCAAGTCAACATGCAAAGAATGGTATTACATTTGTATAACCTTTGTTTGAAATCATCTTATGCTGACTGTGCACCACACATAACACAGAGATGTCAAGTGGATGATAGTTTTTGTATTTTAACACTCAGAGAGAAAATGAGAACAAAGAAGACAGTGAGCATAGAGGAGAAGAGGATTTACAGACTGGCCATTAGGAATCTCTATTCTATCACTTAGTATATGGGTGTAAGGAAAATGTGTTAAAATCAGACTATCTTCGCCTTCCACACAACAAAGAACAGGTACTTTGAAATACTATGTTTTCCACCATTCAGACATCTAGCAAACAACAAATGAGCCTTGCATTATTGCATTTGCAACAATGTGTCAGTTGTGTGGGATAGGAACTTCAGTTTAAAGGGGAGTAGGCAATGGAGTTGCTTGTTCTTCCTCTCTCAATGTTGGAGTCTCTCTCTGCCTGCCTGTGTATATGACCCCCAGTTTCAGATTAAAATCTTGCAAAATTCATTGAAGGCTCCAAATTCTCTTTTTTTTCTGCGAGAACTGACACTGAATCTACCTGGCCTGGGATGGTTGCACAACAATGGGTGATAACTATATCTTAGCATATTTAAACTCAGTGAATCTTTAAAATAAAAAATAAAAATTACTTTACAAAATTTTTGAGGTATGATTAAATTAAAATGATACATCTAATGTTCTGACATTGAACAATTTTTCCCTAGAGATTTATTTATTTATGCATACAAAAGCTGGGGTACAGGCCAGAGATGCCGGGGGTGAGAGGATTCACCAGAGACAGGGTGGGGAACAGAACAGGCAGACTGACTGAAATACATTGCTAAGGGGACCAGCGGGCGAGACAGGAGAGGTCTGCCTCGCCATGTGGGTTTCTCCCTGGCTGGCTGGGGATTGAACTCCTGCTACAGAGGCTGTGGATTGCTTCACAGTGTGGTGCTTAACCCCTTGTGCCACCAGGGAGGCCCATGAACAATTTTCAATATAGGCAATTTGAGGAAATTGAACTATTGTTGTAGGAGACTAAAATTAAACATAAGTTAATTTTCCACTGTATATCTTTCTGAATTGGCCATGTTTTGTGTTAAAATCCATGAAATAATAAGCAAAATATACATTATGTATTTGCTAAATTATTTTTAAAAAGACTACAAATACTCCCCTACACTATTAAGGCGTGCAAAAAACCTGGAGAATCTTTAATTTCATCTAAGCGAAAGAAGTCAATCTGGTTGGCATTATATGGGGACTATAATTAAGATGAAAATGCATACATTGTGCAAAAAATGAAAAATGATGTAAAAATATATAAAATTAAAAAATAAATAAATAAAAATAAAAGATACAATGTAAAAGAAAAAAAAGTCAATCTGAAAAGCTGTATAATTTCACCTTTTTACTGTGTGATCCCAACTTTAAGACATTCTAAAAAAAGCAAAACTATTTATGCAAGAGGGTGGTCCCTAGGGAACAGGGAGGTTCCAGTTCTCTGTCCCAGCCAATGGAGGGTGGAGATGAGGAGGGAAAAGAAGCTGGAGAGGAGACTAGGAAAAGGAAGGAAGAAGGAAGGAGAATCAGGAGACCTGGAGGAGGCTCATGGGGCAGTGAGACATGAAAAAGCTGAGTTTGCTTCTTGATCTTGGACTGGTTGAAACATGTGGATGAGAGACCCGTGGGGAGGTTCACAGTGGCAATTTTTTAATCTTGATTTTGATTTTGCTCCTTCTGTTCCAGATGTATTGTGCCCCCTCTGTCCCTTTCCTGTGGGTCCCCAACAGGAAGTGCATTAGTCTTGTGGCAGGCTTTCTTGCCTTAGAGGCCCTGCTTTGGACCAGCCCTGTTTGGCTGAGCTTTACTCATGAGGAGACAGGTCACTTTGGGTGCTTGATTTAAAACTTCATCCTTTTTCTGGTCTTTCTTGCACACTAATCGTATTAAAGATCCTTTCTGTAAAGTTCCTTGTGCACTAGAGTATGTTTTTTCTTGATGTGATGAATGGCAGAACCTATTTGGAGAAGAAAGGTTTGGGGATTCTGGGGTTCCCCTATCTCTGGCCTATAATATTTAGACAGTAAAGTTATCAAAGAATGTGAGGATGGGGTAGAGGTCAAGAGTTGAATAGGCAGAACCCAGAAGATTTCTAGGATAGGGAAAATATTTAGTATGATATTATAATGATGAATCTACGTCTTAAACATCTACCTTTAGAATAAATGTACCCACAGAAAGTATAACACTGTTGAATAGAACTGTACAACTAGTTAGCCCCTAGTTCTACAAAATTTTCTGAATATCCATAGAGTAAATAGATGCAAATAAGCACCAGTTAGATTTTTCAGTGAGAAATTAAATTTTTTGAGGAATTGCATTAATAAGCAAATAAAAGCTTCCTTTACTCCCCAGTTAGTAATATCGACTTCCTTGAATGTCCCACAACATTATATCATTTTAGTGCTAATTGATCTAGTCCATTAATAATTAAAATTGTTTTGTAACTTTTTCTTCCATTTTTCCAGGTTTTCTTTTACATTATAAAAAATATATATATACCATTAAAAAAATAATAGGGAAGGGCCTGTATGATTAATAGAGAAATTTCACACATAAGTATAAATAATAGTTTTCTTTAATCATTTTTTTTAAAAATTCATTTTCTAAATCTACATTTATTTTTTGCTTTCTATTTTTCAGAGATTCAGAGAGAATTTATGATAGAAACTAACACATAAGCATGCTATGCTGATATTAAAGATAAGTAAACTATTTTATAAAATGAGAAAGATCATGAAGATGAAAATATATGTATGAGTTTTAAAAAATCAAGAATGTCACCAATCTGAAAAAAAATCTTTGTATCCCTGTAGGGTAAGTGATTATCAGTCTTTTCTGCCCTCCCACCATTAGGATTGATTATGGATCCCTGCAGTCCTGAATGCATGCCTGATGGCGGGCACCTGGAGTGGGGTGTGGGCATATGTAGGTGGGTACATCTGGGCAGGAACGGGGCTTTTAAGGGTGGCATCATGGGAACAGAACCAGCAGAAGAAAACGAGAGGGAAAGAGAAGCAGGAGAGAGAGAACAAGACCATGAGAGAATGTTGGAGAACACAGAAAGAGTGAAGATTCACTGGGGGCTGGGAAGCCTGCCATCCTCCTGGTCCCCCAGCACCCCTGCCTGCTGTGTAACTGGTAAAATTCCAATAAAAGCCTGAAAAGCCACCAAGGGCTCTAGGACTCATTCTTTACCTGTCTGCTTGGGTCATAGAGATCCTGCACTGTGGCCTTCCTACTGCTATAATCCTCTAAAGGATTTAGTAATAATCCTATACTAGATAGTACTCTTTTAAAATATTCTTTATTTTTTAAACTGCATTTTTTAAAGATTTATTTATTTATACAAGAACTGGTGTATAGATCAGAGGCGCCGGAGGGTGGGAGAATTCACCAGAGAGAGCAGGGAGCAGAACAGGCAGATGGACTGAAGACACTTCTGAGGGGAGCAGCGGGCGAGGCCGAGAGGTCTGCCACACCATGTGTGTTTCTCCCTGGCTGGGCAGGAATCGAACCTGTGCTGCAGAGGTTGGGGACAGCTCCACAGCACTGCGCTGAACCTGCTGCACCACCAGGGAGGACTTTTAAACTGCATTTAAAATTTATTCAATGAAATATAAATAATGAACTTTTTTAACTTTTGATTTAAAACCTTTTCTATAATAAATTATTTTTAACTGAGGTAATACTGGGGTACCCCTATCAGGTATTACCACCATCATGCACCCACCACCCACTCACTGATCTTCCATACCCATAGACCATTGTGCTTCCTCCCCCTTTGTTCTTTCCCTCCCTCTATCCCTCCACCCTTGGGGCTTCAGTTTTATAGTCAGCTCTCAAGGGTTAGTTTTTTAGCTGATTTTTAGGTAACTATTAATTTAATTACTTTATTTTTTTAATTTAATTACTTTATATTCCACGTATCAGTGACACCATTTGTTATTGATCTTTCTCCTTCTCACTTATGTTATTTAGCATCATCCTCTTATTATCTCTAATAATAAGAGATTGTGAACTTTACTCATGTCCCTGCTGGTCATTTTAATGTCTGTCTTCTTTGGACAGGTGTCTATTTAGTTCTTTTTTTTTAAGATTTATTTATTTATACAAGAAGCGGGGTACAGGCCAGATGCGTGGGAGGGTGAGAGAATTCACCAGAGACAGAGCGGGGAACAGAACAGGCAGACTGATAGAATACACTGCTGAGGGGAGCAGCGGGCAAGACAGGAGAGGTCTGCCGGGCATATGGAACCCTCACCAGCTGACTGGGATCAAACCGGTGCTTCAGAGGCTGCAGACAGCTTCACACCGTGGTGCTCAACCACCTGCGCCACCAGGGGAAGCCCTCTATTTAGTTCTTTTGACCATTGTTCCGTAGAGTTTTATGAATTATTTTTATATTTGGTATCAGTCCTTTGTCAGACATAAAATATGCAATATATTCTTCCATTCAGTAGGTGTCTTTTTATTTTAATTATGGTTACTTTGTTATACAGAAACTTTTTAGCTCTATGTAGTCTCAGCTCTTTATGTTCTCTTTTGTTTTCTTTATTTCTGGGATAGTTCCCTAATGGTATCACTAAAGCTTATGTCGTGAAATGTTTTGGCTATGTGTTTTCTTCTATGTATTCTGTGGTTTCAGCTTTTACAGCCAAGTCTTTGAGTTGATTTTGATGTATGGTGTGAGATCTTGACCTAGTTTCTTTTTATTGCATGTAGCTGCCCAGTTTTCCCAACAGCATTTATTGAAGAAGTTGTTCTTATACATGTGTATTTTTTTGCTTATTTGCGATAGATTATCTGTCCATATATATATATATATATATATATATATACAAACACATATATATATATACACACACACATACACATAGATTATACATAGATTATATATATAGATTATCTGTCTATATATATATGGGTTTATTTCCTGGCTATCCATTCTATTCCATTGTTGTGTATGTCTGTTTTTGTTCCACTACCAGTCTGTTTCAATTACTGTGGCTTGATAAAATAACTTGAATTCTGAAAGTGTGACACCTGCATTCTCCTTATACTTTGCCAATATTTATTTTGCCTTTCAGCATCTTTTGTGATTCCATATAAATTTCCGTAGTATTGGCTCCTGTTTTTTGAAATATGCCATTGATATTTTTATCAAATTATGTTGAATCTTTATATCACTTTGGGCAAAATGGCCATTTTGACAATGTTGATTCTTCCAATCCTTGATTAGGGAATAGTTTTCCAATTCATTGTATCTTCTTATATTTTTTTCCAAAAATGCCATATAGTTTTCTTTATATAAATGTTTACCCCCTTTTTAAATTTACTCATATGTATTTATTTTTTCTTTGTTGTAATTATAAATAGGATCACAGTCTTAATTTATTCTTTTTTACCTCATAGTTTGTATTTAGGAGGACAACTCATACATGTGTGTTGATTTTATACATTGCCACTTTGCTGAAGTGATTGGTTGTTTTAATTAGTTTTCCATGGACTCTTGAGGGTTCTTTGTGTATATCATGTCATCTGGAAATAATAAGTTGACTTCTTCTTTACTTTTATTTAACCTGGAAATCTCTTTTTGTTTGATGTAAGTATGGCTGACCCTGCCTTCTTTAGATTCCCAGTTGCTTGTAGGATATTTTTTTCCTTTTAAAATATTCTTAAAGACATGGCATTTTAAAAAGCCATTAAGTTTGACTGCTTTAGTCTAGCACAAATTTTATGGCACAAGTACTTACAGCAAACCAATTTATTTAAAAGTTAGCATTTATGTTAGGTCCCTTTATAATTATAAAATATTCCCAATACCTTTGGATTTTTTCAAATGCCTTTATGTATAAATCTCCCATTGTAACTGAGCTTGAATCAAATCTGTTTCAGATCAATATATTTTTCTATTTCATCTTCTGTTCCCTTATTAAAATGAAAAAAGACTTATGGTTGCAGCAGATGGCAAATCACTTTAAGATCAAAATAATAATCAAATAACATATTTAAAAAAAGATACTAGTTAAATGAAAACCTGTCCACACTATGACTTGTATAAAATATTCATGACAGCTTTTTTCAGAATAGCAAAAATTGATTAGAATATTTATCTATGAAAAAGCAATAAAATTTGCCGAACTATTGGAGAAGTAGCCCTGGGTAGCTGAGTCCTGTTACCCCAGCCCTCAGAGTACCCCAATGTGCCTCCTATGGCTCCCCATCCCTATCTCTGGCCACCATGTTGTGGGAGGACTGTATGCATCAACATGGTGACCAACCTGGCCAGCACAGTCTCCCTGGCTGCTCCAAGCCACTTTCTTGCCAGGATGCAAGGACGTATGCACTGCCATGGCCCAATCCATTCCTGATATCCTGAAAAGAGGACTTCTGGGAAAGTGGTTGAGCAGAGTGTTCACGACAGTTTAAAAGCTGAAACACACTGAGGCCAACTCTATTGTGGTGAAGCGGCATGTTTGTGGCTCCAAGTCCTATAACTTTTGTTTCCGCCCAACACTCTGTTTGTTTTTATTCCTGTGCTCTGGTCTCTTCAGTAGACCTTGGGATCATCCCTCATGTGTACAGATCTAGCTACATATTTGTCCTCAGGCCACAGCAGCTAAACAAGCTACACTTGGCCGGATGCCTGCCTTTGCCCTTTGGACTCAGCAGGCTGATCCACTTCAAGCATGTATTTATTTACTTATTTATTTATTTACTTATTTACTTATTTATTTATACATACAAGCACTGGGTACAGCCAGAAGTATGGGAGGGTGAGAGAATTCACCAGAGCTAGAACGGGGAGCAGAGCAGGCAGACTGATGAAGTACACTGCTGAGGGGAGCAGCAGGCGGCAGGAGAGGTCTGCGCTGGCCATGTGGGACGCTCTCCCGTGGCCGGGGATCAAACTGGCGCTGCAGAGGCTGCGGGCAGCTTCGCAGCCCAGCACTCAACCACTGTGCCACCAGGGGAGTCCCAAGCATATCTGTTTTCTCCCTCCATGTGTGTGCCTCCTCTTGTCTCTCCTCAGAGGGTTAGTCTCTGTCTTCTGTATGCCGCTTTGCTTGCACTCTGGGCTTTCACTCAGTGACTAGACACCATCTCCTACTTGCAGCTTTGACTCTGAAACACTGGTAATATCTGGGGTAGGACAACTACATCCAATAATATGCCAGCCTATGAATGTCTTCTCTCTGTCTCCCTTTTCTCACGTCCTATAAAAAAAAAAAAACAAAAAACAAAAAAAAACAAAACAGATTTGTGTTGTTTATCCTCTTGCGTCTACTTTTGACTCATGTCCTACAGTTTTAAGTGTGGAAGGACCCACCGAATAATTCAACACTTTCCCCTGGATTTGTTCAATTTTACAACTACTAAACAATCACAAGAAACAAATTTCTGATATACACAACACACCTAAATCCTGGAGGTCATTACGCTGTATGAAAGACTCTAGTCACAAGGTCTTCATGATTGTATATGTTTAAGGTCTATAAAAGGCAGAAAATTAGTGATGAAAGATCTGTGCCTGGAGAGCTAGAGTAGGACAAGACAACTAACTACAAAGGAACACAGAAATTAGATGGGATAAAAGTGCTTGAAAATATATAGAAGAGAAATATCAACTCCAACAATGAATGTTGCTGCATTTAATCCATTTTCCCTACAGTGAAGCTTATAATAAACATACAAAAGGTGAAGAATAAACAATGCATCTGAAAAATTTTAGGTCATGGATAAATCAAAGCAAAATAGAGAAAGATGACATGTATCTCTAGTTACCTCTCAGTAAAAACTTGTAACACTCCAGACTAAATTCTAGCTAAGGCAGTGAGGAAAGAATATTTGCAAAACCCATGTGTCTTACTGCCAAGCATTGCTTACATTAGCTAAACCACTTAGAGAGTTCAGTGTTTTCAAATTGTGTTTCAGAATATTTTTTTTAATACTATGAACTCAGTATCATCACTCTATTTTCCACTCTCATTCTCTCAAAATAGAGACTACATGATGGACTGACATTATTACTCTGGGTGACATCATTACTAAAGAATGCACTTTTGTGTATTTTGGGATGCAAATTTGCATATTTTGGGATTTTAAACATTATGGGAGTTTAACTATCAATAAAAATATCAGAAGAGATAATTCACATAAATAAAAATGTATAGCTGAACCTTAAAACCTTAAAATTGGAGAATTGCTGATATAATCAAATAATTTACTACCTACCAAAACTGGGGCTAGAACAACCCCTACCTTACAATATAAAAATCAGTATTTGCTTCCAGATTCAAATATTAAGGGGAAAAGCCATTTTTTCCACCTCTACTTATGTGCAGGTACCTGAGATTTCAAGGCCCAGTATGCCATGAACCAGATTCCCTGGTTGGGGGGCTTCTGGGAACAAGGTTTGGAGTTAAGCAGCCATATTTGGTATATAGCTGAACACATGTGAGCTCAGACCTTGCTTCTGCAGCCCTGACTTATATCCTGCTACATCTTATGAGCAGGACAGAAGTCATTTGAACACATTAGCCAAATCTCTCTCTCTCTTTTCCCTTCCGTATAGCTTTTGGGTTTTATTCCAAATTCTTTTTTATTTTTTAAAATTTATTTATTTATACAAGAGCTGGGGTACAGACCAGAAGTGTGGGAGGGTGAGCAGAGACAGAGTATGGAGCAGAACAGACAGATGCATCAAAGACACTGTTGAGGGGAGCCACGGGCGAGACAAGAGAGGTCTCCCACACCCTGGCCCTCTGGGACTCCAACCCGCACTGCAGAGGCTGCGGACAGCTTCGGAGCACTGAGTTCAACCAGGGAGGCCCTTGTTCCAAATTCTTAAGTGGATAAAAATTTCACACCCAGGTCACCCTATTTCTCCTGGGGCTTCCCTGCAGCGCAAGGGGTAAGAATTACTTTCTAACTACAGCAAAATATTTCCATAGGAGAGGTCATATTGATAGAGGTCTAAAGGACAGGTCTCTCTTCCTATCCTACCAGATAATTATTCCTGCCTTCTTTATTTTCCCTCTACGTTTAACGACCTTATTGCCTTATATTCTAAGAATAAAGAACATCCCTAAGAAATACAGTTGAAATTGCTGACCACCAGGTGATAGCAAAACAAGCTGGTATCAACCTGAATCTCCCCAAAATGTCTAGGTGCCCTTATCACAATGATGAACGTGCTAACACTTGCCACTTCCCCACATCTACTCTGTGTAACTCTGGATAAATATCCCGGCCTTCTACCAAAGAGCAGGACAGTGGCCTTTCAGATATGAGTCTCGTGCCCTCCTTGATTTGTCAACAAGTTACTCTCCTTCTCCTCAAAATCCATTTCCTTTTATTGGCTAAGGGAAACTGAGACCAGCATTCTGTATCAATATGATTCAAGAGCAGAACATTGCCAAGTATCACTACTACAGATCTTGGCTATGTGGTACACTAATGCAAAAGTAAAAGATCTAAACATCCCTCCATTCAACTATGTGAATTACCCTAAGTCATTCCAACACGAGTTCATCCTTATTTCTGTCTACTGAAGACAAACCACAAGTACTCAGAAGAAGCCCAAAGTCACCTAATTCAGAAGAATAAACAGACTAGCACAACTGTAAGGAAAATATGCTACTGCTCATAATGCTGCTCTCAAATAAAAAAGCACAAAAAAACCAAACACATATTTAAGAAACATAAGCAATGTTAAAGAAATTTTCTATGAATATGAGAACAATTGGACCATTAAAAACTGGATTTATGAGTCTAAGGGCAAAAAAATATAGCACTATGTACTCTATATTATAGCAAGAACCAGGAGCATGGCATATTAAAAAAAAAAAAAAAGATGAACTAACTTTTCTGTATGGAAATGTAACAACCACCAAGAAAACATTATAAATTAGAAGGTAACACCCATAGCTAAAACCTCCCTGTAAAGCTTTAGAAATATAAGAAAATATACAGATAAGTCTTTGTGGTGGACTAATATTCGGTGGGGCTTCAGAGGTGGGGGTGGTGGTGAAAGAATTCATCAGAGACAGAGTAGAAAGCAGAAACACCAGATTTATTGAAATACACTGCTAAGAGAAGCAGCAGGTGAGATAGGGGAAGTCTGCACATGAAGAAAGACTTGGGGCTCCTTTTATAACCTGTTCTCACAGGCTTTTCATGACTGGGGGAGTCAGTTTGGACTACCAGCTCTCTGGCTCAGATGCCTGGTCTTGTGCCTGGTCTTTGCCATAGAATGTGTCCTGGCCCTATTTTCTCTTTCATGGTCAAACTGATCAGTCTTTTGGCCTGGTTGCTATAGCAACCATATCAATTTTCTTTATTTATTCAAGCCTCCCAAACCATCCTGATGGGAAGCAGTGGTGGCTTGTTTTTTAAACTTATTAAATGATGCCCTGACAGTCTCTACTTAAAGAAATTGGGGCAGCAGAATTAAGTGAGTCTGTAGAAGAATTAAAAAGTGAGAACTTAAACCAGGAAGCAATCTTACAGATTTTACTCTGTGAGAACTTACTTTGTTTCCCCAACAAAAACAAGTTTAAATTCACTTTATATAGATTGGGACATTGAGTTATTAAAAATGTGATCATTTGTTAATGTATCTGTAAGAGAAAAAAGGTAAATATCACACCTTACTCACTTCTCCAATTTCTAAAGAATATATTAGAACAAAATTGCTGGGTACTCTGTTAAAATCTCTATCTGTATTCTTGTTCTTTAGTATAGGCTAAAAGGCTAGTTTACCTTCAGGCAATAGAATCCTGCATGGGCTACAGGATGCAAACTGTTCTCAATTAATTTTTGCTCTCTGGTCTTCCAGAAGGTTTAGGTCCTGGGAAGTAGGAAGGTGGTATGTCCCAGAAACTTTTACACTATGTTCACATAAGCAGGCTGCAACTCAAATTATTTATATTTCTCAAATGTTCAACAATAAATAAAATGTGTGAGGTATAGAATAAAAGATTAGAGATACAGAGTAAAAGTCCCAACATTTTAGCATCCATTTAATAGGATTGCTAACAGGGGAAATCAGAATTTAGGGCATTAAACAATTATTGAAAAAATGTCTGGCTTGAGCTAATTTTCACATTTAGACAGTCCACCAAAGTCAAGTAGAAAATCATTTTAAAACTACATATATCTAGATATGTAATCATGATATTTCACAAGGATTAAGAAAAAAAAAATAACAATTGTCCTGGTATCATTACTAAATTTAAAAACTAAGCCCCCATCTTTTGCCCCGCAGGCAAGTTTGACATGCTTGAATGGATAAAGGGAGTGAGTGGATGGGCCTTGGGAATCTGGACATAAATCTGATAATCACAAAAGCTGATAATCTCTTATACTAAGTCAGATACACCCAAGACTAGTCACCCTGACCAATCAATGATGCCTGGAGTACAAACAGAACCTCAGGATCCTCCTCTCTGTACTGCAGACATTCTCTCTTTCACATGCTGCTCCTCTTAGAAGTGTGTTTCAATAAATCTGCCTGTTCTGTTCTCCAGTCTGTCTCCTGTGAATTCTTGCATCCCTGTGCCTCTGGCCAATTCGCCCCTTGACAACAATAATAAATATACCTCAAATTAGGAAAATTAACACCCATGTAACATGTCTCTTTCATAACTTTCAATGCTAATTGAATGAAAAAGTTTTATTTTCTCTTTAAAATTTTGAGTATCATTAATTCTATAAACAAGTTATATCTAACTTGAATTTTAGTTTCTAATTTTGTAAATTCTCATATAAATTTTAAAGTTGTGTGCTAAATTTGTAACAAAAAAAAACTGGGATTTTGATTGGTGAATCATTCTGTAAATATGTGAAGCATAGAATCTTAACAATATGGAGTTTTTGGATTATGAATATATTATACACACACAACCTTTAATTAAATCATAAGGTATCATTTAATAAAGTTAAAACTTTGGGCCTCCCCGGTGGCGCAGCAGTTCAGCGCTGGGCTACAAAGCTGCCTGCAGCCTCTGCAGCACCGGTTCAATCCCTGGCCGCCAGCGAGGGTCCCACATGGCGTGCTGCTCCCCTCAGCAGTGTACTTCGTCAGTCTGCCTATTCTGTTCCCCTCTCTGGCTCTGGTGAATTCTCTCACCCTCCTGCGCTTCTGACTGTGCTTGTATAAATAAATAAATAAATTTTTTAAAAAAAATAAATAACTAAAGTTAAAACTTTGTCTCTGCACTTTGCTCAGCTGAATAATGCTGGGAGTCACAAAATATATAAGAAAGGAAAACCTATTGAGTTACCATGGGAACCTGGCAACTAGTTCACATGAATAATAGGTGGAATTGCAGGGAATACAGAAACAGGACAAAAAGAACCAGTCAGAACACCTCCTGTGTGGAAGGCGCACAAAGATGGATGTACCAGAAGATAGCAAATGGCAGAGATCAACTCCCCTATTGCCAAATACTCCTTGTGTAATTATAGACAAATTATCTTTTTTCTAAGTTCTTCCATTTTTTTCAACATAAAATCAATCTCTGAGATCTTCAATTTCCATATCAATAAAGCCCTCGATGACTTTAAAATGCTTTCACTTCTTGCTTGATATTTGCTTCTATTTCACAGACAAAAAGAAAAAAACAAAAACAAAAACAAAAAAACAAAACAAAAAAAATGCATAGGAAGATTAGGTGACAAATAAATTGTCCACATTGGTGATCAATTTGGAATTGATTATATCATTTATATATTTAAGATTACATATATTTTTATTTCAAACATACACATCAAATCCCCTAAAACAAAAGTTAAAAATAGTAGTAATAAGTGCAAACACAAAGACAGAATCTGCCTGAAGGACATGAAATTATCTGTTTCAAATCATTATTTGGGCATAGCATACTGGACTTTTGGAGGTTAATGATGGTTGCAAAATGGAAGGAAAAAAACACACAAATGCTCTGAAAAATATGTCATGTCATAGTCAAGACAGTATCTAAGATGTATTGCATAAAATATTTGCAGCAAAATGCACTTCAATCTCTGCAGGATTCTCTACACTTGAAAGAGCAGATGTTCATTGTGTTTGATGAGCTACAGAACCAGCCTGCACGGAAAACAAAACAACCAGGAATGAAGTGACATTGACATGAGGCAAAAGGAGCCACTTTACAGCAAATTTATGTTTAGCCATTTTTGTCTTCCTTCAGATTCTGTGAAGTTCAAGTAACAGAATATGAAAAAAAAAAGATTATCCATTTTTGCTTGATTTTAAATTATGGATTTGCTTAATTCAGTTTTCTTCTCACAACTGGAGAAAGCATATTAAATGTGTGACATAGACTCTTGTTTTCAATGATAATATTAATACAAGAATGAATGTATTAAATTAATATGCTAAATTTTTCTTTCATATTCTCCTTGATCTCCCCAAAATAATTTTGCATATATTTTTGCAAGCAATGATACCTGTTTATATGCTTACTAAAGTACAAAGTTTATGCAGTGATAATTGTATGTTAGTGTAAATGCATCTGTGTTTGTGTATATTTAGTATATAAATAAATGAATATTTAAAGGGTTTTTTTTTTGTGTGTGTGTATCTGGCATTTTTTTTTCAAATACAAAGTACTTCAATCATAAAGTTCATTCCTAAGATAATATGTGGTATGTTCTGATATTATGAGACTTGTTATAAAATGTGGAAATAATTCCACTTATGTACTATACTTTCCATTTTCTACAATTCTGCCTATTTCCCCCAGCCAACTTGCCCCTTCAGAATCAACTGCTTCAAAATCAACTGCTATGGTTAGAGTCCTCATTTCATCATTGAGTGAGGAACTCAAGAACCCAATAACTCTGACTGATAACATTTTGGCAACAAAAATTTCATCAACAGCCAAACCAATTTTGATTTTATGTTCACAATTAAGATTTTTCCCCTATTTATGAGGTTTCCAAAAGTCTGATGCATTTGAAAATTATAAAAATTCACTGAGAATTAATCCAGGGCCTGGCTGCTCTCTGCGACAACCCTCTCCCTGCACTACTCTATGAGGCCGCTAAGGAAAATAGGTGGATGACTCTTTCCATCTCTGTACCACTGTCCCCAAAATGTCTCAGTCACTGTGTACACTGTGATAGTGCCCAGGTAGGGCTACGGTGAGAGCTGGGCCCTGCCTTGTGCTGGGGGCTGGAGGTCAGGGAGGACAACACAGGAGGGCAGAGTTAGAGCTGGGCAGGTAGGGCCACTGGGTATATGTGGGAAAGAAGATCAGATCCTCAGTAGGCACTTCTATCCCATCTGAACCCCTACTGACTGGCTCTCTCCCTCCTGCCTTCCAGTGATACGGAACTTACTTGAAGTAAGTAGGGGCCCCATATAAAAGTTTCCCCACATTTTCCTGGAAACCCCAATTTCAGGCACCATTACTGTATTTATAAAAATTTTTGATAAATCTTTAAATAAACATGATTTAACTAAAAAAAAGTTATAAAAATCAACTTTTCATTTCTAACTGATATGTCATTTGACAGCATTGTAATTCTTCATGTTGAAATTAAAAAAAAGAACAAGTTATAACACTGAGCACAAGATGTGATAGCTAAGCATAACCTCTCCCCCCTTCTTAGCGTGAGAATTGGGGGATGATCAGGAAAGTGTAATTCATTGTAGATAAAGGTCTCTGGAGACAAAACGACTCTAAAGTGTAACATGGTAATAAATATCAAATTTAATTATACATGTATCCAGAATCAGACTTCGTCAGCATAATTTTGCATTTGTTATATCTTTTATTATTCTATTGCACTGAGTAATAGAAGAGTGAAAATTAAAATATTAATCATAGGGCCTCCCCGGTGGCGCAGTTTCTGCCATCTGCCTCATCAACACAAAACACACTATAGTTCATAAAACCTTCGATAGAAAATAATTTTCATTAGTGTGCAATTAAAAAAAAAAAGAGAGAGAGAAAGAATATAGTTTTCAAATCAAGCATCCAAAATCCAAAATTACCCATCCACTCATGGGTAAATGCCCATCTAAACAGGGTGGCCCAAAGCAGGACCACTGAGGCCCAAAAGATTGCCACAATTCTAAGGTACCTCCGGGTGGAGACCCACAGGAAAAGGGCAGAAGGAGTCAGGCAAGTCTGGGACTAAAGAGGCAAAATCAAAATACAAATCAATGCAAAGGTTGCCATTGTCAACCTCCCGACCAGTCTCTCCCCCACATCCCTGTTTCTTTCAAGTGTCTCCTTCCATGTCTCCCAAGTTCCTGATACAAGTCCAAGGACATGTGCCTCCTCCAGGTCCTCCTGATCTCTACTCAGTCTTCTCTAGCTTCTCCTCCCTCCTCATCTCCACCTTTCTTTAGGGTGGGGCAGGAAACCTGGAACCATCCTTTCCCTGGGTATTACCTTGTTAAAAATTAGTATATTGTTGATAAATCAGGTTAATTATTATTATAGAACTTGTTGTTTTCTTAGAATCTGCCAATAAAATAAAAGACTACATAAACATGCAATATTTTAAGAAAAAACTTTTACATTTACTTTTGATATATTAGAGAAGCAATCTATCAGTACATAAATAACCTATATATTTCTATTAGTGTAGGTACATATGTATTATAAGGAAATTACCATATAATTAATATAAATTAGTATAAATATGTTATAGTATTATATTTAGTGCATTTTATGTTTATATTTAATATTAAATATATGTGACACAAAATATAATGTAGATTATAATGCATGTATATATAGTCTTTCCCATATATATATATATATATATATATATATATATACACACAAATTTGGAAAAGTTAAAATCAAACTCAAAATAGAAAATAGATTCCAAAACAGAGAAAAGTGAATAGTGATAAAAAGGAATGTTTTCCTTTGTTTATAGAATAAGTCTAAGTTGTTAATGCAAGAAGCACATTATTTTGTTTCTTAAAATCATCACTAAATAATAGATGTTACTCAACTTCTTGGTAATTCCTTATGTTCACATTTATTTTCAGTTTGTGTTACTATTGGGAAATGTTTGCATTTCAAAATAAGACTCTAAAATATAAGATGTTGAATTAGAAATCTTGCCTCAAGCAGTTGGAAACCAGACACCACCACAACAGAGTTACAGAATACATGCTTTAAGAAGGAGAGGTAGAAAACACATCTGTAAACTAGCTTGTCAAGAAAAGCAAACATATGCCATAAAGTATTTGGACTTTTTAGTTATCTAAAAAACTGTATTTTTGATAAATAATTTAATATTCGTTCTTCAAAGAGCATTTAATACCAGTGTTTTCATGTTTCTTAGGAGGTCAAGTTCATGAATTTGGCAACAATACTGTCAGTATAGTTTAACCTAGAAACATTAGACACCCTGGTGAGAGTTTAATGGCCTCAAACAAGTGGACCTCAATGAAAATGCTAAAATCTCCTCAGGAACAAACCACCAAAATAGGGAAAAAGACTTAGAATAGTTCTACAGAATTTAGTAACATCTTCCTGTTCTGAAGTCAACAATGCTAACATTTGGAGTTGTTCTCAATATCACAGGAACATTTAAAAAGGAAATCATAATAACATGAACAAATCAGTCCTAGGAATAACAATCTCATATATATACAGATTTACTCATTTGCTGCAATGACTAATGTAGCAGCTATGTTTTCCTCTGTATTTGTGCATGTATTTAACCTTAGAATAGAAGTCATTTTTACCTACATTTCACAGATATATGTATATCCAAATTTGCTAATACTAACAAAATTATGTGTTTGAAAATTAAGTTGATTTTTGTAATGGTATGAAGAGATAATAACTTCAGTACATGTTCACCTGAAATTAATATTGATTTTATTCTATGCCAACAAAATAACTAAGAAGACAGTGTTTGATTACACTACTAGGGCCTGGTGCCCTTGCTGTGTTTGAAATTGCCTTGATGTTACAGTGGAAGTTCACTAACAATGAATCTTTCCCCAGTGGCCAGAGAACAGAAATGTTCACAGAGAAATGATGATGGTAAAAATCATGATGTTTATTAAATATATTTAATACACATAGCATGAAGCAAGGGAAAAGAGATGTTAATACATTTAAAATAGAATAGAAGTATACTAGAAGGGCCTTATTATTTGAATTCCTCTAACAGTATTCAATTGTCTTTGCTTCTCCTGTGATGATATGTTACCAGAATGAGAGCTGAGATTTAAGCAAGGGAGCCCAATGGGTGAAGTGTCCTTGTGTCTCTGTGATAATGACACACAAATGCTTGCTGTATCAGAGAAAAACAAGGACAAACTTGCCCAACAAATAGTTGTAGCTTGCTAATTAACTTGCTGAATAGTCATGAGTTTATGTGAGTGTCTTGGGAATATAACTGTCAGGCTAAAATGGGTGTCACCAATGGGTGACTGAATTAATATCTCATGAATAATGAGTGCTTCATATGTCTCATGTATATTTAATATATCCTGCTATTTAGTGCCTCTGGTATCTCATGCATATTTAGCACCTCATGAATAATCAGTGTTCTTGGCCTTTCCATAGTCTTTATGTTTAACTCATACATACTCTACGTACTAAGTTCTTATCTATACTTAACAGTTTATGGATTCCATCCATATTTTCCTTACTAGAATGAAATATCTTCAAACAATACAACAAAAAGCTGTCCTCAGTTATTGAACTCTGACCTGCTTTAAACAAGTTACAATAATCAGAATTTTAAAAGTTAGGGAAAAGTTACATGTGTGAAAAAAAAATATATATATATATATATTTCTCATGATAGTGTTTGTGTGTGGGGGTGTGTATAGATGATAAGTGATAGATGGATAGATATATCAATAGATATTAAAGACAGGATTGCATTATACATAATAACGAGCACCTAACTTAAATATAAGAATTAGTTTAGGGCCTCCCTGGTGGTGCAAGGGATTAAGATGCAACCTATGAAGCTATCCGCAGCCACCGCAGCACGAGTTCACTCCCCGGGCAGGGAGCTACCCATATGGCTGAGGAGACCTCTCCTGACTCACCTGCTGCTCCCCTCAACAGTGTATTTCAGTCATTCTGCCTGTTCTGTTCCCCACTCTGTCTCAGGTGAATCCTCACACCCCCCACACCTCTGGCCTGTACCCCAGTTCTTGTATGCATAAATAAATAAATATTTTTAAAAAGTTATTATTTTAATTTGGCCACCTGGCACTCATAAGGTCATAGTTATTAGAAATGTTAAATTTCTATTTTGATAATTAATTCTAATTAATTGACAAGAAATTTAGCAATATATTTATTTCAAAATAATTATTTAAAAAATACTGAATTAGGGGCCTCCCTGGTGGGGCAAGCGGTTAAGTACCACACTATGAAGCAATCCGCAGCCTCTGCACCATGAGTTCGATTCCCGGCCGGCCAGGGAGCAACCCACATGGCGAAGCAGACCTCTCCTGTTTCACGCACTGCTTCCCTCAGCAGTGTATTTCGGTCAGTCTGCCTGTTCTGTTCCCCACTCTGTCTCTGGTGAGTCCTTTCACCCCCTGCATGTCTGGCCTGTACCCCAGCTTTTGCATTCATAAATAAATAAATCTAAAAAAATTGAATTACCAGAAACAACTAGTCATTTTATAAATTAAATTTATGGATGTGGTTTTAAACATTCTCTCCCATTATTTGTTCTAATAAAATGTGTTATTGCATATAGCAGTTTAATTCTACCCTCTTTACTACATAAATAATACTCTCACACAAATGTGTACAGTGCTGTGTTCCCTACAAAATGATTTAAATCTGACAGTAATATAATGTATAATGTATGTTCTAATAATCTACTCATTATCTTATTTACTGCAATTTTATGGTATCATTATAGTTGTTGAATTTCTAAAATTTTGCAATGTGCTGCAAATACGTGTGTTTGCAATAAAGTTTCTGCCAGGACTTATATCAGGGTTAACCCGGACTTACAAAAACAGAAAGTTTCCTGTTTAATTTGTAGAAGAGTTTTTTTTTTTTAGTTATTTACTTGATTTTGATAGTTTTCTTTTTTTATGATTAATATATCATTTTAATGATTAATATATCATTCATAAATATCATTCATAAATACTCATAATATATCATTCAAAAATACTTTTCACTGGTTTCACTAGTCAAACCATCTAGGCCAAAAGTTTTCCTTTTGGAAATATTTTCCTCAGCATTTATTTTGTTAACAAATATGGAGCTGTGCAGCTTGTCTTTCTTTGGAGTCAGTTTTAGCATGTTAATTTTTTTCTTAAAATTAGCATTTCATCAATGCTGTAAAAGTTGTTGGCATAAAATCATCTATAATATTCTCATATTTTTATATCAATAAGATATTTGTACTATTTCCTTTTATTCCCGATGTTACTAAATAGAGATGGACTTATATTTTTTGTCAGGATTATTGATGTGTATTTTAATATTATGAAAGAACATATGTAGGCTTCATTTATTTTATACTGTTTGTATATTTCCTGTTGCAATGATTTTTGATCTTACCTCCATTATTTCTTTTTCCCTATTTACTTGGATTTGCTTTGCTATTTTTTTTTTTCTGTCTGTCTTCTTGAGAAGTACAATGAACAGAAGTTAATTCTTAAAATAACATGTTTAAGTTATTTGAAAATTACTTTTTGTACATTTCCCCCTATTTTGTATATCCTACTTCTTGCTTCTTTAAATTCTTGTAATTTTAATTGGATATAGAATATTGTTTATAAAATAATAAGATTGTTTAAGCAACTATGTTTTTTCTTTTCTGAAATAAAAAAGTATTTTTTGGACCTGTGGCTAAATGAAAAAGTTGAACATTCAAGTTTGTATCATTGATCAATTTGTTTTGTATATAAATGACAAATTTAAGAAAATTTATATCAGGTTTATGGTAGTTTAGCACAATTATAATAGCAGTTCATATATTCTTCAATCCGAAGTTAATTTTACCATAATTACATAAACATAATAGTTTGAACTGTAGAATTTTTACAAGCTAATGTGACTTCAAATTAGCAAAACACTAATAGTTCCGTAACATTATTGCATGTGTATGTGTTTGGTTCATATATCCTCAAATGAATGCCCATATTATATAATATGAAGAAATACTCCACAAAACAGAATTAGAAAAGTACATTACATTTCTTTCCAAACAATGTAATATAAAACAATGTGGTTTAGCGTATGTGTTATGACAAAAATCTAAGGATAATTCATTAGCCAGCCATAAAAATATTATTTGAAATGGTGTCAAAAGATATTGTTAGTGAGTTGAAAAATGAAAATGAACAGGGTGTATAAATATATATATGATATATATACATAAATGTGATCTATATGATATATATATGACATCACCCATTTTTTAAGGCCTGAATTTAGACATTGTTTCAAAGTTAAGATAGAATGAAAACATTTTTAAATATTATAGGAGTTAGTAGGATAGAGAAGTATATCCACATAATTTTTTTTATTTTAAAAAAAAAATATTTATTTATGCATACAAGAACTGGAGTATAGGTGGGGGGGGGAGGGGAAGGGGGAAGGTAAGAGGATTCACCAGAACAGAGTGGGGAGCAGAACAGGTGGATCAATTGAAATACACTGATGAAGGGATCAGCGGTGGAAATAGGAGAGGTCTGCTTGTGCAATGTGGGTTAACTCCCTAGCCAGGATTGAACTCGAGCTTCAGTGGCTGCGGATAGCTTCAGAGTGCTGAGACTTAACCCCTTCCACCACCAGGGAGGCCCAAAATTTCTTTATTGATGTTGCTAAATTTTGGGGGGAAAAAATCAACAAAATATAGAAAGAAATGACTAAGGGAGTTAAAAATAAAGGAAGAGATAATGATATTAAACATACAAATTGTTGCATACATGTTTCTTAGAATTCTCCCATGAAGCAATCTGGAGTTTTCCTTATGAGAGGTTAACTGCAAATTTAATTTCTTTAATAGATATGGGACTAATCTGATTTGATATTTGTTTCCTAACATAGGCATTTAGTTATATAAGTTATTTTTATATATTGCTCTGGACATATCCCCCATTTTGACATATTGTATTTTTATTTTGTCAAAAATCTTTAAATTTCTTTTGCTAACTTATTTTTAGCCTTGATCTGTTTAAAAGTATGTCTATTTGGTGCATCAACATTTAGCGGTTTTCTGGATATCTTTTTATTACATCTGACAGTAAATGTCCATTTTAAATTCTGTACAAAGAATAGGAAACAAATTCCATAGGATTATTAGATTAAAAGGAAATGTTTAATTAGGAATCACATTTGCATCTGATAATATGGACGCTAATACATAACTTACATTTCAGTTGTAAAGAAATCATTTAGTATTGCTTCTGAATTTTACTAAAAATAGAAATATTTTTGTTGATAAATGATTTTTCTGGTCTGAACAAAGAAGAAAGCAAAAGGAAAGCTACTATAGGTATAACAAAATGCTATTTTATAATGGACTATCTCATAAGAGACAAATGATTTTAAATTCAAATAGTTGTTTCATTATTTTTAACAAATAGAAGACCATGCAGATTACAACATAAATATAAAGTTTAACCAGTGTATAATTGCCAGATTTGTTTTTCCTAATTTAAATATGCTTAAGCATCAATACATCTGGCCAAAGATGTTACTTCTTGGGTTATGTAAGTAGAAAGTCTTATAGCATTTATTATAATGTGCTAGATAGTCCTAAATACATAAAGATTTTGTTGGCCTCCCCCTTGCCGCAGTGATTGAGTGCTGGGCTGCGAAGCTGCCTGCAGCCTCTGCAGCGCCGGCTGAGAGTCCCACATGGCGCACAGACCTCTCCTGCTGCCCGCTACACCCCTCAGCAGTGTACTTTGTCACTCTGCCTGCTCTGCTCTCCCCTCTGGCTTGGGTGAATTCTCTCACCCTCCCATGCTTCTGACTGTACCCAATGCTTGTATAAATGAATAAATAAATCTTAAAAAAAAAAAAGATTTTGTATACATATCTACAGGTTATGTTAGTTATTAAATCAATAGGCATTTTGATTATCAAATTTGGCCTTCATTATGTCAAAACAGATTTCGTAGTATATTAATCTGGTAGAAAATTGTCATAGAATAATTGCCTTTTTAAAATTTTTGTTTTTGGACTAATTTAAAATGTATATCTTTGTATATATTCAAAACAATTAAGAGGGCTATGATTTGATATCTTAGCTGACTTCATATAGTGCCATTAGAAAACAGACAAATTTAAAACAACGTATGTGCCAACATTACTAAAATACTATTTCAGTTAAAGGGATTTCTTTGAATTAATATGATAGTCACTGTCTCAGAGAAGAAGCCTGCCTGACACTTCACAGAAACATAATACTCTAGACTAGGTGTTAAAACTAACCACGGTCCCTTCTATCCAAGGAGATTTTATTTTGGTTTTTGCTTCTTGTCCCTTCCTGCCACTAATTTTGATTTTTGTTTCTTGACCCTTACTGCCACTAAAATGGCCTATCTAGCTAAAGAAACAGAATTTGTAATTTTAAGTATAATAAAGAATAAGGTTAAGGACCTCCCCTGGTGGCGCAGTGGTTGAGCACTGGGCTGTGAGGCCCCCCACAGCCTCTGTAGCACTGGTTCCTTCCCGGCCGCTGGCGAGATTACCACCAAAAAAAGAATATGGTTGAACTCTTAGATACATATCTTTCCACAAATTCTTAGTCTTCATAAATCCCATCCTTCAGTTCTCTGCCCACTGACTTTCAAGTACTAAGTAACATTGATTTTATTTGGTGTGGAAAATACCATCTGTATTCTCATGTAATTCAACCATGGAGAATCTTTCTGAAAATATTCCCTGTCACTCACCTTGACAATATGTATGTATAGTTATATTAGTATTGTTCTAATAATTCTAAAGAAAAAAGAATTTTTTTTTATTTTCTAAAAAAGATCTAGATAATAAAATATAATAGAATATTGAGAGACAAGTGAGTGACTTAATTTTGTAAGTAGACAACTGAGATTCAGAGATTTGAGAGGTTAGACAAAGTTGGCATCTATAGTAGCAACATAATTTTCAATGAAACCCATTTTTATGGAAATAATCAAACTACTTATATTTCAAATAATTTTGTACCTACTAAAATGATCAAAAACATTTTAGTGTTTCAGAAAAATGACAGAAAAGTTTTAAGACAATCTTGAAAATTGAGCTTTTCAAATTAGTATTTATTTTTATTTCTTATAGTTCTATGGAATGTAATCAAAATAGTTTGCATGTTAAATTGCCTGTGAAAGAAACCATCTTTTTAGTAGAGAGAACTACATCAAAACTCAGTTCTGCAGATCAAGTTATCAGTGAAATATTGGTCTGTTTATGACTAAACATTATGATTCATTTCAGTTTTTTTGTGTTAATATGATAAATAATATTGTACAGAGAAATCCTTAAGATTTACTTATATCCCACCCCTACTATGCACATGTAGCCACTTTCAAATTCCCAAGAAATAGTTTACATGATGTATAATATAACAATGTAGGGTAAATGGTTTTCAGGCTTCTCTGCCCTCCCACCATTAGGATTGTCCTGCCTGATGGGATACCTGCAGTTGTTATATTGTTGTAAGTTGTCTTGTTTACTTCTGTGGGCCATGGGAGTAGTATTGAGATAGTCACTGAGAGAAGCAGAAGCCAGAGAAGCCCAGAGTGAAGATTTGCCTTCTGGCTCCCGGCCCTGACACCCCTGCCTGCAGTGTACCTGGTTGCTGCTCTACATGTAACAACTCAATAAAAGCCTGAGAAAGTCACCAAGGGCTCCAGGACTCCTCCTTTACCCCCATCTGCTCCCATCATAGATATCCTGCTCTGTTTCCATCCTGGCACTACAAACAATTAGAAGGTAAGTCTGAAATGTACAAAGGACCAACAATTTTACTTAAACATTGTCTTCACTGGATCTTCTAATAGTTTATCATGCTGAGCTCAGAAAATGCTTATAGGTTACATGGGTAGTTCAGTGGCAATGAAATGAAAAGAGTAATTTCAAAATGTGAATTTTTTTTTATCAAATCCATAGGCTATTGGGCTTGGATTAATGGAGAAAAGTAAATTAGTTAGCATCCATAGATATCAACAGAACTGTCAATAACATTCATCTTTACTAAATCAATTTACCAATCATATTTCAACTTTTATTGACTTTTGTAGAAAACATTGTAATGAAAGTTTATATAAAAGACTCAAAACCTTAGATTTTACAAAGTTTTTAATTAAAATTACATGGGAAGGGTTAACAAGAAGTATATACATCCATTAGTAAAATTTAACTTTTAGTCATTGACTTACTTTTTAAAGCATTTCCAATGCAGTCCAGGAAGGTAGAATATTGTAATGATTTATAATTATACTTGTGACAAAAGATGATGGTAAATATTTCTTAGAACACAAAGGATTATGTAGAATATTGATTTACTAAGCATTTATATTGTTGAAATTTTTATTTTTTATTTAATTATTTTTTTATAGGCATGTTTTATTTATTTATTTATTTGTTTGTTCGTTTGTTTTGTTTATACATGCACTGGGTACAGTCAGAAGCGTGGGAGGGTGAGAGAATTCACCAGAGCCAGAGCGGGGAGCAGAGCAGGCAGAAGGACCAAAGTACACTGCTGAGGGGAGCAGCGGGCGGCAGGAGAGGTCTGCGCGCCATGTGGGACCCTCCTCTGGTGGCCGGGGAGCAGCCGGGAATCGAACCAGTGCTTCAGAGGCTGCGGGCAGCTTCGCAACCCAGCGCTCAACCGCTGCGCCACCGGGGAGGCCCGAAATTTTTATTTTTATAAACTATTTTCATCTAACTAATATGAACACCTTGATGGTGTAGAGGCTGATTGTCGGTCTGTCCCGCAGGCCGAAGGGGTTCAGGAACACTGCAGAGGGGCTGGGGATGAAAAGACGCCTGCACTCACTTGGCTGGAAGCAGGAACTCTCTTTATTACCGAGGGGAGGCCAGTTACTGTTGCATCAGACTCTGCTGACTCATCCTTGGGCAGAAGCAAACACCACCCCAGGTCCCCCAGCTGGTGTGAGCCTGGTACTGACAGCTCCCCCGTTTTTACTTTATTGATGGGGGGGACACACACCCGGCCTGTCTTAGGTTGTGGCAGTCGTACTCACGTGCTTACCCATCATAGCCACCCACTATCAGGATCCTAGGTAAGGTAGTGGAGCTGTCTTAGGTTGCTACGGGTACGCCACCATCTTACCCGTCATTGGCCTACAGGTGGTCAAGGGCAATGTTTATCCACACCCTGGGATTTTCAGTGGGCTGTAATGGAGAAGAGTGCACGTTTTGGAGAGCTACTCGCAGATTTTTCGTCTATTCCACTGGCACCACAGGATGTAGAAAATGATTTCCAGGCAGAAGAGGATTTTACCTAGGAGTGATATTACTTCCCCCAAGGATTTTTTCAGTCCCCAGGCCTTTGAAAGCCAGGAGAGGGCCTAATCAGGATTATATACTGAAGCATGGATGTTGTTAATGGTTAGAATTTGATTAGCCAAGTGTGCAGTAAAATTGAGAAAGGTTTGGTTCCACGGGCCGCGCAGGTAGGCATTAAGGGTATGAACTTGAAAGGAATAGTTGAAAAGGATGGCAGGTGTAACACACGTGAAGGCATAGGTAGGAATACAAGAAACATGAGCAGTTAAAGTCAATATGTTGATTTCTTCCTATATTAAGGAAACTTGTGGATTCAACTGGAGTAGTCCGACTGCGAGATGGTCGTTGATGGAATTTTGTGTGAGAAAGGTACTGGAGACTCTGGTGTAGTCCGACTGCTTGATGGTTGTTGATGGAATTTTGTGTGAGAAAGGTGCTGGAGACTCTGGAGTAGTCCGACTGCGAGATGGTTGTTGGTATCTGCGTTGAGTACGAAGTTGGATAGATCTAGGCCGCCGACCACCACGGCCGCAGCTGCCAGCGTCAAGAAGACGGAGATCAAGGCGCCAACAACCAATGCTGGACCTGCTTGTCGATTTCGGATGATTACCTGAGAAGCATACTCAGACACATTGACAGGCATAATAACGACCTTAGGGAAATGCATAACAACAAAGGAACTGCTGAGGGTTCTGGACCAACAAGAGGAAAGGTGACAGCTACAATTGAGGGAGGATTGATTGTTGAACGATAGATTGAAAGACACTATAGAAGGGAGTCCAGTGGTGGAATTGGTAGACAAGAATGACGGGAGAATACCCCCTTTCTGGAAACTGGCAGAAGGAAAGGGGGATTATTAACTATTGTCCAATGAATCGTGTTGCAAAGGAGGGGGGGTGCTTGCAGTTGGAGGTGGAAGAGTAGTAGCAGGTGGAGGGTCATTTTCAGAAGGTTTGGAGAGCGCCTCTTCGTTGGGAGGATCGGAGGGCGGACTATGAAGTAAGCGAGTCAGCCGAAGAGGCATCCAACGAGGCTGAGGTTGACCTGGAGGAAAGATACAAAGGGATCTGGGTGCCTAGGCGAGGACCGGAGCTGGTGGTTGTCATTGAAGGGAATGGGGATCTTTCCAAAAAACTGAGCGGATAGAATGGTTGGCCTGTGTTTGCCAATGGACCTCCGCTCTTGTTAATTTAGTTTGGGTGTCCAAGGAGGCAAAATTAATAGTAAACAGAGCCTTGGACAGGCGAATGCGAGGGTCTGGTGGGGTGGAATTAGATTGTTTTTGTATTTGATTTTTTAAGTGTTGATGGGCACGTTCTATGAGAGCTTGTCCCTGAGGATTATAAGGAATACCTGTAATATGAGTGATATGATGGTCAGAGCAAAAGGAGGCAAAGGATCGGCTAGCATAAGCCGGGCCGTTGTCCGTTTTGATAACACGAGGCTGCCCCATGTACGCAAGGGCCTGCCACAAATGTGAGATAACATCCTTGGTCGCCTCCCCCGAATGAGGGGATGCAAAGAGGAAGTGTGAGTGAATATCAATGGAGACATGGACAAAGGATTGGCGTCCAAAATGAGGAATGTGAGTGACATCCATTTGCCAAATGTGATTAGGAATAAGACCTCGTGGGTTAGTACCCTGGTAAGATGGCGGTGTAGGATAGAGGCATTGGTATGAAGATTGGCATGTTCTTATTGAGCTCCATGAATTGCTGGAAGGCAGAGTGTGGGCTCAGGGGGAGTTCTAGTAAGAAGGTCTGCCATTGTGTTACCAAGAGATAATGGTCCAGGGAGAGGTAAGTGGCCTCGAATATGTGCAATAAAGAATGGGTGGGAACGGGACTGAATAACAGTTTGTAGATTTTTTTTTAAATGGTCACCACCGAGCTGGAGGCCGAGACTTAGGGGGCCGTCTCCAGTATGGGACGGTCTGGGCCAGGTATTGACTATCCATATATAAATTAATGGGGGTGTCGTGGAAAATTTGGAAAGCCACCATAATGGCCATAGCCTCAACGATTTGTCCCCCTGATGGTGCGAGCCTGGTACTGACAGCTGATCTCTCATAGAACATCTTGTCATATTCATAATTTTGGCACATTTTTCTTCTGAATGTACTTTGGTAATACAGAGCTAGACTACAGTAGAAGATACAATTATTATCACCAATAAGTAGTCATACTAACCTTTTGAACTTTCAAATAACTTGAACATATGAATTTCATATGAATGTCAGAAAACATAATAGCCATAGAGTTTCTTCCCTGTAGGGATACTTTTGTGTATATTAAGCTGTGGTGTATTTCTTAAGTTTTTGGCACTGTGAATTTGCTTTATTTAGTATTTTTGATTTAAAAATAATTTTAATTTGTTCAGTGTGCTATTTTACTTAATGTCCTGAAGATACACTTTCAAGCAATCTCTAGACACAATCCCTCTGTTTTGTAAAGAATAGTTCCCTGTCATTCCTAGAAGACATGTCTGCCTTTATTCTTGAACTCTGATAACTTTCTTTGAAAATTCACTATGTACTATTTTTTTCACATTTGTAATTACCTTTTATAAAGTTTTTAGGAAATAATGCATATTAGTTTTCAAATATAATGTTCCTTTTGAAAAATTCCTCATAAAAATACATCTTGTTATAAGCAATATTTTAAAATTAAGATTTCTGCTTTTCCAGAAATTGGTGTAAACATCACTTACCTTCTTTTAGATAAATATGAAAGTAGCAGAACTTAATTTTTATCTATTGAATAGGTTTGTCTTATTTTTTTAAGCCTTTTGTAGCCTTAAACTTTTGAGTCAGTAAAAGGTGTTACATGCATCAAGTGATATTTAAAGATATTTATATTTATTTAAAACATATTTTATAATAATTCATGGATAACTATCATTATGAATATAATAGTTTCTGCAACTTATGAGTTTTCTAAGATGATAGCAAGAAATAATAAAAGGATCCCAAGTTAGGAAAGAATAGAAGCTGCTTTTCCTATAAAAGTAGTCAAAGGTAGCCTCTTTATATGCTTATGTCAGGTTGATACCTTTTAAGAGGAAACATATTTGGAGTACTTTCCTATGGAAATAGTAAAATTAACCTATAAAGAACATTTTATTATGCTCCCTTTACATAATTGATTATGTTTTATCAGGAAAATTGAATAAAGGTATTTTTCAGGGCATTCTCAATAGTCATCTCTGGTTACCTATATGACAGTGGTTTCATACAGATAAAAACATAAAGAAATCAGGGGGAAAAATATTATTATGTTGAGATCAAGGAACATGTAAAATAAGCTTTTGATTATTTGTATTTTATAGCCATTATTATTATTTTTTTAATTTTGGCTTACTTTTCTTTTTTCTATTCTTTTTTTTTTTTTACTTATACAAGCACTGGGTAAAGTCAGAAGCAACGGAGGGTGAGAGAATTCACCAGAGTCAGAGTGGGGAACAGAACAGGCAGACCGACTAAATACACTGCTGAAGGGAGCAGAGGGCGGCAGGAGAGGTCTGTGCGCCATGTGGGACCCTCACCAGCGGCCGGGGATCAAACCGGTGCTGCAGAGGCTGATGGGCAGCTTCGCAGCCCACCAGGGGAGGCCCACCATTAAATGTTTTTGTATTCATTTAGACCATTTAAATTTATTGACAAATGTAGTTACTATAAATTACAGATGATTGCAATCCAGGCCAGAAAACAGATGACTTGAAACAATATTTGACAAGAATTACTCTTGATATGAGGTGAAAAATTCAACATGATTAATTATATTGAAAGGTAATGAACTCCCGCTATATTTTTCAGTAGTTCTAAAAGTAGAATACAGTTATATGTATGTGTGCTCTTCAACTGATGTGACAAAAATTATCCTAGAAACACACATATTAGTCAAAATTTTAAAGAAACTTAAGGAAATTTACTGAAAATCAAAATCTTAAAAAAACAAGATGGCTTTCAAGATTCAGGGACACAGCGAAAGCAGTTTTAAATGTGCAAAATCTCTTTGAATACTTACGATATATTTCCAAGGAATCTACTAAAGGATCAGCTTTAACCATCCAAGAGATGACTAAAAAACAACCTAAAAAGTTTATGGGTAAGTATTTGATGTAATTGCAAATCTAAAATTAAAACCAGAGTGAGTTTATGGAATACAAACAGCCTGCCAACATTGATGGTGCTTTACTTATTTTGACAGAGAGGAAATAATACAAGTAATAAATGGAAGAATAAAAAAGGGGAAGTAGTTTATAAAATGATTGTAGTATAGGAGAATGGGTCAGATTCAAAGATGCTATTTAAAACTTTCAGAAAGTAAAAATTTAAATTAAAAAAAAAGGAATTTAAGTATCTGCAAATATCCTTAGTAAAAAAGTAAGTACTAGAATAGAAAGAGAAACCTTCCTTAAGAAAGACCTAAATAAATTAGAGGGGAAAAATGACAAAGAAAAAAATATATTATAAAGATAGTAATTAGTACATATAAGGATATGAAAAATTGAGAACCTGAGAATCATACCCACAAAAATGAATAAATATCACTTGCTTATCTAAAGAAAAATATTTTTAAAAACTTATTTTCCAAGTTGCTTTAGATGATAGCAATAGATGATAAAGTTTATATTGAATCTTTTCTAGTAATAAAGAAACTACTACTGTTTCATGATGTGTTTTGTTAATAGAGATACAAAAGATATCTCATTGATACTCCTAATCAACCACTGATGAGAAGCAAGGAACTAGCGACCATGTTTACTATGCTTGTGAACATTTTGTTGAAAACTAATAATACAATGACTGGCTACAAGAAAAGGATAAACAACATGGTACAAGAAAAATATGTGTTTAGGTGTTCAAATTCCTGGTACAAGCAGCACATAAATTACCTAAGAGATTCTATATGTGCCCTGAAGGAGACACTTATCTCCAGGAGCCACAGGACAGAAATTGCTGAAGATCAGAGTCTCATCCTGTGATTGGGTGAAGTTCAGAGCACGTTGAGTTACTGGCTTCTCAGGAGACTAGTAAGGGCACTGATTGTGAAAGAATGGGTTTGTACCTATAAAGGGGATGAGGGCATACAGAAAGGCTAGGGCAAAGTTGAAGACATTGAGGCCCAACATTCTAATTAATTTGCATGTGAAGAGTTTTTCTCACTCCTACTTGAACAGACCTCTCCACTCCAAGCAGAATTGTCATCTCTACCTTTGTCTCTCATCTTCCATACTAATGTAACTAAAGCTACTATCATGCTCTTTTTATTACAGTACAACTCCAGAAGGAAATGGGATGACCTGAGTGTGAGTCCTCACCTAAGCACTAAAAAAATAACTTAGAACAAGACCCATTTGCAGGCATCCATAGAAATTTAAATAGAAAGTTTAGTTGTCAAGGGGAAATGAAACAGGGAGAATCCAGAAGAAGGAGATAGATTAATTGATGACTGCAACCTACTGGTAACACTGGCTGAGCAGGCACCAGAGCACATGCTGAAGCCTGGCAAAACCCAGAGAGAGCAGGCCCACATGTGTTTTATACCAGGCCTGGCTGTTTAAATCTGCCCTAAGTTCCCAGCAATCACCACTTCAGAAAATTTCAAGTCATGGCAGATTCCTGGCTTGATGGGAGTTGTAGTCCTCAGCACTTGGGATCTCTTTGGCATAGAAGTGTGGATAGAGTCCATTCAGGATATTCTCTTCCCCCAACATTTTGAATAGCATTTGCTGTAAATAGCATTGAATATTTCTGTGATAGTTTTTCTACACATAATGGAGTAACATACCCACAAATGAAGTATTTGCAACCTTTTTTTGGTAAAGGATGATATAATAGACCTTTATGAGAACCTTATGGGAATGCTTCTGATTTACATTGTAGATCCTCCTAGAAAAGCACCAATTGCTGCCAGTGATATTTGAATCACCTTGCATCAGCCACCCTTGCTTGCAAAATAGAATCATTAATTATCAGATACACTTGGATGCATCTTATTTGGCTGATTTTGTTTATTCTAGCAGCAGTGATATCTGGCAAATTTAAGATTGAAGATTTTGCACTGAAAATGTGACAGCTCAACATTGTTCAGAATAGCCAAAATGTGATGAAGATATGCAAAATCTTTGGGACATTATAGTCAAAATTATAGTCAAAAATTATCTTTGCTTGTTAAAATTCTGCCTTGGGAAAATGATGTCTCATATTCCAAGGAAATGTTTCAGTTTGATAGGTAGAAATCGTATTGTAGAGACATTCAAGAGTTGAGTGCTATTAAACATTTGAAATATGGAAATTGTTTTTCTGAATTTCTGCATACCAAGTAATCATGTAATGATTAGATTTCCCAAAAGCTTTCATAGAACAAAGAAAGTTCATGTCAACTTAAACTTCTAGTGTAATTTATTAATAAATAAGTTTTTATTTAGGTCTAAATATTCTAGTCTTTCTGTTCTTACAAAGTTCTGGTAGCATCCAAGGGCCTTACGAAGTTTCTAGAATTGTAAGCCACTTGGAAAATGCCACCCTGTGAGGCACTCTCATTACAAATGGTTGATCTTCCTTGGTGATGAATAGTATAACCATGTTCCTTTTCTCAAATTTTGAAAATACTACATCTCAATGAAATATTTATTTTGGGCAGTTTCAGGGGGTTTAAATCAACTTCTGTTGTTGGTGCATATTTTGCATAATTTTAATTCTATGAAAAATGTACTTAGAGAAAAAATTCCCAGTGCTGGATATTGTGTCTTTAAATAGTTGGTCAGTGAGAGTTTATGGATAATTGAGAGAATAGTAGCAAGATCTCTTTTCTCTCCTGCCCTCTAGTGCACTTCTCTCCCTGATACTAAAATTATCTTTCATCTTTACTGTAATAATTTTAAATTCAGAAAACAATTTTTCTAGTATATTTCATGTTATACAGATGTAAGTGGAAATTTCAACTTTAAGTCTTCTGTGTGGACAAATAAATTTTTTTCATAGTCTTAATCTGTTTGAGCTGCTATGATAAAAATACCATGAAGTGGGTGGCATATTAGAACATAATATATTTGTCATAGTTTTGGAGGTTGAAGAATCCACGATCAAGACACTAGATTTGGTGTCTAATGAGACCACATTCCTCATTGACAATGATCTTCTCACTGTGCCATCACACAGCAGATGGGCTAGAGCATTTTGTGGGGTCACTCATACATAGACATTAAACCCAAACACGAGGCCTTATGACCTCATCACCTCTGAAGTCTCTACATCTCATACATCATTTTGGGGATGAGAATTTCAAATATGGATTTTGGAAAGATGCACACATTCAGAGGAGAACCTTCATTTTATTTATTATAAATGAAACCCAAAAATATATAATAAATAATCTGTCATTAATCTATTGAATGCCCTCATGAGTTTAGTATTAAACAATTTCACTCATTTCTTACTTAATCACATCACCTTCCTCCTCTTCCAAAGTACAATAATTGCTGCTTTTCTTAATCTCCCTTGCCCTTTAGAATCATTATTGTCAACTAAAACTATATTATCAACAAACCATAAAGGAAAAGAAAGACAGTATCATTGACTCAAGATTCTGACAAATTCAAAAGAATGTGCACACAAACACAATTCACCTACTGAGCACTGAGGATGGTTGTATGAAAAGACATTTCATTTAAGACAATTCAGCTTTCCCAGATGATATGCTAATGAGCTAAGTGAGCAGTTCTAAGTCATTGATATCACATCATTCAGTACATAATTTCCAAAAACAAGTTAATGAACCAGTTTTTAAAAATCATTTAGAGGAAGCACAGTTTGACACAAACCAGTGAAATCAGTTCATTTGCTTGCTGAAATAGACTCTGTCTTGGGTCCTCTCTAAACTAAAGCAAGCTTGACTTTGGCTATCATCAGAAATGGTACAAAAGTGAAAATAAGTAAGTGTATACCTAGATTTTTTTATAGGACTAGTTTCTCAATCAGTGTAGGTAAAATATATTAAAATGACCAAAATAACATCATAAGAACTAAATGATTTATGGCAGAGTTGATGCTAAACACATCCTTCTCATTTCATTAAATGTTCTTGAAGTAATTATTCAAATAATATGGGTAAAGATCTTTCCTCATTGGGGGGCTATTGTGTATCATTTTTTTCTTTCTGTGTGTCTCTGGTGGTTTATGTTTGCGGAAAGAACAAATTTGGAAACTTTCAGTCTATTTTTTCATATACCTATTCTCTAAAACAAACACCCATAGGTATTTTATTGTAATGGAAGTGTTTTAATTCACTTTCTACCTAAACTATTTTTACATAAATCCAGTTGGAAATGTTCCCTGGAGAGATAAACTGTTTTTAAATAGCTCTCTTTTCTATTCCAGCATTATATTTCCCTGTTTTTCCAAACTTTCATTCCTATTTACTGTTACTGTCTATAGCCATTTTTGCTAATCCAAGTATTATTGTTAGTTTTTTGGTAATTCTTCATTCATCTGCAGGTACATCTGTGGATATTTTAGAGCCTTATCTGAAAAGAAAATTAAAGCTCTAATATCTATTTCTACACAGAGGAAGATCTTTTCCTAGAAATTCTCTTATGTCTGTTTATTTTCCCAAGATTATTTATTATGGACTATAATATTTTCATGTTTATTTGTCATTATTTTCCACTTCACATTAAAATTTCTACTCCATGAGGAACTTTATTTCTGGGGTTGTGGATCTTTATTCCTAGCATTAAACTTACTAATTTACTCTTTGTTGCTGCTCATTCACCATGTCTGTCTTACTGTTCATTCACTGGGGAATTACTTGATGAACTGAAAATTTTCTACTTCATGTTAATTTCTCACATTACCATAAAGCATATGAATGTGTGTGAGTATGTGCATGTAAACACTCACATAACTTACACATTATTTTAACATGTATACTTTTTCTAGCAAAACAATTTCAAAATTATTTAGCTTTTCAATTCCAGCAAATATCACATGCAGTTTATATCTGTATACACTGTTTAGAGATAACTGATAGAATTATAATGTAGAATTTGTTGCAAAATAAGATCCTGTATCTGAAATTATAAATATTATATGCTCTGATCACAAGCTCCTTTTTTTACTTCTTTCTGCTGCTTTTTCTATTTCTCTCACTGGTTTAAATTACATTTTACTCATTTATTAATTCCATTCATATGAAATAGTCCATTGATATCAATTTCTTTGCTGTCACATAACTTTTGGTCTAGTGAGGGTCACAGATTAGGCAACAATCATAATGCATTATATTCGGTGCTGTGATAGGCCAGCCCTTTCTCAGATCCTGTAGATTGTATCTACTTACCTTATAAATTCATCCACTTATCTTATAAATTCATCCACTTTCCATCTTTACTACATATTTTTAAGAATTGAACATAGTAATCTCATGCCTGAATGACTCTGGCATTTCCTTTGTGAAACTTACTGATTTATATTATATGGGCTCAAACTATTTGTCATGGTGCAAACTTAGTGATCTTTCTATCAATATCTGTGTGCTAACTGTTGCAAAGCCCTTCCTTCTTTTCCCTCATAGTCAGCTTCACAGTGGTTAAACTTCACCAATTCCCCTGCAATCCTCAAAGTGTGAAATCAGAGTAGGGTTCTGCAGTGCTCCTGGGTGCTCTTTTCTCACTGGAGGAAGCTGAGGCTCAGGGGACACATGGTGTTGTGATGACTTAGGCGAGGAGCAATGCAGTCAACATGTAGCTGCTTCTCTTACCCTGCTCATGTACTCTGCATTGGCCCCTGCGTTGCAGGGGGTGTTAGAGCTTTACCCTATATTGTATGATCCTCTCAGAGCAGTCTTGTTCTTTTTTTTTTTTTAAAGATTTATTTTTATTTATTTATACAAGCACTGGGTACAGTCAGAAGCGCGGGAGGGTGAGAGAATTCACCAGAGCCAGAGCGGAGAGCAGAGCAGGCAGAAGGACCCAAGTACACTGCTGAGGGGAGCAGCGGGAGGCAGGAGAGGTCTGCGCGCCATGCGGGACCCTCCTCCGGTGGGCGGGGAGCAGCTGGGGATCGAACTGGCTCTGAAGAGGCTGCGGGCAGCTTCGCAACCCAGTGCTCAAACGCTGCGCCACCGGGGAGGCCCAGAGCAGTCTTGTTCTTGAACAGTTGTTCATGTTAGGAGAAGCAAACTCACGAACTACCTGCTATTCCTTCATTGCTTAAAGTATTTCAGCAACAATCCCAATGGTTTGGTAAAGAACAAATTGTGTCACATAATTTGTAAGCTCCATGAAGTATTTACTCTGTTTTCCTCTCTCCTTATCTTTTTTTTTAAAGATTTATTTATTTATTTATTTATACAAGAACCAGGGTACAGGCCAGATGTGTCGGAGGGTTTGAGGATTCACCAGAGACAGAGCAGGGAATAGAACAGGCAGATTGACGAAATACACTGCTGAGGGGAGCAGAGGGTGCAGCAGGAGAGGTCTGTGCTTCATGTGGGACCCTCGCTGTAGGCCGGGGATCGAACTGGCGTTACAGAGGCTGCAGACAGCTTCATAGCCCAGTGCTCAACCACTGCACCACTGGGGAGGTCCTCTTTTATCTTTAATTGTAAATTGCTACCTCTCTGGGTCATTCTGAGGTTGCATGGGTGCATGAGTTAACATCATGACAATTAGTGGGAGAAAAGAAAAATTGATAATGTATATGTGGTGAATTTACACGCTTATAAATTCAGAGTACAGTAAGGTGAACCAGAGATATGTATCTTATTATAAGGATCCTGGGGCATTAGGGAGAGAGGAGTTTTTGTGTAATGAAGAGAACATGACTCATTTTTTACTCTAAGAGTAAAAGGAAGAGGTTCTCAAAGAGGACATGTGCACTTCTAAACATATACTTGGATGATGTCTTTCAAACGATACTGTTCTAGATCACTAGAGGGAGAAGTAATTACTACAATTAGGAAAAGGGTAAAGTATTAATGATTTCCCTTTTGATTAGAAGAAGGGCAAAGGACTAAGGGGAGAATAAGGGATTCCTCTTAGTCTCCATGGCCTCCATAGCTTTGTAGTCCTTAAATAATAATGGTGGGCCTCCCTCATGGCACAGGGTGTTTAACGCAAGCTATGAAACTAAACACAGCCACTGCAGCACAACTTCAATCCCCAGCCAGGGAAGTACCCACATAGCGCATCAGACTGTTCCTGTTTCACCCACTGCTCCCCTCAGCAGTGTATTTCAGTCAGTCTGCCTGTTCTGTTCCCCACTCTGTCTCTGGTGAATCCTCTTACCCCCTGCACCTCTAGCCTGTACCCCAGTTCTTGCATGCATAAATAAATAAATCTTAAAAAATAATAATAATAACAATAACAATAATAATGGTTTCTCTCAAGTTCCATCGGGTTTTAAATTATCTTTGTTCCAAATACCAAAGTGACAAAATAGTGGAAAAAGACCTACTCTTGGGCATCTTGAAAAAAATCTATTTAAATCCTTTTGGGACCCACATAATCTACGATCCAGTATTGCTGAATTGTTTTGAACAAACAGTGCTTCTTCACTCTTAGCAATTTGGCATTTGCCATCTCTGTGATGGAAATGCATGCCTGTACTCAACTTTCCTAACTTCTGGTAAATTTGTGTTTCCTCTGGCCTTGGCGTTTTTAGGCATTAGTGAGGAAAATTATTTTTGTTGCTTTAATGACATATTTCAGCCAGTTAGGGGTTGAGGACTGCACACAAACTAAATCTAATGTGATTTATGTCTTGAAATAAAAAGTGCTATGAATCAATGAAGTTCATGTCTCTAAATAAAACATGCTATCATTAATAAGAGATGTCAGTTTCACTGTCTAAATTTATACTTTTATACTTTCTGTTGCTTTTAGTCCATTTATGATCAAGAGAGGGAACCAAACTGTCCATACTAAATTGTGGGCCAAACTGTGGGATGTATTTAGTTGGCTCATGGTTAAACATTTGCTGCCTACAACAAAGATTTCAGTTGGCTCTGATTGTGTTAATCACATAAGATTTACTTGTGGATTTAGATTGCAAATACCTAGACTGTGATTACCGCCTAAAAAGAAAACATGAGAAAGGAATAGGGATTCTAATTAGTTACAGTAGGTAAGACATGGACAACCCAAATGCCTGAAAATAGATGACTGGATCAAGAAGATGTGGTTCATATACACAATGGAATAATATTCAGCAATTTAAAAAGATAAACTCATGCCATTCACAGCAATACGGATGGAGCTGGAAAGGATTATGCTCAGAGAAATAAGCCAGAAAGAAAAAGAAAAATGCTACCTCTCTGGGCCATTCTGAGATTGCATGGGTGCATGAGTTATGTGATGGTTTCACTTATAGGAGGAATGTAGGGGAGACAAATAATGGATAAGGAAAACTAATTATAATAAATTAGAAATAAAATAACAGGCAACTATTAATCAGAGACACTCTGCAGGGAGAGGAAGAGAGAGGAGTCAAAACAGGGAAGGGAAGAACACAAGGAACTACCATGCACGGGTAAATTGGTGGTGGGAATTGTATGGGTATTAAACCTGAGAGGAGAAAGCATGCATTGTACAAAAAGATATATATCTATATCTACATATATAATAAACAATATATCTCTTAAACTATACATATAGTTTATTATATTTATTTATTGTATTATATATTATTATATTATTATATATTATTATATTATTAAATATATTTATTCATTATATTATATATATAACATATATATATAAAATAAAAAAAGTAAACTGCCATATTCTTGGATGAATAGAGTAAAGAAATAAAAATGTCTTGAAGTTATTGTAGATCAAAGGTGACTGGATCAAGAAGATGTGGTTCATATACAAAATGGAATACGATTATAATATATAATAAAAAAGTGGTGTCTGTGATGAGAGCAGTTGATGAACAGGTCCTTGAAGAGCAGTTGATGAACAGGTCCTTGATGAACATGAAAGATGAACATATTTGAGGAAAAAGTAGGAATATCAGAAAATATATTAAAATATTATTAGAAGAGTTTCACATGACACATTTATGATGGCTTGAAATGTCGGTATTTCCTGTGCTCTGCAGAATACACAATATACATTTTTAACACAGGATTTAAGGGAAATGACAAATATTGAATATGGAATATGAGATATGAATAACTATATGTCCCAAATTACGGAATTTACAAGATATGGACAAATTCTTAGAAGCATATATTCAAAAACTGAATCAGGAAGAAATAGAAAATCTGAGAAGTCTAACAGTGACAAAATTGAGTAAGTAATAACACTCACCCCAAAAATATTAACCAGGGCCAGATAGCTTCACCAGTGGATTTTACCAAAGATTGAAAGGAAAATTAAAACCTATCCTCAAAACTTCAAAGAAAAAAAAAGAGAAGAGAAAAATTCTAAACACATTTTATGATGCCAATGTTATTCTACTAGGAAATAGACAAGGACAAAATAACAATATGATAAAAAATTTTAGAGTGACAGATATCTCTACTAATATGGATGGAAACATCCTCAACAAACCTTAGCTAATAAGTTCAATATATTTTAAGGATCATATAACATAATCAATTAGTACTTATTTCTGAGATGAGGTGATGCTTCAACATTAGGAAATCAATAATATAAATCACATCAATAAAAGAAGAATAAAAATTACATAGTCATCAATAATGCAAAAAAAAAATTTGACAAGACTCAAGATTCATTTATTATTTAAAAACTCCTCAAAACTGGGTGGAGAAAGGTCACCCATGGCAAATCCACACTTAATATCATATTTAATGGTGATAAACCAAGTATTTTCTCTAAGATGAGGAAAAAGTCAGGATATCCACTCTAATCACCACTATTAAACATGGTATTGCAAGTCCTAATAAGAGCATTCGAACAAGATAAATTAGAAAAAAAAAAGGTAAGATTATAGATAAATGCAGGTGGCATTATACTATGCATAGAAACTCCTACAGATTCCACAAAGAACTTATTTGAAATAATTAAATACAGTAAAGTTGCTGAATACAATATCAATTGACAAAATTATGTGTGTTTCTATTTGCAACCAAAGAGGTCGAAGAAATAATAAATTATAATTTCAACTTTAATTGTATATATGTTTATTTAAAATAGTGAGAGTACTATACACCAAAAACTATAAAATATTCTTTAAAGAAATGGAAGACACAAATAAATGGGTTGAGCACTGGTAAAAATCAGTGACAGTGCTAAAATAGCCATTTTACATAAAGCAATATGCAAATTAAATGTTTTCACTATCAAAATCCCAAAGTCATTCTTGACTGAGACCACCCAATATCTGTGTTTCTCCTTCTGACTTATTTTATTTAGCATTATCCTTTCCAATTCTATCCATGCTATTGCAAATGGCAGGAATTTCATCCTTTTTATAGCTGAATAGTATTCCATGTGTGTGTGTGTGTGTGTGTGTGTGTGTGTGTATCTCACAAAAATGAAGTACTTCGGCAAAGAGATGTTTACTGATAAATTTACACCTGGATGACACCCACCAAACTGCATTATTCTAAGTAATAAAAAGGAGAGCATCAGGCAAGGACAAAAACTCTCCTCAGCCACTAGGAATTTTATTGCTCTCAGTTCAAAATGCTTTGCATGCCAGATTGGGACATCTTGAGAAGCCCAGTTCTGAGGTTTTGTATATTTCATGCAACTTCACCAGCAATTCTCTTTCTGATCTTAATATTCCATATTTTGGAACCATGAGAAAGAGCTAAAATTCATGAATTTTGACACCTGGGAAAATCTCAATAGATAATAAATAGATAAATTAAAGTTAAGTTGGTTGCTAACAATGAAACCTGAAAACCTTTTCCATTTATTTATTTATTTATTTATTTATTTATTTATTTATTTATTTATTTATTTATTTATTTATTGCATGGAAGAACTGGGGTGCAGTACAGAGGTGTGAGGGGTCAAGAGGACTCATCAGAGACAGAATGGGGAGCAGAATAGGCAAACTTATTGAACTACACTGCTAAGGGGAACAGTGGATGAGACAGGAGAGGTCTGCTGCACCCTATGTGGGTTAGCTCCCTGGACTGGGATCGAACTCAGGCTGAGACTTAAAACCTAGGCAACCAGTGAGGCCCCCCCAAACCACTTCCTTTCAAACCTGCTCTATACTGCTTTCTTTTGGAGGATGGGATTTGATTTCTCAACAAGAAATCTTTTACAGTCTAAAAGAAAAATTTTACTGTGGGGAAAGAGGGAAATAAATTTTCATTCATGGACTCCTTCCACAGACATATTTGTGATTAAATTGAGCAATTTCAATCCACTGTTTAAAATAAAAGACTATCTAATGCAAAAATTATGCATAAAGTGAATAATAAAAGATGTGACTAGAGAGATTAAAAGTTAAACAAACCTGCAGAAATCACAGCATGACAGCAAATTCCAGATGGCTGCAAAATCCCCAGGGTCCTTGAAGAGCTTTGAAAGGGCAGGTTGCATGTCACTAACAGATTTTCATTCTTATGAGACTTGAAAGGAGAAAGAAATGTTCCTAAAAATATACAACTTCAAAGAATGGTTGTTTTGAATTCAGTGTAGGGGGTTTGGGCTAATTCATGACCCAATCCTCAGAGAATGCTCATGCCCAGGGGATCAGAGAAGTTTAACAAGACTTTACTTCTCTGTCCTTGTGTTATTCATTGTTTTTTGTATATATATCCAAAGACAATTCAAAATTCAACATTTGCATTATCTTTTTTAATTTTTTTTTCAGATTTATTTATTTTGCATACAAGAACTGGGGTGTAAGGCAGAAGTGTGGGGGATGAAAGGATTCACCAGAGACAGTGGAGAGAGAGAGCAAAACAGGCAGATCTACTGAAACACACTGCTGAGGGGAGCAGTGGGCGAGACAGGAGTGGTCAGCTGTGCCATGAGGGTGATAATGCTGAAACTTAACGTGATAATGCTGAAACTTAACCCTTAGGCCACCGGGGAGGCCCCTTTACATTGTCTTAACTTCTTAATAGAGATCATAGGATGAAGTGAGATTATATAATGCAGATAAGTCTTTGGGGGACACCAAATGAGACCAATGCATGTGATATATAGAAGATCCTATGAGTTGCAGGTGCTCAGCTTCTAGAAAAAATAAACTTTTCCTTCATGGACAATAATTGTGCAGCATGAAAGAGTTTAATAACAGACAGTCTGTGAAGGAAAACAGATCAGATTTTGAATGCTGTATGAGCCACATACAATATGCCTGCAATCATCCCTGCCTGGTCACATTTCAAATGCTCAGTAACTACATGTAGCTTGTAGCTACCACATTGAAAAGATAGTTTTAGAATATTAGGGATACAAATACAAATTTTACTGAGAAACAAGTGTTTTGTTAGTTAGCTCAAAACTATTATTGATAATCATACAGTAATCCTAGTCTATGCTACTAGCAAATTAATTCACTATCTTTCATTTCAAATTGAGCATTTTCATACTTTCTCTGGCTTTTTATCCATCAATATTATTTGTGTTCCCTCTTTCAGTTAATGACCTTGCTTAGAAATTCAGTCATAAAATAATCAATAGTACCTTCTACATAATCATTCTTTCAATAAACACATATTCATATATATATATATATATTTATTCTACCTTCTCAATCAAACCAATTGAATCACCTATACTATTACTTATGAGAGACATCATCAATTTTTTTAATGTATCTTATCTTTTCTTGTCTACTCAAGAGCTCAATACTTAAAATCATCTCCCTCTCACCTTCAAGTTACTATTTCTCTTGTGTACAAAATCATTCTCACTAGCTGTCAAACATACTTAATGTTTTTCCTCTCACATGAAGTAAATAAAGCAAAATAAAACAGCCATGATCATTCATTCCCTTATAAAACTGCTATATCATTTTCTGCTTTCCTTAAAAATCCTGATACTTACTATAATTTCTAAAATACCCCACATTTAATTCATAGTGAAATTATATACATAAGCAACCTCATTTCTTGACATGCTACCCCTTGCTCCAGTACTCCATTCGTGCTTCCCTTCCCTTCCCTATCTGTCTTGGGGAATTTCTCACATGCAATTTCTTCTGCACAGAATGCAGAAGCACAGAATCATTCTTATTGGTGCTTTAACTCTTTCAATTTTTATATTTTTCAAGTTTTGTACTTAAATATAATTTCTTCAACTTAGCGTTTGACTTTGTAACCTAAAATATCTTCCCTCCAATCATCTTTACTTTATTTTTTTAAAAGCTTAACGAAAGGTTTATTTACAAGGGAAGGGGAATGAGGAAATGTACAACTCAGGGAAAAAAGAGGGAGATAAATTCTTAATGTATCCTACCTGTTCTGTCGACCTGGAATCCCAAATGACCTGCCGAGACCAAACATGTCTGGCCAAGAGCATGAGCCAAGTGTGCCTGACCCCACTAACCTCGCTAGTTTTTATTTACAGAGAAAATGATTGCTTAACTCTGCCCGTAGGTCCTTGCAACTTCCCTTTAGGGATCCTGGGATTTGTAGTTCCTGGTGTCTTGATGGAGTGGGATGGCATCCACAAAGCCTGCATGGAATTAGCTCGGGACATCCTTTACCCCTAGCAATTCCCCCTTTTCACTTTTTGCCACCATTTCCATGGTGTTGAAGATCATATGTATGGATGCTGGGGTACAGTCTCAGATGAAAATTTTTCTCAGGATTTCCATTGGAAAGCAAACCAGTCTCTCCAGGTATTGTCGATTGTGGAAAGCAAAAGTCCTCCATTCCTGGGAAATAGTTTATCAGTCCAAGCTAAAAATAAATAAATAAATAAATAAATAAATAAATAAATAAATAAATAAAAAACCCAAACATCTGGAGGAATTACCCAAAACAAAACAGCAAAGATATCAAATCACAGGAAAATTATTAAAATTGATTCAATTTATGCAAAAACAGATTCTCTCAACCTTGATCCCAAATTGTTTCAACAACATAGCAAAAGTTTGCAAACCAAATCTACTTTTAAACCATATTACCTATTTTTTTCATAAAATCACAGGGCAGAATAACTAAACAGAAATTTCAGCTGGCTTTGTTGGAATACACCATAAAGGATCAGAGTGAACTCTTGACATTCAGTCTATGTAGGCTTCAAGAACAAAGTTGGTCTCATCAGACTCCACCTGGGCTTTCTCTTCTCAAGCGTACCAGGGCTTTTTCTTTTTCCAGGTTGTCCAGTCCTACCCATGGAGGCAACTTCCTCATCTCCCTTGGAGGTCTCTGGAACCTACAGACAAAGCAACAGGTTCTCCTCTTCTTGGTTCAGCTCTGTTTCAAAATCCTGGAAGATTCCATTCAAAACCACACAATTACACTCTTGTCCAGTTGTTTTAGTTTAAGCAGACAAAATCCCTATGGAAGTTATGCAAAAATAGACTCTGAGATAAGTAGTAAAAAAAATACTACCACTATTTTCATGCTGTATTGGTATCAAGGGGAGAGAAAATGTGAACACAAGTTAGCTTTGCTGGAAGAGAAAATACAACATTGCTGCAGATCCTGGTCACTCAAAACAAGAAAACTTTATGAATTCAGAACAAAATGCAAAAAAAAAAAATTACCAGTATTACATCAAAGAATACTTAGTAAAAATCAGGTGTATTTCAGGCCTCTCCAGTGGTGCAACGGTTGAGTGCTGGGCTGCGAAGCTGCCTGCAGCCTCTGAAGCACGGCTTCAATTCCCGGCCATCGGTGAGGGTCCTATATGGCATGCAGACCTCTCCTGCAGTGCCCACCACTGCTCCCCTCAGCAACGTACTTTGTCAGTCTGCCTATTCTGCTCCCCGCTCTGGCTCTGGTGAATTCTCTCACCCTCCTGTGCTTCTGACTGTTCCCAGTGCTTATATAAATAAATAAAATCTTAAAAAAAAATCAGGTGTATTTCCAGGTCTATTCAGTTCTTTGTAGGAAATTTTTACTCTCAACGGTTCCATAATAGGAATCTGTTGAAGCCTGTTCTCCCTATTTTCTCCAGCAACAATTTCTGTACTATACAGTATTGCAAGGCAACAATTACCATGGACAATTTACATACATATCAAGTATTGAGAGTTTGTATACATGTTTTAGAAAATCAATGTGAACATTTCTGTACATGTCAAAGTGTTACCCTTTCCCAAGTGGCAAGGCTTCCCTTCTAGTTTTACTCTACTATGTAGCCAAATGGCACAAATTCATCTAATGCCTTTCCCAAGAGGAAAAGGAGAAATCTTGTGGAGTGTCTTAGGAGTTCTACTGAGGTTCCACAAACTTTCCTTCTATCAACCAAATGACATCATCTTTACTTTAAATATACTGTCGTGTTTTCTTCCATAACCCTTATAAAACCGTGACTCTCTTGTTATTTGTATGATTATTATTTATTATATGCCTTATAAAACTAAAATCATTAAGACAGGGATTATGTTGTTTTTCCCATCTTCGTATTGCTAATATCTATGGTCATTCTTAGACATAATAAGCACTCGATATTACCCTGGAAAATCTGTGCCTTCTTATGACTAGTCACAAAATGATGTCATAATCATAAACAATGTTAAAAGTAATTAATGTTATAAAGTAATTAAAATCTTTACTGAAGTCTCTGGAAGATGCACCATATGGGTAATTTTATTTGATTTCATGAACACATCTGTCTCCTGAGTTCTCAAAGCAGTCACTCCAAATGCCATTTTTCTCTCTCTCTCATCTGCTATCTCTATAGCTATCATCTACCATTTCTTCACATTGTCATTTATCTCATCAATGAGCAGGGATATTTAATCCTTTTGGGCCTCTCTGGTGGCCTAGGGGTTAAGTCTCAATGCTATCACCACTATGGCCTGGGTTTGATCCCCAGTCAGGGAGCTAACCCACATATGGTGCAGCAGACATCTCCCACATTACCTGCTGTTCCCCTCAGCAGTATATTTTAGTAAATCTGCCTGTTTTAGTCCCTACTCTGTCTCTGGTGAATCCTCTCACCCCCCATGCCTCTGGTCTACACTCCAGTTCTTCTATGCATAACTAACTAACTAAATAGATAGTAGATAAATCTGTTTTAAAAAGAAAATTTAATCATTTTTATGATCATTTTGAACATCTTAGTACTCCATTCACCAGAAATAATCCCTCAATATTTTTCAGATAAATAAAAAAAAAAAACTGTATAAATCACCAGTCAAGTAGGTGTTTAAAGTCTTCTAAGTAGCTATCCTTTTTAAAGATAGTTGAGTGCAGGCAACTATAAATCACAGACATTCTACAGGAGAGGGGAAGGTAAGGACTATGGTGATGGTGCATGGTTGACTTGGTGGTGGGAATTTTACAGAGACAACATATGAGAGGAGGAAAAATAAAAATAAAATATTTTCAAAAAAATAAAAAGAGGGGCTAATTGATGGAATCATGTGAATTCGGTGTATGGTAGTAGGCAAGCTTGGAATTCCAATCATTATCATGTTTCCAATATCTTCTGCAGCACTTATTAAACACTAAATATTGAAAAGTTAGCCTCTCTAAAACTTATCATTATGCTTTGCAAAATGTTAGTAAATATACTATGCTTGGAGAGTCACCTAAAGTGATATCATCTAAGTAGCAAATTATAAGTTGGAGTACAGTAGAAGTTCAATAAATGCACTATCCTTCCCTTTAAGATGAGAGCAGGGTGCTCAAGATGTCATGGGAAGGGCCTCCCCTGGTGGCACAGCGGTTGAACGCTGGGCTGCGAAGCTGCCTGTAGCCTCTGCAGCGCCGGTTCAATCCCGATCCCCTGCTGCCGCGAGGGTCCCACATGGCGTGACAGACCTGCCTGTCACGCCCACTGCTCCCCTCAGCAGTGTTTTCCAGTCAGTCTGCCTGTTCTGTTCCCTGCTCTGGCTCTGGTGAATTCTCTCACCCTCCCGCGCTTCTGACAGTACCCACTGCTTGTATAAATAAATAAATAAATCTTTTAAAAAATAAATAAACATGAAAAGCATGCTTTAAAAAAAAAAAAAAAGATGTCATGGGAATACATTATATTTCTTCAAAAAGGCAAATAACTCAAATTTGTGCTTTCAGCATTTCACACTTGGTGCTATTTTAAATTTTGTAATACTTTGTATCAAATACCTCAAATTAGTTTAAGAATATAGTACCATGAATACTGCATTTTCTCTCTTGAAAGGGAATAGAGAATCATTGGATAATTTCTATTACTGATCAAAAATCAATTAGCATTTCCTTATTAAACACAAAAATGTTCTTATGACATAAAAAGTGGTAGTATATAAACTTAATAGGATACTACTCAGTTTTTAGAAAATGATGGAATCCTGTCTATTATGACAGCATGGATTGAGGGGATTAATAGCAAGCAAAATAAGTTAGAAATTGCCATTTTTTCATTCTCACAATTGGAATATAAACTACCAACACAAACTAACAAATCCCAATAAAAATGACTTTTAGATTCCGTGAAATAATATGGGGGTTAGTAGGGAAACAAGGGAGGGAGGAGAGGACAGAGGGGGTCAGTGTGATAGTGGGAATGTCACTAAAACTTTGGTGATGGTTGAGGTGAGGTTTATTTATACATAGGGTGAAGATATACCCTCAAAATATATGCAATATTGGGGCCTCCCTGGTGGCACAAGTGGTTAAGATGCAACCTATGAAACTATTTGCAGCCACTGTAGCACGAGTTTGATCCCCGGCCAGGGGGCAACCCACATGGCGTGGCAGATCTCTCCTGACTCGACTGCTGCTCCCCTCAGCAGTGTATTTCAGTCAGTCTGCCTGTTCTGCTCCCCACTCTGTCTCTGGTGAATCCTCTAACCCCCCACACCTCTGGCCTGTACCCCAGTTCTTGTATGCATAAATAAATCTTTAAAAATATTTATGTTACATTGCAAATTAGTGGTAAATCAATAACATGTTATTTAAAATGTGATATTATCTTTAATAAATTCCTGGGGAAATTTTTTTAAATTATTTTTGAACTTTACAGTTTACTGTATGTGATTTAGAGGAACAGGTTCACACCTGTCCAGATGTGTCCTCATACCACACCCACCACCAAAGAGAGCCTCTGTGGTCCTTCTCCATATATCAGCGGGCTTTGGGCTCCCTCCCAACTTTGTTCCCTATTCTCAACTTTTCCCATTAGTAGATTTAATTCTGCAGTCATATTTCTAGGCTATCTATCTATTTATTTATTTTTCTTCTTTTCCCTTTTTTTGAGCATTTTTATTTTATTTATATAATTTTACATCATTTTTAATTTTTGCAAAATGTATGCATTTTCATCTTGGTTATAGTCTCCATACAATTCCCCCCACCTTGTTTTGATCCTACTCCCCCCCTCCGTAATGTGTACATATACAGAGTGGAATATTACTCAGCAATCAAAAAGATAAACTCATGCAATTTGCAGCAACATGGATGGAGCTGGAAGGGATCATGCTCAGGAAAAAAGTAAGAAAGCAAAAGAAAAATACTGGATGGTCTCACTCATAGCAGAAATTTAGAAAACCTAAATAAGGGACCAGGAAAAATACTAATTATAATAAAGTAAAAATCAAAATCAACACGCAACTATTTATTTATTGTTTTTGGTTTGGTTTTGTCTGTTTCTTTGTTTTGTTTCTCTATATTCCACATCATGTGTGAAATGGACCAGTATGTGTCTTTTTCCTTCTAACTGAGCATAATCTCCTCCAGTTCCAGCCATATTGTTTAAAAATGGAAAAAATTTCATTTAATATGTTTGTGTGTATACACATATATATTAAATAGTGTTTTGAGAATCATGGGATTGAATATACCCCTTCCAAATATTATTCTTTCATTCATCCTAGTATACCCAGGAGTAGGAATTTGTAATGATACAGTATATCTTTTTAATACTTTCAGGAACATCCATATTGTTTTGCATAGGAGTTGGACAAGTTTATATTCCCAGCAACATTCATCATTTTCCACACCCTCACCAACATTAGTTATTTCTGGACTTTTTGATATGGGCTATTTTCAGGGGCACAACTTGGTAGCTCATGTAGTTTTTAATTTGCATTTTGCTATTGATACATGTTCACGAACATATTTTCATGTGTCATCCATCTTTATGCATTCTTCTTTACTTAATTATGATATATGCTTGCACATTACTTGATTTAGGAGAAACTTTCTGTAATTTAATAAGATAAATGTTATTCTTTTACTTCATTGTTACAATATTTCCTTAGCAAGAGAAAAAGTAAAGGATATAATAAAAATCCCATGTTTGCTGTAGTTGAAAACAGCTACATCCTGAGAGATGATTAGTACCTGTAGAGACTCTACCCCATAATTCAGAGACTCCTTTGACCTTGAAATGATTACTCATAACTGCTGTTTATTTTGTATCTGAAGTGACAATTGATAGCTAGTATTTTCTCTGTGGAAGAATACATCCTTATGTAAAAATAAGTTTTCATGTTTAATAGTGTACGATGGTCCATAACAACAAAGACATCTTAGTTTTAAAATTTCGACAACAAAAATGTATGAAAGATATGTCATAAAATAAATATTTGTGACAATGATAGAAGATTATCTACATATTATTATAAAATACAATGGATTGTTTTCTGCTTTCAATTTTGACTTCACAAATATGTATTCATGTTTTGTATTTCAATTCTTTTATCTTTCATAACATTTACTGTAATGTTTCCTTAAGGTAAATAAAAAATATTTTTCCATTTAATTTGTTAAACGTGCTCATGTATATTTGAATTTACTAGGTAAAAATATATGAAAATCTGTTTCCTTTGTTAAATGAAGTTATCTTTGGCAGTGTGAAATTAATCCTGGCTTTATCATTTAGGATGAAACTATAGATTGCATCTTTCTTTGTGCAGCAAGGAACATGGATACTAAAATTATTTATTTTCCCCACACATGTACATCACATAATTTTGTAATTCATATCAATTTTAACAACTTAATAAAAATCAAAGTATTCAATCATTATTTAATTCAATTAGAGCTGAATGCAAAAGTTCCATAGGATTTAATTGCTTTACTACTTACACTTAAAACTAAGAAAAATATCTTATAATATATTGTCATATAATACTAGTTTTGTCTATCCGTTCACTCTCTAAAACATAGAGAAAAATCAAAGAAAAAAAGCAGGTGAAATATATCAACAATAATTTTGGAGAGTATTATAAGAAATACATCTTAGAAAAATAGGTGGCAGGTGAAAAAAAGCTAATAAAAATTGATTCAAATTTGAAAAATACCTCAAGAAGAGGTCCTTGTTTACATATTTTTAAAGAGAATAGTCTGTCAAACTAGAAACTAGAGTGAGGTACAAGTAATAAGAAAACTGAAACATTGAAACACAACCTCTCTTAGTATCTTACATAAATCACACATTTATAGTTAGTTTAAACCAGTTGTCACTTCTTTTCTTTTTTTAAAGATTTATTTATTTATGCATACAAGAGCTGGGGTATAGGCCAGAGGTGTGAGGGGTAAGAGGATTCACCAGAGACAAAGTGGGGAAGAAAACAGGCAGATTGATGAAATACATTGTTGAGGGGAGCAGCAGGCAAGTCAGGAGAGGTCTGCTGTGCCATGTGGGTAGCTCCCTGGCCAGGGATTGAACTCATGCTGCAGCAGCTACAGATAGCTTCATAGGTTACATCTTAACCCCTTGCACAACCAGGGAGGCCCTAGTTATCACTTCCTGACTGGAAATTACTTTATCAGTATTTAATATTGGAATACATTGACATTTTTATACCAAAAAAAAAAAAAACCTTTCAGAATCAAAAGGAAAAATTCAATCATCTGAATATACATCTAAACGTAAGTTCCTTTACTTTTCCTATTTTTTAAAAGATTTATTTATTTATGCATAGATGTGAGCTGTAGGTCAGAGATGCAGGGGGTGAGGGGATTCACCAGAGACAGATTGAGGAGCAGAACAGGTGGATCAACTGAAATACACTGCTGAGGGGAGCAGTGCGTGAGAGAGAAGAGGTTTGCTGTGCTATGTGGGTTAGTTCCTGGCTGGGAATCTAACTCATGCCACAGTGGCTATTGATAGATTCATAGTGCTGACACTTAACCCCTTTTACCAGTAAGGAGGCCCTTCTTTTCCTATAGATTGACTACTACTACTACTACTACTGCTACTACTTCTACTATATAAACACAAATTCACAAAAAATGTATATTTTATATTGAAAGAATAATTGTGTTTGGTAAACATGAATAACTTAGTTTTCCTGCTTAGAAACAAATGCCTTGAGGGATTTTAAACACTTAATTGTTTTAAAATTTTAATGTAGTTCTTTCTTATGTATTTTCAGATTAATGAAGTAGTTGGTGGTTCGTCTTGCACAACAAAAATATTGTAAGATAATTTTTCAAAATAAATAAAGTCCTACATTGACTTCTATTTTATAAGTTCATCAGATCCTTAAAATTCATTATTAATTCAGCCTTTGTTGTTATTTGGGGCACAAATAGACATGCACATGCTCACACAATTGCTGGCATATTTTTTAAGAATGCTACTTTGTGCAGAGAAGATATGTTTTTAACAAACATAATATATTTAAATTAATTCAATTAACAGTTGGATTTTTAATTATATTTTGCCTATTATGTGTGGTATATTGCCATATATAAATGGTTCTTAAGGGCAATAAACTGTTTCTGGAACTCTTGTGGAAAACATAGAGACTACAGTAAATGTAGTCTTGGAATTCAATGAATGTTTGATCATGGATGAATAAATGAGTGAACTGATATCCACATTCTTGACTAAAAGCTAAAATGACTCCTTCACCAAGGGCCTATGTAAAGAGATATTTAATTACAAACTTGTTCATGACTGTTGTGTCAATAGATTTTAGACACTAAAATACAGTAATTAGATCAAGTTATCACCAGATCACTATTTTTTTAAAAGACTTATCTATCTATCTATCTATCTATCTATCTATCTATCTATCTATCTATCTATCTATCTATCTATCTAAGAACTGGTGTACAGGCCAGATTCGCAGGAGGGTGAGAGGATTCACCAGAGACAGAGCGGGGAACAGAACAGGCAGACTGATGAAATACACTGCTGAGGGGAGCAGCGGGCGGCAGGAGAGGTCTGCGTGTCTTGTGGGACCCTCCTCCTGTGGCCGGGGAGCAACTGGGGATCGAACCGGTGCTACAGAGGCTGCGGGCAGCTTCGCAACCCAGCGCTCAACCGCTGTGCCACGGGGGAGGCCCTTATTGAGCATTTTTATCTTGAATGCATTTAAGATTTTATTGAACACTTTATTCTCCATATTTAGATGATTGTGTGATGTTTTTGTCTTTTAGACAATTAATTTGGAATATTTAATTTAAAATTTTAAGATAAACGTAAATTCCTACAATAAATCCCGTTTGCCCATGAGTACAACCCTAGTTATACTATGCTAGATTTAGTATGTTAATGTTTTGTTGATGATTTTTGCATATATATTCAAGAGAGATTTTGATCTGTTGTTTTGTTTCCTTCCCATATATTTATCCGGTTGTGGTGTCAAGGACCACACTGACTTTTTGGAATGAATTGTGAAATGTTCCTTCCTCTTCTGGTTCCTGAAAAAGTTTGTAGTATATATGAGTACAGAAGGTTTTCAAAAGTCCTTTGAAGCCATTTTGCGGAGGTAAACCTGTTAACAAAGAGAATGGGATGAATCACAGAAGTTAAAGATAATTTAGAAATAATAGGTTAGAAATTACTGAATGTTTTGATACATTCAGTAGGTGTGGGGAGGGGAAGGACTTACAACATCAATCCTAAGGAGTAAATAGAAAAAAACAAAATCACTATGGAGACATCCTTATCAGATACTGCATTCATTAAGAAGAGAGAGGAGATTTTGATATAAGGTAAATAGCACTGTAACAGGGCTTTAACTTTTAATTGCATACAAATGTTTAAAGACTTTTAAAACAAGGACATCAGGCCTCCCTGATGGTGCAAGAGGTTAAGTCTCAACACTATGAATCTATCAGCAGAGTTCCCCTGAAGAGGGAGCTAACACACACGGCGCAGCAGGCCTCTCCTGTCTCACCTGCTGCTCCCCTTAGCAGTGTATTTCAGGAGATCTTCCTGTTCTGCTCCCCACTCTGTCTCTGGTGAATCCTCTCACCACCCACACCTCTGGCTTATGCCCAAGCTCTTGTATACAAAAATAAATAAATCTTAAAAAAAATTAAAAATAAAACAAGGACACTGTTTAAGCCAGAAAAAAATGTTATATTTAGTTATCAAATTTATTTATTTTTATTTAATTTTTATTCATATATTTTACATAATTGTGTATTCCCCATAAAAGTCCCACCACCAATTCACCCGTGAACCATCACCATATTCCCTTGTACATGTCTCTCTCCTGTTTTGATAATTATCAAATTTAATTCACACTTTCACTGCATTGCTACGAGTAGTAGAAAAAATAATTGTACAATATCATTTTCATATCTGAGGCATGTAAATTTAAAACCCTCCAGTTCAGTTGTATTTTCCTTATAAAACAGAGTACAACCCTTGATTCTTTTAGATTGGCCTTTTAATAGTTTTTTGGAGCCTCCCTGGTGGCACAAGGGGTTAAGCACAGCACTCTAAAGCTATCTGCAACCTCTGTAGCGGTTCATCCCCCAGCTGGCCAGAAGTTGCCCACATGGTGCAGACCTCTCCTGTCTCACCTGCTGCTTCCCTCAGCAGTATATTTCAGTCAGTCTGCCTGTTCTGTTCCCCATGCTGTCTCTGGTGAATCCTCTTCACCCCCTGCACCTCTGGCCTGTACCCCAGTTCTTGTGCATAAATAAATAAATCTTTAAAAGTTTTTTGATTGTCTTATCAGATTAAGTAACAGAAAGTATAGAGGATGAAAATCTGGAAGTCGTGGAAAGTCTAAAAAGAATCTGGAGCTAGAATTGCATCAGGGCATTTCCTAGTGGGAAAGTGTTGTCTGTAGAAATGGTAGGAGGCAGGGGCATTGTATCTAAGAGGATTAAATTAGTCAACAAAAAAATTAACCTATTATCAGGCATGTATTCATCCAAATTGTGTGTACAGTGAGCATTACTGTAAGGGAAAATTCTCATTGTTTCCAACAGCCAATTGCCAATAGTGTTAAGCTATTTTGTCACTTTACATATTTTCAAATATTTATAACTTGATTTGGAAATAAAGATTATAACCACAGATCATTCTGATAGTCTATCTATCTATCTATCTATCTATCTATCTATCTATCTATCTATCTATCTATCTATCTAAATAGGGGCCTCCATGGTGATGCAGGCATTAAATTCTCAGTGCTATAAAGCTATCAACAGCTACTCCAGCCTGAGTTTGAGTTTGATCCCTGGCCAGGGAGCTAACTCCCATGGCAGAGTAGACCAGTCCTGTCTCACTTGCTGCTTCCCTCCGCAGTGTGTTTCAGTAGATACACTTGTCTGCTCTCCAGTCTGTCTCTGGTGAACTCTCTCACCACTCACATCTTTGGTCTACCCCCCAGTTCTTGTATGCATATATAAAAAAAGTAAATCTTTAAAAAAATAAAGAAAAGAAATTGTTGATACAAAATATTTTTATTCTAATGTTCTCCATAATGATAAAAGAATAGAAGCCATTTAATTTTCCACTAGGTGATATCACAATTATCTAATGTTGGGTGGTCACTAAAATTATTAATAAAATATTCCAACATTGTGGTAAAAATCATGTTAGTATTCATTTCTACACCATTTCATCAACTTCTTCATTAGAAAATCAGAGGTATTCAGGCTTTCCTCAAGCAAAATAATGAATTTGAGATATAAAGTGGACTGGTAGAATTAGAATTGTACTTCTATTTAATTTATACTACATTTTCAGGGCCTCCCCGGTGTCGCAGCAGTTGAGCGCTGGGTTGCAAAGCTGTCCACAGCCTCTGCAGTGCTGGTTCCATCCCCGGCTGCTGGGCAAGGGTCCCACATGGTGTGCAGACCTCTCCTGTTGCTCCCGCTGCTCCCCTCAGCAGTGTATTTCATCAGTCTGCCTGCTCTGCTCTCCCCTCTGGCTCTGGTGAATTCTCTCACCCTCTGTGCTTCTGACTGTACCCAGTGCTTATATGAATAAATAAATAAATGTTTAAAAAATAATTTATACTACATTTTCATATAATTTATTTCCCAATATAACTTGTAAATGTGGCTTAATTAGTGAGAACATAGTTGACAAATAATTACATCAAATTCTATTTAATATATTTTTAGCAGAGATTCTATTCCGCAGTAAAAAATATCCCCTCTGGAGGAGAAAAACATATCTTTTAAGTAGATAAAACTAAATCCTGGAATAGCATGATTATTTCTTTCCATTACTACCTGAAAATTAAGGGGGAACCATAATTCTCCATTTCTGAGGTTTAGCACATTTCACCTTTCTGACAAATAAGGTCAATTATCAATAGCTTTTCCATACATTTACTTTTGAGATCTACCTTTTTCAGACTGGTCATATATGTTCCATGTACCACACAGTTACATGTGACTTGTCCATAAAAAAAAAATGTCTATTTTTAAATGACAAATATATTTCATCTTAATATTAGACAATGCCTCTTTCTATTTTTTTAAAGATGTATTTATTTAGTTATGCATACAAGAACTGAGGTGTAAGCCAGAGGTGCAGGAGGTGAGAGGATTCACCAGAGACAAAGTGGGAAGCAGAACAGACAGATGTATTGATATACACTGCTGACGGGAGCAGCGGGCGAGTCAGGAGAGGTCTGCTGTGCCATGTGGGTTGCTCCCTGGCCGGGGCTCGAATTCGTGCTACAGTTGCTGGCAATAGCTTGATAGTGCTGTCTTTAAGCCCTGAGCCACCAGGGAGGCCCCCAATGCCTCTTTCTAAACTTTGCTTTAAAAAATATGAAAGAAGGGGCCTCCCTAGTGGTGTAAAGTGTTAAGTCTCAATACCATGAAGTTATTCACAGCCACTGCTGCACAAATCTGATCCCAGGCCAGGGAGGTGACCCACAAGGCGCAGCAGACCTCTCCAGTCTCTCCTGTTGCTCCCCTCAGCAGTGTATTTCAGTCAATCTGCCTGTTATGTTCCCCACTCTGTCTCTGGTGAAGCCTCTCTCCCACCGCACCTCTGGTCTACCCCAGTTCTTGCATTCATAAATAAATAAATCTTTAAAAAATAAATTAAAAATACGAAAAAAGCAAAATTTAAGGATTGCATGTCTGAGAGTAAAATGCTCCTAAAAACACATATATGCACATACACATTATTACATACACATACATGCACATACATATTATTATTATAATTACATACACATGTGCTGCAGGTATGCATATATACACAATATGTAAGAACACTATATATATACCTGCATATACACAATTTAGATATGTAGTTCTATGCAAATGTTTATATATTTATCCTAATATATTTCATATATAAAGCTAATACTGTTATTACAAATAACCTCCTAAGTGTGCTATTTTTTTTAAATAATGAAGTAGGAAACTCTGTAGTGAGGATGGAATTTATTTATGTTTCCTTATTCACCAAATGTAGTTATCTTAGGGTTTAAGCCACAGATTTAATATTCTACATCTTTGCCATGGCTACTTTTCAATCTAAAGCTATTTTTAACAATCATTAAATCTTTCCTTGAATCCAGTCACAGCATGTTGCTATTCTTTTAAAACTACAAAATCTGGGCCTCGCTGGTGACACAAGGGGTTAAAGCACCACACAATGAGGAAATCCACATCCTCGGCAGCATGAGTTCAATCCCAGGCTGGCCAGGGAGCAACCCACATGGTGAGGCAGACACCACCTCTCTCATCCAATGCTCCCCTCAGCAGTGTATTTCAGTAAGTCCACTTGTACTATTCCCCACTCTGTCTCTGGTGAATCCTCTCATCCCCCACATCTCTGGCCTGCACCCCAGCTCTTGTATGCATAAATAAATAAATCTTTAAAAAAACTACAAAATCTACAATTTCATAATTGGGAGATGGGGAATATTTATTATAAAATTTCTTTATGTAATTTTGTATGATTAGTTTTGTCAAATAAAGCCATTATTTCATGAAAAGCCTAAGTTTGTGCTTTCTCCCTCAGTACAGACAAAAACAGGCAAAGGTGTTTAAGCTCATTAATTCTGAAAATAAATAATTTTCTTATCAGGATAAAAGTGCTGTGAATGCAAATTGAAACTTAACATTAGCTCTTCCATCCCTTTACCCCAACTTACATCATGCTAGTTTAAGAAAAATTTGAATAAAAATCTGTGCTATTTCTTTGTTTACTGAAGGTAGGCTTTATAACAGTAAGTCTCAGTTATTTTGGTGAAAGACAAATCCATTTTACAAGTATGAATTTATTTTAGCACACTTGAGCAGAATAGGGTTCCTAGTGTGTATGCGGAGATTCCAATTTAAAAATTGATCATTTAATTAATAAAATCATAATTCTTGCTTTCATAAAAGATATAAATCAGGATGGAAAGCCAGATTACAAAAGTAAACACTGATTGTTACATGAAAATTAGTGAATACAAACTAATTTTACTTTTCTAATGTTTAATATATTGCAATCCCATATTATTATCAAAATTAAGCATTCACATGTTTATGAAACTTGTGTCTCAGTGAAACACATTTATTTGGGCAAAAACAATGATAACAAAATAACCGTAGATTGCTAACAACATACAAGTAACTATTTCAAGCTTTTAATAGATATCACTTTCAATCTTGCAAAATAGTAATTTTAATTATTCAATTTACTGTTCAAACTACTGAATCAAAAGAACACTAAAGTACATTTCCCATAATTACAAAATCTTCATAAATTTACAAGGAAAGACCATAATTTGGGACACAAGACAATTGCCAATGAAAGTGTAAACATCAAAATTACACCTAGGGCCTCCCCTGGTGGCGCAGTGGTTGATCGCTGGGCTGCAAAGCTGCCTGCAGCTTCTGCAGTGCCGGTTCGATCCCCGGCCACCATCGAGGGTCCCACATGGCGCAGACCACTCCTGTTGCGCCCGCTGCTTCCCTCAGCAGTGTATTTTGTCAGTCTGTCTGTTCTGTTCCTGCTCTGGCTCTGGTGAATCCTCTCACCCTCCTGCGCTTCTGACTATACCCAGTGCTTGTATAAATAAATAACTAAATGTATAAAAAAAAAATTACACCTAATGTTTTCTGTACTGCAAAGTTATAAATCATCTATAAGGAGAAAAGTAGGAAACATATTAGTACATTGAGATTAAACAAATGTGGCATAATAGTGGCTGGATAAAAGAAGAAGTTAAAACAAATTTATATATGTATTGCACACACATATAACTATAACTATTAAGGGTAAAATATATATATATATATATATATATATATACACACACACACACACACACCTATAACTATATATAACTTATATATGTTATAGTTCTGTAATTATATATACAATGATGTATATATATATATATCATGATATATATAAAACAAGTGTGTGTGTGTGTGTATATATATATACACACACACACAGAGAGAGAGAGAGAGAGAGAGAGAGAGAGAGAGAGAGAGAGAATCAAAAAGGATGATATAAGCTGCCAGAATCTATGGACTTCGTCAAAGCAGTCTTATGGGGAGAGATAATTGCAACACAGACAAATGAAAGACTATACAAAAAATTAATGAAGCTAATAGTTTATTCTTCAAGAATATAAATAGAGTAGAAAAACTGGTAACTAGGATAACAAAAAAATAGAGAGAAAACACTAATTAATAAACAATCACAAATCAAAGAGGAGAAATCACCTTAGAAAGCATAGAAATAAAAAATATCATAAGAAATTGCATGAAAAATATAATATGGCAATAAATTCAATAATCTTGAAGAGGTAAACACATTTTAGATCAATATAGCCTACCAAGACTAACCCAAAACCATCAGTTGACTTGAATATATCTATCAGAAGCACAGAAATTGGAAGTGCAATAAAAAATCATCCCCAAACACAAAGCTCAGGGCTAGGAGATTTTACAAATGAATTTAACCAAATCTTTAAGTAAGTAATGTCCATCTTACTCAAATTATTTTTAAAAAACACAAGAACAGGGCCTCCCTGGTGGTGCAAGGGGTTAAGCACTGCACTATGAAGCAATCCGTAGCCTCTGCAGCTCGAGTTCGATCCCCAGCCAGCCAGGGAGCAACCCACATGGCGAAGTTATGTCTCTCACCTCCCACAACTCTGGTCTGTACCCCAGTTCTTGTGTGCATAAATAAATAAATCTTTAAAAAATACAAGAACAGGGAATGCCCCCTAATACATTTTACTATGCTTACATTACCCTAGTACTGAAACCAGTTACATAAAATGAGAAAAGTATAGGCCAATATCTCTGAACAAAATCAAATCAAAACTATTCAACAAAATACAGCAAAATAAGCCAGAAAGAGAAAGAAAAATACCGGATGGTCTCACTCATAGCAGGAATTTAGAAAACCTAAATAAGGGACCAGGAAAAAAAAAATAATTATGATAAAGTAAAAATCAAAATCAACAAGCAACTATAAAACCAGAGACACACTATGGGAGGGGGGAGTAGGATCAACATAAGGGAGGGTGGGAATTGTATGGGGACTATAAACAAGACAGAAATGCATACATGGTACAAACATGAAAAATGATGTAAAATGTATAAAATAAAACAAGAAATTTAGCTAATTAAAAATAAATTCAACTAATTATCTAAAGGATTAGACACCATAATCAAATGGGATTTATTCCAGTAATACAAGGATAGTTTAAAACACAGAGATCAATTAATGTAATACATCATACCAACAAAAACAAAGAGAAAAATCAAATGATGGTATCAATAGATGTGTATAAAGTATTTGAAAAGATTTAGAACACATTTATAATAGAAACCTTTTAACTAGATGTGAATAAAATGACCTACCTTAATATAATAAACACTGTACATCACAAATCTATAACTAATATGAAGCATAATTGTGAAAACTGAAAGCATTCTCATTAAGATTATGAACAAGTCAAGGATACCCATTATAACTACATCTTTTTGACTTGGTATTACAGATTTGTTCAGAGCTATCAAACAGTAAATAAAGAGAAACTTAATTGGAAAAGAAGTAGTGAAACTATTATTATTCACAGGTGATATATAAAGAAAATCCTGAAGAATTTCTCAAAGAATTATTAGCAATAATAGATGAAAATAGTGGTAGGTTACAACTTCAACATAAAAATTCTATGGACTTTTTATATTAAAACAATAAAAAAGAAAAAGGAATTAAGAAAATAATTTATTGTTTCAAGAAGAATTAAAGTGAAAAGAATAAAATTAAGGAAGAAAACCATACAACTAAAACTACAAAATATTATTAAAAATCTAAGATAAAGACTTAAGAAGATGGAAAGATATCTCATGTTCGTGCTAATCATCCTCAGCAACTAAATGGCTAGAGAATAATTATCCTATATCCTCAGATTGGAAATTTACAAAAAGTTACTTTAGGAGCAACATTCCCCCATCACCCTGCCTCTTTCTGTGTAGGGAGACAGGGAGCAATGTGTCTCTCTTGCTAGTTTTTTAGGGATTGACTGCCTGTTTCTTCAAACCATGTCCACTACACTGAGCCTGTAGCATTTAGGGGTGGGGAGCAGGCAGGTCTTCCTTGTCAAGGTGAGCTATTTTCTCCCCAGTATGCAGGACAGAGCCCACTGCAAGAGAGGGCATAACTAGGCAATGGATGTATGTCCGTGCAGGTAAATGCCTGGGTTTGAAAATTGCTTGTCCTCTCCAATTTCATCTTCACCCCAGCTTCTAAGTGAGGAACCCTGCTGCAGACAGGACAGCCCATGAAATTCTCTGCCATTAATGAAGACTCAGCATCTAAATGAATTTGCATTGGGGGGAGGATGGGGAGACTGCCATCCAGAGCAGCTCTGCCTTTCACTCTCCCAGCCCAAGCTTTTATTGAAGATATGAACAAAGCAACAAGAAAATAGCATGCAATTGTGTTTCTGCTTATACAGATTAAATTACTGCAGAAAACAAGTATTCCTGGTTAGTAGGGAATATGTGCAGAAGCCAGTACATCCTCAGAGAACAGGAGTAAATTCTGAGAAGAAGTTCTATTTGCAGAACATCTAAAGTCCTGGAACTCCGTATGCAGAGTAAACAGGTATATTCCAAAAACTCCAGCTTTCTTTAGGGCAGCAGGCTCCCAACAAAACCCAGGACACATTCATCTAAGACCAGGTGGCTCTGGGTGGCTGAATAGTAACTTCAGACACCTATTCTTTACCAACTGAACTTCAAGTTGTGATCAGGAAGGTAAGAAGAAAGCCTCTGAGTAGGGTCTCCTCATTGATCTGGCTTTCACATTCTCCCTCCTTACCTTTATAACTGAAATCATGCTGACTCTGTGTTTTCTGTGAGTTAAACCCATTGACTTATTAGAGCGGAATCTTATAATCTGTCTTCTTGGGGGCCTCTTTTTTTATTGTGGGGTAAACGACAAAATGTAAAATTAGTAATTTTTTAAAATTTTTTAAAGATTCATTTATTTATATAAGTACTGGGTACTGTCAGAAGCACAGGAGGGTGAGAGAATTCACCAGAGCCAGAGCGGGGAACAGAACAGGCAGACGAAGAAATACACTGCTGAGGGGAGCAGCGGGCAGACAGGAGAGGTCTGTCGCGCCATGTGGGACCCTCACTGGTGGCCGGGTTTGAACCCGCACCGCAGAGGTTGCGGGCAGCTTCGCAGCCCAGCGCTCAACCGCTGCGCCACCAGGGGAGGGCCTAAAATTAGTAATTTTAATCCCAGCAATTGAGTGACATTTTGTCCATTCACAATGCTTTGTAACTATCGGCTCTCCTAATTCTAGACCATTCTCATCACTCAAAAAGAAAAGCCTGGACTCTTCCTTATCCTGGAATCATGGACACCTGGTTCTTTCTGGTGTTTATTGAATGAATCAAGAGAGAGTTGGCTTGAGACACTTGTAACAGACTTCAACATACTACTTATTAATCACAAGGCAAAAGCCCAGTATATAAATCCACCTTCAGGGGTAGAAGGAGAGAGTCATCTCCCAAACCCTAGGAAAAGAAGAATCTGCTGAGATTGGGTTTGTGATCCTACAGCCCAACCAGACAGTATATTTGTCCAATTATGGAAGCACAGCAAGTGTGGATTTCCCTCCAAAATGCTTTGGCAGATGAAAATGTTTGAAAGAGGACTACCCTTCATTCATGGACTATAAGCATCAATATCATCAAATGATTATCCTATTTAAAATGGCATATAAATTTAACACAACTTCCATCAAAATATAGACAAGTTTTTCAAAGAAATTAATCCAAAATATGTGTTTCTATGAAAGCACAAAAATTTTCCAATTGCAAGTGCAATACGGAGACAAAAAGAAATAAATGGAGGTATCGCATTACATGACTTCAAATTTTATTATAAAAAACAACAGCTTTACAAACAATATGACAATGACAAAAATATATACATGAATTGATGGAATAGAACTGAAAACCCAGAAATAAATCTGTGCACATAGCAGTACCTAATGTGTGGTAAAGCAGCAATGATCATAACAACGGGAAAGTGCAGTTTCTTCGATAAATGGGCCTGGAAAATTAGAAGGCTACATATAAAAGAATTAAGCTGCATCACTCACTAACTCCATACACAAAAATCAACACAAATTGATTAAAGATTTAGATATTTGACCTGCAACAAGAAAATACTTAAAAGAAAATATTGCTGTACTTTTTATGGCAGGTGCTTTTTAGTAACTTGACTTCTATGGCAAGGGAAATACAAACAAATAAAAGAAAATTGTGATTTCTTCAAGTTAAAGTATTTTGAAAGAAAATACCAGATGCTTAAAAAGACACCCTTTAACTGAGGGAAAATATGTTCACGATATATAATGACAAGAAATTAATTTACAAGATGTAGTAGAAAATGATACAATTCAACAATAACAAAGCAACAACACAATTAAAAATGGGCAGCAAATCTGAACAGACATCGCCAAGGAAGATTTTAAGGCCAGTAGATAAGATGAGGATAAAAATGTTCCTCATCATTTCAAATAATAGATGCAGTTTAAAACCACAAGATCCCATCTCATACTCGTGATAATGACATACTTTAAAAAGACTTCCAGCAAGAGTTTCAGAGGATACAGAGCAAAAGGAACACTATCACACTGTTGGTGGAAATATAAAGGGGCACAGCCATTATAAAAAGCAATCTGGATTTACTTTAAAAATCCAAAAATGGGGCCTCCCCAGTGGCACAGAGGTTGACTGCTGGGCTGTGAAGCTGCCCTCAGCCTCTGCAGTGCCAGTTTGATCCCCGGCCACTGGGTGAGGGTCCCACATGGCCACAGACCTCTCCTGGCTGCGACTATTGCTCCCCTCAGCAGTGTACTTCGTCAATCTGCCTGTTCTGCTCCCTATTCTTCGCTGCCCAGCGCTCAACTGCTGCGCCACTGGGGAGGCCCACCATTATTCTTTTCACTGAGAATCTGCCTCTGTGGGAGCAACCCAGCTCCTCCACGTGCATCTCCTCTCAGTGAAGGATGTATGTTTCCATCCTGCCCAGCTGTTTCCTCCCCTGGGCTACTGTCCAAGTGACAGTACAGCAAGGTGGTGTGTATTGTATATACTCTGTCGCAGCCCATGCCCTCTTGGCATTTCTCTACCGACCTCTTGTTCAATTAAATATGATTCTCTTCAGTGCCCCTTCATGTGTGACCTGTGCTCGTCAACTCCGCCCAAGAGATGTTCCAGTTTCTTTATTTATTTATATAAGAACTGGGGTACTGGGCCTCCCTGGTGGCGCAACAGTTGAGCGCTGGGTTGGGAAGCTGCCCACAGCCTCTGCAGCACTGGTTCAATCCCTGGCCGCCGGTGAGGGTCCCACAAGGCGCGCAGACCTCTCCTGCCATCCGCTGCTCCCCTCAGCAGTGTACTTCGTCAAGTCTGCCTGTTCTGTTCCCCACTCTGGCTCTGGTGAATTCTCTCACCCTCCCGCGCTTCTTACTGTACCCAGTGCTTGTATAAATAAATAAATAAATAAATCTTAAAAACAAAAAACAAAAAACAACACTGGGGTATAGGCCAGATGTGCAGGAGGGTGAGAGGATTCACCAAAGACAGAGTGGGGAACAGAACAGGCCGACTGACTGAAACACACTGCTGAGCGGAGCAGCAGGAAAGACAGGACAGGTCTGCTCGCCATACCACCTGTGCCACCAGGGAGGCCTGAGTTGTTCCAGTTTCACCCCAAACCATGAGACTCTCTGGCTGCAGTGCCAATATAGGTTAACTTTCAGGTTATTCTCCCAGGTGTGAAGACAGGAATGTCCTCTAACTCCTAAATTTTTAAACATTGCAATAATTGATGATAATTTTTTTTTTTGCATAATGACAAAAGGTAATTAGGAAAGTCATCATACTAAAGTAGTTTAGTAAATGATTTACCTTTTTCTAATATTCTTTTTCCCTTTCATCAATTAATAGTGGGAACTACATTAGTTCAGAAAGCTGTCAATTTATTCCATAAGTGTAACTTCAATTTTTCAAAAAGATATTTTCTCTTTACCTATCAAAGCATGTGTGTGAATATGTTATATAACTGATTCCTAATATGTAGTGCATACGAAAAATTATATACAAAACGAGATCTTAGAAATTTTAATATTTTTATATCCTCATATAAAAAAATTAGAGAAAATTATTTTAATGAAACGTAGAATTAAATCTTCATGGAGATGATACTATCACATTACAATTAACAATTGATTTTTTTTTAGTTTTTAAATTACTAATATTAGTTTGTGGTGATATTGCCTTAAAGGAATATACAAAGATCAATGAAAATCTAGTAACATGCTGCTTTCACTCATACTAATTTTAAGAGAAATAATTTTGAATTTAAATTCACACTTTATGAATTCATACTTTCTGATAGTTTATGCATATATTTTAAAGGTGTAATTTAAGCTTACCTGTATTTTCCAATTTTTATAAAATTATATTTACAAAAAGCAATTCACATTATATTACTATATTATTTATTTTGGACATCCTTTAATACAGTCACTTAGAATAGTTATTTAGAAAACAGTAACACATAATAGGTGCTATGTGTTACTTGACATGTAACGGGTGCTCAGTAAATAATTCTTTTTTTTAAGATTTATTATATTTATATAAGGGCTGGGGTACAGGCCAGAGTAGCAGGAGGTTGGGAGGATTCACCAGAGACAGAGTGAGGAACAGAACAGGCAGACTGAAGAAATACACTGCTGAGGGGAGCAGCAGGTGAGACAGGAGAGGTCTAACTCACCAAGTGGGATTCTCCCTGGCAGCTTTGAATCCAGCCAGTACTACAGAGGCTGCGGGCAGCTTCACAGGGCTGCACTCAACCAACTGAGCCACAGGGGAGACCCTAAATAATTCTTGAATGAATAATGAGTGAATAAATATATATTACAACACTCCAATTAAGTCTCTGACATTTTCATTTCTAGAAGCACATAGAAAGAGATTTGACACATTCAGAGAGTAATTAAATATAGCATTTTTAAAAGTTCACATATAAAGTTTAAACTAGAAAGAAAATAAGATTAAACGGGTACCAGGAAAAGTTGTGATATTAATTCTTCTTAATAATGTTTGTAATGAGGGCCTCCCCTGGTGGTACAGCAGTTGAGTGCTGGTTGCGAAGCTGCCCGCAACCCCTGCAGCGCCGGTTCGATCCCCAGCTGCCAGCGAGGGTCCCACATGGAATGACAGACCTCTCCTGCCGCGCCTGCTGCTCCCCTCAGCAGTGTATTTCGTCAGTCTGCCTGTTCTGTTCCCCTCTCTGGGTCTGGTGAATTCTCTCACCCCCCCGCACTTCTGACTGTACCCAGTGCTTGCATAAATAAATAAATCTTTAAAAAATAATATTTGTAATGAGATTGTTTATTTGGGCAACATCCACCAAAGCAATTAGACATATCTACAAATTACCTTGGTAAAGGAAGCAAAACACTCTGTCAAATGAATGAATCTTTTTTTATCTGGTAATTGTTGGTAGAGAGATGTCCTGTGATTAAAGGACAACTTAATAACAAATAATTTGTTCGTTCCACTTTGTGAGGACAGTGAAACAATGTTTGAGTGTTAATTGTCAATCCAGGATCTGACACAAAAGAAAAAAGAACATTACAGCTAAATAATTAAAGATTCTAGCATTATCCTTTCAGTGTGTGAATTTGCCTTCCTTTTTATCTAGCTGTTGGACTTGGCTATTTTGGACTTGAAATCCACCATTTCATTGTGATACTCCATGGTCCACCTAGTCTAGGAGGACCTCTATTAGAGAGCGCCTACTTTGGCAAAAGAGCTTTTTCTCTCTATTAGAGAGCTTTTACTTTGGCAAAATATCTACTAAGATACTTTCAGAAAATTAAGCAGGACGAGAATAAGGAAAATTCTGTCTTCAGCATTCTTATTACCAGAAATAATAATAATCTCATAATAATTCTGATGTGTTGATCATTTACCATATGTTATAATTCCTTTCTATAATGTAATTTATTATGTGGTGAATCTTGATTATTTTTATTATTTATAGATAAAAACGTTAACAGTAAAGTTAAGCAGCTTGTGGTAAGGTTAAAATGGCTTAAAGGTATGCACATGCAATTCCAAAATTTGGACATTACCTATTAATCACATCTCTACTATGAAATTCCAAATATGTCTTTGTGCTATGCTAAATTTCAAAATCAAAGATGTAAGAGTTGTAGGGGTTCCCTTGTCTTCAGATACCATATTAAATACTGATCAAACCATTTTTTTTTTACTAAAATAGAAATAGTCATGTAGGGGCCTCCCTGGTGGTGCAAGGGGTTAAGACACAACCTATGAAGCTATCTGAAGCCACTGCAGCACCAGCACAAGTTAAATCCCCGGGCAGAGAGCTACCCATATGGTGCAGCAGACCTCTCCTGTCTCTCTTGCATTCCCTTCAGCAGTGTATTTCATTCTGTCTGCCTGATCTCCCAACTCTGTCTCTGGTGAATCCTCTCCCCCTCACACTTCTAACCCTGTTCTTGTATGCATAAATAAATAAATCTTAAAAAAAGTCATATAACATAGCTTAGTATTACAATAAAAACTGCTAAGTAGTTCTGTGTAGTAAGACAAATTAAAGTCATTGGAACTAACAAATTAAATTCATTGTATATAAAACATCCTTTTAGTTAATGCTTGTAATTATAAAAATACAATGCTTGATAATGAACAAGGCAGAATTTCAGCAAACTTTGTGAACTGTATCCTACTGTTATTTAAATTTATAATTGTAAAATACATGGAAAATTTACAATGTGACTTAATAGGCTATGTCTTAAATGTGCATGTGCATTACATAATGTATATTGAAATGTGGGATTCTATATAGGATAACAGTTAAGTTTCAGAAAAAAATAAAAACCCATGCTTGACTTACTTTGACTTTATGGAACTACATATTCTAGTGACATAAATAATACCATATAATTCTTATAATTTTATGTTTATATTTCTTTTGTGAAACACGAACACAGTAGGGAAAACCAATTGATTAGGCTTATTATAATTATAATGACAGTTCATAGTTAACTTGGAAAAGAGAAACTAAATGTTTATTCAGTATAATAATAGTCATCGCTCATACCGTCCTTGAATCCACTTGAAATATTTGTAATATATGAAAAAAATAGAATTACAGACTTTTTAAGAAAATAAATCTATTCATTTTATTTTTTTAAGATAACACTAGTATCCCCCTCATCAGTTTATTACCACTATAATGCACACAATTACCTGTAGTCCCCCACTGTAGTTGACTGTATTAACTTCTGTTTGTTCTTATCCCTCCTTCCCTCTACAAATGTTTTAATACTATAGTCAACTTTCAAGAGTTAGTTTTTTAAGATTGTCTTTGTCTGACCCTTAGTTTGGTTTTCCTATATATTCCACATGTTAGTGACACCATTGGTATTTTTCTTTCTCTTTCTGACTCACTTCGCTTAGCATATCCCTTCCACTTCCACCCATATTTCTATTTTGACTGTTCAGTAATATTCCATTATGTATATATTCCATATCTTCTTGATCTACTTATCTGTTTATGGACAATTAGGTTGTAGCCATGATTTGGTTATTGTAAATAGCACTGCAATAAACATGGCAATGCACATCTCCTGAATTAGTATTTTTTTTTTTTTAATTTTCAGGTAGATCCCTAGGAGTGGAATTATTGGGTCAAATGGCAGATTCATTTTTAATTTTTTTAGACACCTCCATACTGCTTTCCATAAAGACTGGATCAATTTGTATTCCCAACAGCAATGTAGGAGGGTTCCCTTTTATCCACATCCTCTCCAGCATTTGTTTCTTGACCTTTCAGTATGGGTTATTTTCACATAAATCACAGTCTTTTAAAAGCTGTAACTTACATTAGAGATTATCTAATCTAAGCCCCTGGCTCTATGTTAAAGATAACCAATGTTTTGTCAAATTAAATATTTACCTGATATCAACAACTAATAAATGGGTTTTTTGAGTGAGTGTTGCAGTGAAGATTAAGGTGAACCCATATATCATGTTAAAGGTGAGGGGTTTCTTTTTTAATTCTCATTATAAACCTCATCTCAAAATAAAAATTATGTTGAAGGGAGGTAATATTTTCCCCTCATGTCAGATAAGTATAAACCTGCTGTAGATTCAGACTCAGTATTAATAGAGTTTATTTCAGCAGATGCAACACCTGAATAGGAGATCTTATACATCTAAGAAAACAATGATTTAAACCAACATTACCTCATTAATTAAAAAAATAATGATTTGCTTTTACAGTTAGAAAATAAAAGTCATGTATTTCTAAAATGTCAACATTTCTAAAGAATTCCTTCCAATTTAGAGTCAATTTTAACCATTTCATTTTTTTCAGTACATTAAATGGCGACACACTTTACTAGTGTTTTCCTCTTAGACATATAAACAAATAGGTCCGAGAAGACATTGCAATTTATTTATTCTAAACTTAGATTTGCTAAGAAAAGAGACTTATAAGCAGCTGACAAAATCATACATGACAGCAAAAGATAGTCAATACCTTGTGGAAATCAAGAGGGGAGATACAAACTAGAGGGGGTAGAAGAGATCATATAGTAGGTAATAAATAATTTCCTGTGCAGTACCCCCTTTATCATAGTTTCATTAACCTGCAGTGAAACAGTCTGAAAATATTAGTCAGTAAGATATATTGAGAGAAAGAACACATTCACACAGCATTTATTACAATACATTTTATAATTGTTCTATTTCATTATTACTTAGGATTGTTATTGTTTTACTGTGCCTAATTTATAAATTAAACTATTATGTGAATGTATAGGAAAATACATAGTCGATGTAGTGGCAAGAAGGGCCAAAGCAAAGCAGGGTCTCTATGATTCCGGCAGATGGGTAAAGCAGAGTCCTGGAGCCCTCGGTGACTTTTCGGGCTTTTATTGTCATTTTATGAGGTACACGGGAGGCAGGGGCCGGCAAGGAGAAGGCCTCCTAGCCCTGGGTGAATCTTCCCTCTTCCTGGGGTTTCTGGCATTCTCTGCTTCTCTGCTGGTTCTGCTCTTGCTTGTTCTCTTTTGGTCTCTTCTTCTGCTCTTTTGCTTGTTCTCTTTTGCTGGTTCCATTCCTCATGACACTGCCCTTAAAAGCCCAGATGTACCCACCTATGCCTGCCCACACTCCACTCCAGGTATCCACCATCAGGCATGCATCCAAGACCAATGCTAATGACAAGAGGGCAGAAAAGCCTGATAATCACTAACCCTACAGTATATATGTGTGTGTATATATATATGTATAGTATTCAGCCTTTTAGTTCTGATAATAAAGATTCAGTATTCTCCTTGTTTTCAAGCATCAACTGGGGGATCTTGTAATATATCTCTAGTGAATATGGGGAGAAAGGATTACCTTAATTAAGTAATTATTTACTTAATTAAGAGCTTCCTAGCATCATGCACAAAGAAAGAATTATGATCAGCTGTATGACTCAGGGCCCTAGGATATAAAAACAAATGACTAACTTTAGAAAATAAATTAAGAAAGAACCGAATAAGGGGCCTCCCTGGTGGCGCAGGCGGTTGAGCGCCACACTATGAAGCTGTCTGCAGTGCGGGTTCGATGCCGCTGCTGTCTCTCCCACTGCTCACCTCAGCAGTGTTTTTCTTCAGTCTTCCTGTTCTGTTCGCTGCTCTGTCTCCAGTGAATCCTCTTACCCTCCCACGCATCTGGCCTGTACCCTGGTTCTTGTACAAAAATAAATAAATCTTTAAAAAAAAGAACTGAATAAGCAGGAGGTTATTGACTATCACAAACTTAAAGTAAAAGATGAAATAGTAAAAAGGAAACTTTCTCCCTTTCATAGTTCAGTCTTGAGTATCAACATCAGAAAGTAATGACACAAACATAAAAACTCATTTGGAGATTTAGTTACTTAAATTTTCTCTGAATTATTTACTTTTGATTGTTTTAAATCACCATCAATGATTGACATCTGATTCAGAGATTAACTAGAGCATATCTATCTGAAATACGGTCCCATTAGGTCATTTTTATGCTACTGGCTACTTACATCCTGCAGGGTAAGGTAAAAGTATCAGGCTTTTCCGCCCACCCACCATTAGGATAGATGACAGAACCCTGTGGTCCTGAATGCATGCCTGATGGCGGGCACCTGGAGTTGGGTGTGGGCATAGGTAGATGGGATTCACCTGGGCTAAGACTGGGCTTTTAAGGGTGACATCACAGGGACACCAGCAGAAAAGAAGCAGGAAAGAAGCGGAGAAGCAGAAGCAGAATCACGAGAGAAGCAGAGAGAATGCTGGAGAGCCCAGATAGAGTGAAGACTTGCTGGGGGCTGGGAGGTCTGCCAGCCTCCTGGTCCCCCATGACCCCTGCTTGCCATGTTCCTGGTAAATCCCAATAAAAGCCTGCAAAAGCCACTGAGGGCTCCAGGACTCCTCCTTTACCCCATCTGCATAGAATCATAAAAAACCTGCTCCGTGTCCTGTCCTGCCTTTACACATCCCTATGGAGATAAGGAAAATAATTGACTTTAAAGAATAAGTGTAAAATAATAGGATTGGAATGAAATATTACTAGACTCAATTAAAATATTCACCTTTTTTTTTCAAACTAATGCTTGAATTACTTATTTTTTTTAAGATTTATTTATTTATACAAGAACTGGGGTGTAGGCCAGAGACGTAGGAGTGTGAGAGGATTCACCAGAGACAGAGCAGGGAGGCAGATGACTGAAAACACTGCTGAGGGGAGCAGCGGGTGATACAGGAGAGGTCTGCTTTGCCATGTGGGTAGCTCCCTGGCTGGCCAAGAATCGAATTTGTGCTGCAGAGGCTGCGGACAGCTCCACAATGCTGTGCTCAACCTGCTGCACCACCGGGGAGGCCCTTGAATTACTTTTAAATGAGCATTCTAAATATAAAAATTCCAAAGTTGAGACTCTAAATTTAATATTTTATTATGTGAAGTAATTCTATTTGATGAAAAGTCAACAAAGCGTTGCTGCACCAAATTTTTATTATTGAAAGGATTAATCGGGTATATATGTGAATCCATTACTGAGCACTACCTACCTTAAGGAGCAGAATTAACATACTTTGAGAAATTTGATAAAATGAAACATCAACACAGTGAAACACACAAACAAAAAAAAAAATAGGTCCTTGAATTATTTTGTTTATGAAACATTTTGAAAACAAACAACAAAAAACTTCTATTATGTTTTTATTTTACTAGCTAATTCAGCCATTTAAGTTTATAATATATATTTCAAGGAATTTAGGGTCAACTGATCCATCTGAATGTTTTTGTTACTTTCTGTTTGAATGATCTTATTAACTTATTCAAATACTGACAGTTCCTCTATTTCTAAAGTCAAGATTAAAGACAAAAATTAATTTAGAAAGAAGTTTGTACAAAAGCAGCAAAATCAATGATGCCTCTTATGAATAACTGAATTTTAGAAAATGATGAAAATCACCAGCATTGTTTTGTATTTTAAACATTTTTAAGACAATGTTGGTTTACAGTACTGTATATGATTTAGAGGTAAAGGTTCATAACATTTTAGATGTACATTATCACACCGTACCCACCACCAAGGTATTAATAATCTTCCACCACAGTCTACTGGGTATCCTACACCCTTTGCTTTCAACATCTCTTAACCCTCTGGTTACCTGAACTCTACAGTCAGATTTCTAGAACTTGTTTTGTTTGTTCCTTTTTTGTCGCTGTTATTCTGTATAGCATTTATAAATGAAATCATCTGGTATTTGCTTTTCTCCCTCTGACTTATTTAACTTAACATGATCTTTACAATTTATTATATTGCAGTATATTTCCATTGTATATATGTATGCCACATCTTCATTCATTCACATATTACTGGGTACTGAGATTGTTACCAAACTTGGATATTGTAAACAATGCTGCAATGAACACTGGAGTACATAAATCCCTTTGTATAATGTTTTTGCATTATTTGGGTAGGTATCTCATTGTAGAATTACTGGATCATATGTTAGATCTACTTTTAATATTTTTAGCAAATGCTATACAGTCTTCCATAGTGGCTGAACTAGTCTACATTCTCACGAATAATGTATGAGGGTTCCTTTTCCTCCATATCTTCCCAACACTTGTTGCTTCTGGAGTTTTTGATATGGGCCATTCCCAAGAGGTTTAAGATGGGATTTCATTGTGGTTTTAGTTTGTATTTCACTGATGATAAATAATGATGAGCATGTACTTGTTGGCCATCTATATATCTTCTTTGAGAAAGTATCTACTTAGCTCTTTTGTCTTTTTTTTTTTTTGATTAGGTTATATCTTTTGTTTCTGTTGAATTGAATGTATTGTTTGTAGATTTTTAATATTAGTTCCTTGTTGGCTGTGTGATGTGCAAATATTTTTGTCATTCAGTGGGGTGTCTCTAATTTCAATGAAAATTTCTTTTTTAATAGAACTACGTCAAATTTAATATTTTCTACATGTCAACATTATTTTGAACAACATTTTAAAATATTGAATATAGTTTGTGCTCAACAGTTATTTATGCATAATGTGTATTTCATCTGTGTAACATCAGAAATTGTCTTGCATGATGATAAATTTATGATTTTAGAAAGGTAAATATTACTTTAAATAATATATAGGGCATTAGTTATACATCAGATACACATTAATCAACTGGGAAATGAGTCTACACTAAGTACTCAACAACAGAAATTCACTACGTCAAATAATTTCTGATTCTCCCAGTAAAACTATAACTATTAATACAATCATCTGGTTAAGAGTGCTGGGAGTAAGTCCTGGTTAAGAAAACTTTGCATGGGGCCTCCCCAGTGGTGCAGCAGTTAAGCGCAGGGTTGCGAAGCTGCCCGCAGCCTTTGCAGTGCTGGTTCGATCCCTGGCCACCAGGCGAGGGTCCCACATGGTGCGCAGACCTCTCCTGCCACCCGCTGCTCCCCTCAGCAGTGTACTTCTTCGGTCTGCCTGCTCTGCTCTCCCCTTTGGCGCTGGTGAATTCTCCCTCACCCTCCAGTGCTTCTGACTGTACCCAGTGCTTGTATAAATAAAAAATAAATAAATCTTAAAAAGAAAAATCCCATGTTTCACGTGCTAAACACAAGTAAAAATTAAAAAAAAAAAGAAAAAGAAAAAAGAAAACTTTGCATGATGGAAATTGACATGTAATGTTCTTAGAGAAATTGAATTTCTAATTGAGGAATAATAAAAGTAAACAACTGCATTGCAATTTGCCATTTTTTATTAGAGAAATAACTATGTATTAAGACACATTCAATCCTCTGGAAAATCTGTCTGACAAACAGAATTTTCCATGAAATTAGGGCTCTGATATGATGGCAATTATATTAACGGAAATAACAATTAAATGAACACCACTGTGTGACTAGAAAGGAAATCCAAAAGAGGACGTGTTTAAATATTCATACTTCTTTAATGATTGAGGGACTGTGGATAATTTTTATTCTTTTATTTTTCTTGTCTTAAACTCTTTTTAATGAGTATCCAATTTCATTAAAACTAGTTGATAAATAGAAAGTGGACATATAAAATAAATTAAATATATACATATATAATGCATTGCACAATTAAAAAGTATTTTAAGTTGAAATAGTACTCAATTACATAAATACATGATTTTCTATTTATATTATCTCATAATTGCTTTTACTTATGTATATTTACTATTATTTCAATTTAAAGTAATATATGCTTCCTTATTTTTTTAATTACAAAAAGATCTCAAAACTTTTCTGGTTTTAATTAGTCATATCTAGTGTTTTTGCTAGTGTTTGTTTTTCTTTTTTTAATCTTGATCCACATACTTTAAAACAGTTTCTCCTCCATTTTAATATATTTTGCATTAAAATGTTTGTCAACAGCACTATCAAAGTGAATGATTGGACACACCCCTATGCGTACTAAAATGAATTAAGTTGACAGTTATGAAGAGACTATAGTTTATACTTGCGAATTTAAGCCAAACAGCTGAATGGTTCATTTTACTGTGGTTCTCTAAGCAAGGATATATCATTTTCCTTATCATTAACAGGAAAAGAGCCAAAAAACTTTAACTTCACATCCATTATTCTCATTATTAAAACAAAATCAAGGAAATAAAGATATTAAATAAATTTAAAATAAAATATTTACATCACTCTGGTCTTGTGTGTGGACTTACTAATCTTTAGTTATTGAAGAGACCAGAATTTAGATTATAAAATGTAGCAAGCCCAGCAATGTGACTTCCAGTAAGACATTATCAGATTTCGTATTGCCTACTATAATAGTGTAATATACTACATATGTCATACATCATTACCAAACCATACATTCTCATGTTTAAATTGTTGAATTACATCATGGAATCATAAGGTTCCTAATAAAAGGGAAAGTCAGAGAATGTTCTGGACTGAGAGTTTCAGACAGAGAGGACAGCAATGGCAAGTCCTAAACTGTGTGCAGGTTCAGAAAGGTAATCTGATAGAAGAAGGCACAGAGTGAGGGAGAAAATTTGGAGAGATGAGACCAGAGAAATAGCAGAAGTCAAATAACAAAGTCTTACAGAGAATGGTAAGGAAGTTGTTTTTTATTCCAAGTGCAAAATGCAGACTTTTGAGGCTCTTGAAAAAGAGATTGACATGAAATTATTGAAGTTTTGAGAGTATGTTAGATAAAACAGAAGGCCAGTTAATAATTGACTCCACCACGGAGTAGTAGAACATATTTGGCACACATATCACACAGAATACTTTGTTAAAAGTAAAGAAATCTCATAACTCAACATATAAGTACATTAACAAATGGGCAAAAGGTTTGAAAAAACTAAGAAAAGGAGGTCTATGCATAATGAATAAGGACATAAAAGGCATCCAATGTCGTGAGTCCATATAGTTCATACATATTAGGAAGCTAAACTTCAGACTTACTTTATCAAATGTATAAAAATGTAGAGTAAGCCAAACTCACATTCACCTCCATTCCATCCCAAGGCATTTAGCAAAGGGTAAAGAAAATGTGCTCATTGACACTTACACACAAATGTTTACCTTAGCTTTAATTGTAATTGATGAACACCAGAAACAATCAAACATTCATGGACAAGTGAAAGGGTAAACAAATTGCAGCGTATCTATGTAATGAAATATTGGCAAGTCAAAAATCAAACTTTAATGATAGCAAGCAAATAAGGTATCATTTTGTAAACAACAAAATCAAAATTTGGGTGTCATAAAACAGACTTCTGCCTAGGAATGGAAAGAAGAGAGACAGTTATGAAGGTAAATGAAAAAAATTTAGGGGAAGTGATGGACTGTTCACTATCTTTTTATGATAGTGTTTGTTGTATACTTGTCTCCAAATTGATCAAGTTATATACCTTAAATATATAGTTTGCTGTGCTTTAAATGTGCTTTAAGGTATAAATGGGAGGGAAAATGGAACACCAATTTTAGATCCAAGCAAGAAATTCTGATGACTTAGACTGAAATCTTAACAGTTTCAAATGATGGGAAGTGTCAGATTTAAAATATATTTCCAAGTTCAAACTGACAGGAGTTTTAAAGGATAGTTGGAAAAGAGAAAAATGCATACTGATTTCAAAGTTTGTTTACTTAGAGAGTGGCTATTTATTTTGTAATATTTTACCTCCATTATACTTTGTATTTACTCAGATAAATATGTTATATCTTTAATTTCAGAATTCTTCTGGTTAATCTTCACTGTCTATGTCTCTATTGATTTAAATAAAGACTCTAAAACATATTGAAAATAACACAATAATTTTTTTTCCTGACATTCATCACATTTAAATATCTTTCCTTTTTGATGGGAGGAGCAGAATGTTGAGATTTCTGAAACAATGGTTACATGTTACCCATAATGGAATATTAGTCACTGTTGAAGAGAAGAAAAATTCAGGATATATGTATACACAACATATGATTTAATGCAGAAACAGCAAAAATAAGAGTATTCTCATTAAACTCAATATTTATCTAGTATATTATATAACGATTTTTAAATAATATATCCATTTAATGTTTATAACATTTAATAATATTAAAATCATTTCACAAATAAGATTATGAATGTTAAATAACATCCACAGGAGTCACAAAGCTAGCATATGATGATGTTAAATTAAAATTGAATAGTCAGGAAGTGCCCTCCTGACACACCATTTTAGAAAAGGGATCTCTGCATCCGGAACCCACCAAGACTGTGTGGAACTGGAAAAGGGCTGTCCCCATAGCCTGAGGTTAGGGAAAAGCCCCCCGCAAGCCAGGCTCCTTCTGGTCATCAGTCGGAGCTCAGAGGGGGATCCAGCCACAGCCTGGGCAGACCGAGGGCGCAGGGAAGTGCCCTCCTGACTTGCCATTTTGGAACAGGGATCTCTGCATCTGGGACCCACCTAGAATGTGTGGAACTGGGAAAGGGCTGTCCCCACAGACAGGTGAGCTGAAGGCCCACACAAGCCAGGCCACACCTGGCAGAGAGTCGGATCCGAGAAGGGGATCCAGTGATTTGGACCCCAGCGGGTGATCCAGCTACTGCCAGGGCAGTCTGTGGGACCGCAACACCCACCTCTGGAATTAAATAAATACAGAAGGAGGAGAATTTCAGGGACAGCATTCATTAACATATCCATAGTACCACTGCCCTATTGGACTTCTGGCATAACAGTATTGGACTCAATTGGATCACCAGTTTCCAACATTACAGAAAGACCACACCAAAGAGATGCCAGCCAGTACCAGTGACAGTGTCCCAACACATAGGACAAATTAGAAAACAAGCAGCAGGGAGAAGAAAAATTACAAGCAACCAAGCACATCCCCAGGGACAATACACAACACAAAAAGACAATCAAACACTAGACTGCAACAAAAGTGACTTAGAGGAACTTAACGAGTTTTCCCAATAGAGAATTTAAAGTTGTCATGATTAAAAAATTGAAGGAAGTCGAAAATGAGGGCCTCGCTGGTGTCACAAGGGGTTAAGCACCACATTATGAACAATTCACAGCCTCTGCAGCATGAGTTCGATCCTGGCTGGCCAGGGAGCAGCCCACATGGCTCAGCAGACCTCTTCTGCCTCTCCAGCTGCTCCCCTCAGCAGTGTGTTTTGTCAGTCTGCCTGTTCTGTTCCCCATTCTGTCTCTGGTGAATCCTTTCACCCTCCCACGCATCTGGTCTGTACCCCAGTTCTTGTATAAATAAATAAATCTTAAAAAAAATCTTAAATCTATAAGATTTAAAATAAATCTTATAAATAAATAAATCTTAAAAAAAAAAAAAAACTAGCAAAAACAAATGTTGGCAAGGATGTGGAGAAAAAAGAACAGTCCTGCACTGCTGATGGAAGTGCAAACTGGTCCAACCACTATGGAAAGCTGGGTGGAGATTGCTCCACCTGCTAAAGATGGAGTTTCCGTATGATCCAGCAATTCCACTACTAGGTTTTTACCCTAAGGACACAGAAACATTAATTTAAAAGGACACCTGCACCCCTATATTTATAGCAGCACTATTTATAATAGCTAAGCTTTGAAAACAACCCAAATGCCCAAAAATAGATGACTGGATCAAGAAGATGTGGTATATATACACAGTGGAATATTACTTAGCAATCAAAAAAGATAACCTCATGCAATTTGCAACAACATGGATGGAGCTGGAAGGAATCATGCTCAGCAAAAAAAGCCAGAAAGAAAAGAAAAATACCAGATGGTCTCACTCATAGTTGGAATTTAGAAAACCTAAATAAGGGACCAGGAAAAACCCTAATTATAATAAAGTAAAAATCAAAATCAACAAGCAACTATAAATTAGAGATACACTGTGGGGGGGGGTGGAGTAGGATCAAAACAAGGTGGGGTGGGAATTATATGGGGACTATAATCAAGATAAGAATGCATTCATTGTGCAAAAATGATAAATAATGTAAAAAATTATATAAAATAAAATTTAAAAAAATGCTCAAAAAAAAAAAAAATAGGACCTCCCCTGGTGGTGCAGCAGCCTCTGCAGCACCAATTGGATCCCCCGCCGCCGCCGGCAAGGATCCCACATGGTGCAACAGACCTCTCTTGACGCCCCTGCTTCTCCCCTCAGCAGTGTATTTCGTCAGTCTGCCTGTTCTGTTCCCCTCTCTGGCTCTGGTGAATTCCCTCACCCTCCTGCACTTCTGACTGTTCCCAGTGCTTGTATACAGAAACAAACAAACAAACAAATAAATAAATATCTTAAAAAAATAAACTTGAGAAGTCACATTCTTTCCTATCTTACCATCATGTTTTCTAACACATTTGTTGTAATTTAGATTTTCAATTTTTATGTTTACCTTGGAACACTTTACTTTCACGTTACTTTTCTTTCCTTTAACTTCAATTTCAATTTTCTTCACAATAAAAGTCATAGCAGAAATTGAACTGTTAGAATTGACCTAAATTGCTTTATTTTTTAAGATTTATTTATTTATTTATACAAGCGCTGGGTACAGTCAGAAGCGCGGGAGGGTGAAAGAATTCACCGGAGCCAGAGTGGGGAACAGAACAGACAGACTGAGGAAACACACTGCTGAGGGGAGCAGCAGGCAGCAGGAGAGGTCTGCGCGCCTTTTGGGACCCTCCCTGGTGGCGGGTGATGGAACCCGGCACTGCAGAGACTGCGAGCAGCTTCGCAGTCCAGTGCTCAACCGCTGCGCCATCAGGGGAGGCCCTGACCTAAATTATTTTTTTTAATGCCAATAAACAAAAAATAACACAAGTGTTACATCACTTCACCAATTTTACTGGGAGGATAATAACTCTTCTATTCCACTTCTACTTATTTTTTCTTTTTTTTTTCATATTTATTGATTATATAATTGTTACATCATTGTATTTCAAATGAAGGAGCTGGCTCATATTTCAACTCTCATCAACATGAAAGATTAATGCTTGGTATCATTGGCCATTTTACAGGCAACATATGTTATATGTGGATGAATGGTGTAGTGCATATGCACATACTTCTACTGTGCAGCTTTAATTGCAGACCAGAACAAAAGAGTCCAGGCTATGGTGCAAGAAGTTCTCTTGATTCGGTAAACCATTATATCCAATATTACTACAAATATCTTTGAAAGCCATGGTGTTGTTAGAACCTGTAGAGTTTCCAACAAGGATAATAAAACCCCCCATGATTTTGGAACAAATAAGGGCTTTTCACTACAAATTTATCTAATTTTCAAGAAAAATACTTGTCTCACTACCGTGTCATGGTGGGACACAAACACTTGAACTTGAAATATGCAAACTAAACAAGTTAAGCCATTCATATGAACTTTATGTTATCATATCTACCAACTCATAGATTTGAGTATATCCAGCAACATTTCATCATCACATAGAAAAGTTTACAGCAAAGCCAAAAATTGGACTCAAATAACCAGTATGCCAACATTTCTCTCAGTCACCTTTATTCATTCTAATGATCTTGTGGGACACTCACTGTAACCAGTTAATAATCAAGGCAGCAAAATTTAATGCAATTTATAGATGACTTTGAAATGATGGAAATACCATATACCAAAATATATAGATAGGAAAAAAAAAAACTACCATATGGTGGTTGCAAAGAAGGGAAAACTATTCTCAGTAACTATAACTTCCCCAAGTGCATGCCCTTATACAGATTTACTGGCAAAACTTAGCAGTTTAAATATTTATAAAATATCTGGATTGGTACAGGGGTAGTAAGGAATTCTAGAGAAATTTCTTTGTATAAATCTTTCAGATGTGTCTATACTGTGGTAACATTTTTTTGACATGAGTGCCTTTAACATGAGGCAGCTTTCAATATTCCAGTAGGCAGAATAGTCCAGTGTGAATGCTAATCTATTTCCTCAATAGAGCAAAAATCAAGAGGGCTTATAAACTGATATCAGAGATGAGCTTATTGATTAGCTCTACAATCAGGATATCCTCTAAGACTTATCTTGTTACTGCTGTTACTGGTACACAACTGGCCAGCATCAGTAACCTATCCTGAGATACTGATATGACAGCATATTCTAGGGCAACACCCAAACATTTGACATGGTTAATTTCATTTGATTTATTTTTAATAATTTTTTTTTGATTTTGGGGCCTCCCCTGGTGGTGCAGCAGTTGAGTGCTGGGCTGCGAAGCTGCCCGCAGCCTCTGCAGCACTGGTTCGATCCCCAGCCACCGGCAAGCTACCCACATGGCAAAGCAGACCTCTCCTGGCTCGCCCACTGATCCCCTCAGCAGTGTATTTTGTCAATCTGCCTGTTCAGTTCCCCACTCTGGCTCTGGTGAATTCTCTCACCCTCCTGTGCTTCTGACTGTACCCAGTACTTGTATAAATAAATAAATAAATCTTTAAAAATACAAACAATAAAAATAATTTATTGATTTGATATTTATCTGGATTTCAATTTACATTCCCTTCTTGCTTTTCATCTTTATACTTACGAAATGTCTTATTTAACACCATGTAATTTCACTTATTTCTTTTAAACAAATGATTTTACATACAGAAACTGAAGTAACTCAGTGGATTTAACTCATGGGACTTACTTAATATACTAGGTATGCAAAATGGTGGATTCATCTGTTAAAGCCTCACTTATAGTACTAGCTTGGAGATATTATCTTGTAATGTGAAATACATTCTGAACCAATGAACACTGTTGTGTTTTTTTCTACATAGCTAAAATTTGTGTGTCCAAGAATAAGGGGGTGGAAATTGGAATGGCTGCTTGTTTGACCCGTTTGAGAACTATGTGTTTCGTCCTTATGATTTTCAGTTCTTCTGGGTTACATTTCTTAGTACCAATAAAACTAAGGATAAGATAGGCTATATTATGGTAAAAAAATAATTTTGATATGAAAAATGGTTTATTTTGCATCCATTTATCACAGTAGATAATAGTCAATATAGATGTACACACTAGATGTAGAGCAAGCAGTATTTTCCATTGGTAACTATGGCAAATAGAAAAACAACCCCTAACTCAGAAAGGGATAGAGGCTTATAGCCTCAAATGTGATACTCTGAAGTAGTGTATCTACAAGCAGATAATATTCTGCCCATTGTGAGTTTATATCCATCAAACTTCAACACAAGTTTTGCTCTGAAACTTGAAAGAGAAAGCAATGTGGCAAAACAAAAAAATAAGGTATCTGTCAGAGAACATAAGGAAACAGTGTTTTCACTTAGTGAAAACACATTGATTCCATTGAATTAGAACGCAAAATTGATAAAAACTTGCCATCAATTGACTCCTAATAGTGTAGAAGAGTGAACCAAAAAAAAAAAAAAAAAATCAGTTACAATGGGGGCCTCCCAGGTGTTTCAAGGGGATAAGACACAGCACTATGAAGCCACTGCAGTTTGAGTTTGATCCCCAGCCAGGGAGCAACCCACACGGCACAGCAGACCTCTCGTGCTTCACCTGCTGCTCCCCTTCAGCAGTGTATTTCAGTCACTCTGCCTGTTCTGTTCCCCACTCTGTCTCTGGTGATCCTCTCACCCCCTCACACCTCTGGCCTGTACCCCAGTTCTTTTATGCATAAATAAATAAATCTTTTTAAAAAATCAGTTACAATGTTAGAGAGATGAATTAATTCCAATTATCATCTAGACATAATGTAATCGCTTCACAATGATTGGTGGGAGATATCAATTTGGAACTTAGAGTATCCTTTGCTATCTATGAGTTTGTTCAAGTAAACTTTTAAGTCTTTTGCAAATTTCCACAAGCAAGACCACTGTGGTGCTAGCTTGATCTGGAATTAATGTTCTGGATATTGTGACAGGGAAATTTCTGAACAAACTGAAGCTTCAGCTTAAGGCAAGCAGAACAATAACTGTTCGGTGGAGAAAGAAGGTCATGTAGAGTCTAATCTCAGGATCATGCACAAAAATGTGAGACTCTAACATCTAAACGTAAGGTCAGAATGGAGGCCTGGTGAGGGCCCCAGGTCACAGGCACAAGGGGGCCCTTGAAACTGCAGAGGGAATTCCACCTTTGCCTCAGCTCCTGGAACCAGAGACCTCCACCTGACACAAACAGAACCTGATAGAATCAACCAAACACCATCAACAAATAAAAAACAACTTTGGTTCCACATAGCTAGTTTCCTGCCTAACCTTTCCTCACCCTATAAAACTTTCCCTCACAATGGGCGAGACGTCTCCGACCTCCTGTGGGGGTTGGCAAACCTCACCCAGGGGCGCAATAAAGTTCCTGCCTGTCAGAAACTTGTCCTGGGTCTCCTCTTTACTGTGCCAATCCTTTCACTAAATATATGCTATTCTTTTTTTTTTTTTTTTTTTTTAATATATGCTATTCTTCATGTGTTTTTATTTTCTTTATTTTCACTGATTCTTCTTTTCTTATCCTTTTAAAATTTTCTGTACCATTTTATATGAAGTAGATTTTCAGAGATTTGCATTACATATAATGAAAAATTACAGAATATCAAGATGAGGATTTGAGGCTCTAGTACAGGGATGGATATCATTTAGATATTTTTGACTTGGTGCAGTATAAATTGACTACTGGAACTTAGGATTTTCAACTTTAACATGAAGTGAGTATATTCTTTTTTTATATAGATTTATTTTTTATTTATACAATAGCTGGGGTACAGGCCAGAGGCACAGGAGGGTGAGAGGATTCATCAGAGACAGAGTAGGGAGCAGAACAGGCAGATTGACTGAAGTACACTGCTGAGGGGAGCAGCAGGTGCAACAGTTGAGTTCTACTTCACCATGTGGCTTGCTCCCTGCCTGGCCGGGAATCGAACCCATGCTGCAGAGGCTGCGGACAGCTTCACAGCACTCTGCTCAACCCACTGTGCCACTAGGGAGGCCCTGAAGTGAGTATATTCTTGATATTTTCCCCGAAGAGACTAATAGCAAGTTCCATGTGGTCACTTCTCTAAGTTTAAAAATGGATGATAAGTGTTCATTGACAATGATGAGAGACATTATAAAATTTTGTGACTATCTAGAATTTTTTTTTCACATCCCTCCAATTTATATGTAATACATCTGTATTACTGAACATATTTTATGTATGGGCTATATCTTATATGCCAAAGGTTGTAGATAGAAATTTATTTTCTCAGCTTTCTTGAACACAACACAAGCATATCACTTGGGTTCTATCAAGGAAATGCAACTGTTTATGGCCTTCATTTGGAAAATTTGCATGAGGCAGTGGGGGTCCTGCAGTCACCATTCTGTGGTTGAGAGGTATAAGATATGTCAGGTTTTGTGGTATTTGTACGGTAGAGACTTTGCTATTTGAGACACAACATCACCAGTGTTGAGTTGTCTGTGTCCTAGGGAAGTAGCAAGTTTTTCTACAGCAGCCTCATGCAATGGGATATGGACATTGGTCCTTTCTGAAAGTCTCCAGAACTGATTTTCTGATTCTCCTTAGAGACAATTGACTTTGATACCCTTTAATTTTTTTTTCCTTCTTTAAGTAGCTGAGATTATTTACTTACTTGAATTTAAGGATCCGGATTGGTACACCATAATGTTTAGAAAAGCAACCTTAATTCCACATTGTCACTCCAACGTGTAGGGAAGGTCAGAATTTCTATAATTCCAAAAATAGGATCTGCTTCTATAATAATCATTCTTACTTTGCACTATTTCAGGATTACAGTTTTACATTTTATTTTGGGTAGGCTTTACTTCATGTCCTTCTGCCTCTCCACATTCACTTTTAAATTAAATCTAATTTCATAAATGTTAAGATTGTCTGGCTCCTTTGTTACATGGGACTCTTAGAGCTGATGTTCATTCTAAAGTTGTTTCCCTATCTCTAGAAATAATAAAGAGGAAAAAATAATGTAATAAACAAGATAAAAAATATGGAAATGGATAAGCAAATTAGCAATTAACTAATTACCAACACTTATGATTTATCTTCATTGAAATACTGAGACAAGTGTGATTGACAAATTGAATATGAATGGAAATGCATTCTATTTAGTGACTTAATGGAAGAGGCAGGTGCAGACTTACAACGATGCATTTAAGCAATTTCATTTTCTGTTAATATCCTCCAGAAACATCTTGAACTAAAGGTCTTTTATTTTTTTCCAAATAGAGAAATGGGCACTGTTCTTCTAGGATGTGAGAGTGTATGTGAGGGTGTTAAATCTTGATGAACAAAGTTCTACTGTTCTGTCCTGCTAATGGCATTTGAAGGGTTATCTCCTAAAAGATTGCCAAATAATGAGTTATGAATGATTCGAAAAGTAGACAGCTTTCCTAAAACCCATACATCAGTACTTAAAACTTATTGTGAGTACATTTTCCCAATCAGTACCAAAGGTACTTTTAATTCTGTTGATTTTTGTACGTGTGTATAAGTGCACATGTGTGTTTCAGTATGAGGTTTCAGGACAGATAAAGACCCATTGGCAGGATAACACTGTCCATGTGGGAGTCTAATGAACTTTGTAAACATTTTAAAGTGAAGTGGTGGGAAGAATTCTGATGTTCTGATTCAGAATTAGATTAACCCCAATTCAAAGGAATTTATTACTTCAAAATATCTTTTATTTATTTATCTATTTTTATATAGAGACACACTGCTAGTTTCAGAAAGATAGTTGTACAAAAAACGAAACACAAATAGTTGTAAAAAAACAAAATAACGAATCACAAAAATTCTTTCATTAAAATGTATGAACAATGAGTCCAAACTTGTCAAAATAAAAAAAAAAAAACATAGAAAAGTAACAATAACACAGAAACTGTATTCATAAGTCACCATTTGTGCTCACCCCTAGAAGTACAGAAATCTAAAGGGGCCTCCCTGGTGGCACAAGGAGTGAAGCATCAGCTCTATGAAGCTATACACAGCTACTGCAGCATGAATTTGATTCCCCACCAGGGAGGAGAACCACATGGTGCAGCAGACCTCTCCTGTCTTGGCCGCTGCTCCCCTCAGCCAGTGTGTTTCAGTCAGTCTGCCTGTTCTGTTCCCCTCTCTGTCTCTGGTGACTCCTCTCACCCCCACATCCTCGAACCTCTGGCCTATACCCCAGTTCTTATATGCATAAATAAATAAATTTAAAAAAAAATCTGAATAAGCCCGTTCGCTATGCTATTTACAAATGTGTCACAATTAATTTGCTTAAGCTAGTAAAGGAGAATACATTTCACAGAGTACATAATGATACATATTGTGTACACAGTTACAATAAAATTAAATGTGTCTAATGAAAATTAAAGACACATCTGCCATTAAATAAAACTCACTTTACCTCAGCAACATTTTCTCTTATGATTAAGATAGGAATAAGTATAGAATCATCTGTAGTCTTACTGAAAGTTTAATAAATATTTCAATTTTTATTGTACTTTTTAATAATAAATTCCTTGTTTACATTTGTTGCAAACAATCTCTAGTTAATTCAGCTTAATATTTCCCAAACACTTAAAAGTCGATAATTTAGGTATGTTTAAACAAAATGAAAAAAAAAATTCAGCTAAACAAATAAGGTACATGTATAGAGGTATTTGCTTATTATAAATTTTTTAAGGGGCCTCCCCGGTGGCACAGCGGGCTGAGCGCAGCTTTGTGAAGCTGTTGGCAGCATGGCACGGCAGACCTCTCCTGCCTCACCTGCTGCTCCATCAGCATTGTTTTTAGTCGTCTGCCTGTTCTGCTCCCCGCTCTGTCTCTGGTGAATCCTCTCACCCTCCCATGCCTCTGGCCTGTACCCCAGTTCTTATATAAAACAAATAAATCTTAAAAAAAAAAACACTTTTAAGCATTATTTCAAGAAATATCATCAAAGGAAATGCACTTTCAATTATGTTTAAAAAATTCTTTTTTTATTTAGACCTCCAGGGTGGTGCAAGGGGTTAAGATGCAATCTATGAAGCTATCCGTACGATCCCAAGCCAGGGAGCTACCCACATGGCACAGCAGACCTCTCCTGCCTCACCTGCTGCTCCCCTCAGCAGTGTATTTCAGTCAGTCTGCCTGTTCTGTTCCTTACTCTGTCTTTGGTGAATCCTCTGACCCCCCATACCTTGGGCCTGTACCCAAGTTCTTATATGCATAAATGAATAAATCTTTTAAAAAATTCTCATTTTAATTATATGGCATATACTTATTTCATTTTATGCCTTTAAATTACAAATGTCAGATTCCTGAGAAAATTCAATTTATATTCATATATAAAGATGATAGTTATAGAAAATTAGCATATGAAGCAAGCTTTTTTCGGATTTCCAGGTCAACAGCACTATAGATTGTTTTTAAAATATTTCAGAATATTAAATTCAGAAGCAGAAACAAAGTAAAGTATATAGAAAATGTTATTTGTATTATTGATATTAACATATTAAATATTCATATAATTATTTAGCTTATTATAATCAAAAATTGAATTGAAATTTCTAAGCAATTTTCCAAAGTGGTTGTACTTGGCATTGTCAAGTCTTTTTAATTTTAGTCACACTAGTGCATGTGAAATTTTAAAAAAGTAAAGCTATTACCTATAGCTAGGGTAATTATTACCTGATGTTAATGATTATAGTACTGCATATTTAAAGAAGACATATGACTCAACTAAATAATTTTACAAAAGCAAAAAATGAATTTCCAAGATGGGCAGGTTGAATGGAAAATAATCTTGTTAAATGTATTATACTTAATTATGAAAAGAAAGAAAAATAATTAAACTTACAAATGACATAGGGAGTTTCTGACTTTCTTTGGGACAAAAAATCAACTATTACACAAGATTTAAGATGACTCTAGGAAAATGGTATCATAGAATTCCTAAAGCAGCATCTGCAAAGCAGTGATGCTCTTACTAGGCCACAAGAGCCCTGAACGCAATTTGGATGAGCCTTCCCATATTTTTCTCCTTTTCAAGAAATAATGGCTCTTTTAGTTTCTGGACTACCCAAAAAACTTTTTAAATCATGTTCTTAATTTCTACCAAGCAAAAATAAATCCTGCTGGGATTTTCTGCTGTGCGTTATGAATCCTGTTGTCATTTCTTGAAGCAAACCTAGAGATAAATTTGTAGAGTTGTGTATGTTGTATTTATTATGTTCCCCCAAAATTCATATGTTCACATCATAACTCCTAATGCCTTAGAAACATTGCCTAATTTGAGAATAGAATTGCTGCCTTTGTAACTTCTTAAGATGTGGCCATTTTGGATTAGAGCAGACTGCTAATCCAATATGAATGATTTCCTTATCAAAAGGGAAATGTGGACATAATCTCACATAGAACATATATGCTGCTAGAATATAAAAAATCATTGATTTTTATAAATTGATGTATGCCTTTCCTTCCTGTCTACATTCACTTTTTTTATTTTGCGTAGTTTCCTTTTAGGGATCCATGTCTTTATTTTATTTTCTTGCGTTATTACCCTGACTTGGACTTCCGGTGTAGTGCAGACTAAATAAAAGGTAATGTCATTCTTTTCTTGTTTCTTATCTTGAAGTAATTAATATATAATTGTTGAGAATTATAATTGATGTAGGATTTTCTTCGATCCTTTATCAGATTGAAAGAGCTCATTATAGTCTTAGTTTGATAAGAATTTTGATCATGAAGAGGGGCTGTATTTTTCCAAGTGTGATTTTTTTTTCTATTTAATGAAATGATCATATCATATTTCCCTTAGTGCAATTGCTAACTTAATTTATGTGTGTGTATATACAGAGAGTGAATTTTCTTGAATAATTCATGTACATCTAGGCTCCAATTCAGCCAGTTAAATTCAATTAACTGCCTTTTACTCTGCTTATCAAAAGTATTCATTGAAAGATTCAAACTTTTCTAATAAAATGCCCAAGTCTTCAAAATTAAAATGCATGCATTCCTCATATGACAAAAATGATAAAACTATGTTTATTTATACATCCTTAACTCTTTATACTGAGTCAGGCTTCAATGCTCTTAATTACTATAATCACTGTTGTGTAAAAATCTCCAATGTAAAACATTGTACTGTTTAGTGATATAACAAAAATTAAGTGTTGATACAAGATGTTGAGAAATATTAACTTTTGATAGTGTAACATCATTATAAATCCATTATAAGGTTATCTATAATTTTAAAACTGATGTTACCATATTAAATATAATATGTATATTGGAGTAACAACAGTTAACATTTAGTATTTTTCAGGAGGAATTTACTGAATTATCATAAGATTTAAACATATTGTCAGAAAAATACTTAAGGTAACAATCTGAACTAAGTCATCTGGAACATTCTTATTTTTACCTCTACATTAATTCTATGTCCATGTAATCAGAGGGGCTAAAATCCTCTAGTTAGTTGTCATAAACTTTCAAAATTTTTAGCCAAAATAAAAATGATAAGTTGGTAAAGATGGTACTTAGGGTGAAATGTAAGATTTACTTGTTATTTTACTTGCTTATATGTACCGAGAAAATTAACATATATTATTTTGATGATGATTAATTTTTTAATACTCAGTAAAATTAACCATCACCTTTACTATATAATGCAGATACATTGTATGCTATGTTTTCTCTCATTGGTGAGAAAATAAAGCAGATGGTATCTATTCTCAAAGTTGATAACTAAAACACACAGATTCCTCAATGAGTATGACTCATGCTTTGGTATGTTATCCACATTTTTTTAAAATGTATTTATTTATTTATTCATGCATACAAGAAGTGAGGTGTAGGCCAGAGGTGCGGAGAGGGGTGAGAGGATTCACCAGAGACAGAGTGGGGAGCAGAGCAGGCCAATATACTGAAATATACTGCTGAGGAGAGCAGAGGACGAGACAGGATAGGTCTGCTGTGCCATGTGGGTTAGCTTCCTAGCTGGGAATTGAACTCATGGCACAGTGGCTGGCGATAGAGTGATAGCGCTAAGACTCTAACCACTGCGCCACCAGAGAGGTCCCAGTCATCCACATTTTTATCTGTAGTCTGCACTAATTTCCCCTAGCTGCTTCTGGTCATTGTCATCCAGAAGAGAAAACCTGTCCCTATGTATGCCCTCTTACCAAGATGGCATATCAATTTAGGAATATTAGGTCCAATACATGTGACTGGTCAGAGACAGGCAATTCTGACAGACTATTCAATGCTGGAGCTTTATAAGATCCCTTAGACTTCAGTTGCAATGACATCATAGTTCAATTTTTCTGTCCATTCACTTCTGCTTCCCTCGTTAGTGATAGTCGTCCAGAAAGCTCTTCTCAGCTAACTTTCTGCAACAAATCTCCAACTCAAAATCTGTTTCTCTCTGAAATCATCCTAAATTATATAATAAATGATATGATCTTATTTTTTCAAGAGCACTTTATATTTTAAAGGATTTATTTTTGATTTATAGAAAACTCACTATTACACACTACTCATCTATTAATTGATTCTGGTCCCAGTTCAAAAATAATTTCTTCTTTGAAGATGTCACCTGATCTTTCCCACACATGAGAATAATTGTTGCTTCTATTTGGTTCCCATACTTCTCTGCTCATGGCTGTTTTCCATGCATCATATTATATGATAGTGAATTATTATGAAATAAGATGAAGACATTTGTATTTGCTAAAATTTCGAGCTTTGGACAAATGGAATGGCTGGGATAATAGAGAAGGAGGTACAGTGAAGGAGGATTGATCTTATAAAAGAACAAAATAGAGAACAAATGTGCAGTGGCCAGGGGGATGTGACTAGCAGTGACTAGCAGTTCCATGTGACTAGCAGTGAGGGAGGTATTAGCAGCGATCGCATCAATGTGGCTGAGGCCCTGCAGGGTACATGGTATGATTCTGAATTAAACAGTAAGGCTACCATATGCAAACTGCTTAGTGTGTTTAGATTTCAAATGACAAATAGTAAAGCAAAACATGTTTTATTCAGGTTTGATTGGCAAACCTTATGCATGAGGAGATGAGCATGGCACAGAAAAGCAGCAAGGGCACTCTTGGTACCCATAAGAAGATTCGGTACCACCCAAACTTATGTTAATTAAACTTAAATATGGGGCCTCCCCGGTGGCCCAGCGGTTGAGCGCTGGGTTGCGAGGCTGCCCACAGCCTCTGCAGTGCCGGTTCGATCCCCGGCTGCTCCCCGGCCACCGGAGAAGGGTCCCACATGGCATGCAGACCTCTCCTGCCGCCCGCTGCTCCCCTCAGCAGTGTACTTCGGTCCTTCTGCCTGCTCTGCTCCCTGCTCTGGCTCTGGTGAAGTCTCTCACCCTCCCGCGCTTCTGACTGTACCCAGTGCTTGTATAAATAAATAAATAAATCTTAAAAAAAAAACAAAAAACTTAAATATGATTGCTAAATATTTATCATGTATATAAACTACTAATCCACTGGAGAAATTGTGTCAATTATTTATCAATATACTGGAGGAGTAAAAAGAAAAGTCTAAGGAGTCTGAGTCTTCTTCCTTGAAGGAATATTTGACTTTCTACTGAGCTATACTGATTTTTATAATTCTCATCACCCTCTCATTGACAGAGTTAGAGTAGTGGGATCAAGTTTTGGTGCATCAGCCTAATGGGAATATTTATTCATAATTCCATATGTATGAATGTCTGTAAGCAAATCTCAAGTGTTCAAAGTACCCCCTCAACTTTTGTCCTATAGCAAAATCAGCTTTTCAGTGGCCTTTCCTTTCTCCCAAGGTCATTATATTAGAAATAGTAGTTTATCTTTTGGTTATGCTCTCCTAAACAAAATAGTGAGGAATATTATTTGCTCAACTGTTATGCCTTATTCAGAATATATAATTTAACCTTCATACATATGATTCTATTTATGAAAGTGTTCTTAGTTGGCAGATGAGTATTTTTGAACTTGAAACCGGGAATTTTATAAATTATGAAAGATCAAAAAGTTTACAAATTAATATAGCCTGTTTCGGTATATCTTGTACCTGCATAAAGAGTAAAGAACTTGATTCATGTAGTTGAGTCTTTGAATACAAAATGACAGTTTCTAAAAATAAATATAATTCCTATTGGAAGTAAAGATAATTCCCTGCAGTGAAAAGAAAATCAAATCATTTAATAATAAAAATATACATATAACAACCATAATGAGTGCTGATCTTCAAATCATGCTAAAAAGTGACAGTTGTGGGGCTGACAAAAAGAGTCTTGTGAATGTATCATGTAACAGATAACTGATAAAATTGTGTGCCTAGAATTATGGCATATAAATGTCATATAAGTATCTTGTAACCAAGAATTTTATAAAAGAAAATTAGAACTAAAATAGAAATACTTGATTTCCACTACCAATTTTTAAAAATGATAGTGGTTAATCTAGCAATATGTATGTTATCTCAGAAAATGATAAGTATAAAGGGCTTCCATAAACCTCATCCTTATTTTGGGTGTTTTTATAGAGCCCCCAGAACTGAAAGTACAGCATGGCAGGGTCACTTAGCCAGAAACTGGTTGCTTATCACAACTTAACAGAAAGTAAGATGAGGCTTGTCAAAAAGAAAATATGGATCATTTTAATGGAAATTCTACCAAGACTAGACTGTATATAATTATCTGATAAATTCAAAATAGATCAAATTGTCAGAATTATTTTCCAGCAAAGACATAGCTGAATGACACAGACTTGATGTGTTGCAGAAATAGTTGATAAGAAACTAGACTACAGCCAACATTAATCAAGTTTCAGACTCTTAATAGCCCAAGGGATTCAAACTCTTCAAGCCTGGGTTGCAAATTGCAGCCAATTCCATCAGAATCATTATAAACATATGTTAGTGTGGGTAAGTGTGTCTACCTTCAGTTATTACAAACATAAAAGATGAATGCTTAATCTGTCTCTTTCAACAGCCACTTGTAAACAACTACAGATGTTTAAAAGGCATATCCCCAAAAGCATATGCTAAAACCAGTTCCAAATACCAGAGCAGTAGCCTTTTGCCCTTGATATTTCAGTAGTTAAGCAATTTGACTTATAGTTGTTTAGTTAGAATAGACTAGGAAACAACTGGAGACATTCAGGGTGTCTTTATAGGGTGGTCTTACATCAAATTTCCCAGAAGCAGATCCTGAAAGAAGTACTTCAGTACATAACATTAAGAATGATCTCTTGGGCCTCCCCTTGTGGCGCAGCATTTGAGCGCTGGGCTGCGAAGCTGCCTGCAGCCTCTGCAGCTCCGGTTGGGTCCCCAGCTGCCGGGTGAAGGTCCCACATGGCGCGACAGACCTCTCCAGCTGCGCCCGCTGCTCCCCTCTGCAGTGTGTTTCCTCACTTTGCCTGTTCTGTTCCAGCTCTGGCTCTGGTGAATTCTCTCACCCTCCCACACTTCTGACTGTACCCAGTGCTTGTATAAATAAATAAATAAATCTTAAAAAAAAAAAAAAAGATCTCTTAGGAAAAACTGGTGAGAAAGTAAAGGAAGACAGAGGTGTGATAACCAAACAAGTTACCACCATATGCAGTGCTAACTTGACATCAGTTTAAACTGCATTGTAAGTTACTCTAGTGTTATCCTGAGTAGGGGAGCTGGGCTGGTATTTTCTAGCATCAGTTTGATTATTGGCCAAGGACATCCCCAGGCACTTATAGATCATACAGTTTATATCTTAGGATAAGTAAGTGTCTGGAGTCCAAAGTCAAGTAACAACTGCACACTCTGGCCATTGGAAGGCAAACATACCAAGGTGGGGGAAGAGGGGGAAGTGTGGGCCAAGGAAGAGTAAAAGCGATCCAAGGAAATCTGACAGAACATTATTGTGTTACATAGGAGCCGTCACTTGACGATAGCAGTATAGTGCAATTGCATTCTTTTGTTAGCGAATCTTAGGATCCTATTGACTGAAGAAATAGGAGAGCATAAAGAGGAGTCAAAAGGAAAAGAGCACTAACATTCAATTGAGGCACAATCTAGTTGGGAAAAGTCACAATATAGAAAGGGCATTTGAAAAGGGATTTGAAGGATGAATATGTTACCTATAAAAAAAAATAAAACATATGGTGTGCATATAGCAATCTAAGAATAAATGTAGAATGAACCAAATGGTGGAACTAAGCATATACAGGATAATGGTTAAATATAGTGAAAGAAAGCATTCTTAGTTATCTATTGTAAGCAGAGACTGACATACTTCAAAAGCAAATAAGAATATGTGTGTTAAGAAGTCTTTTTATTATAATCACAGGTCATTAATTTCTAATCAATAAGGACTTGTTAGAGACATAAAAATATTTTTTATGATTAAATATATGCCTTTGGAAAGGTGATCTAGCAATACTAGTTGACTTGAAAGTATTATAGTCAGAACCTTAAAATCTTGAGTGTGGGTTCCAGAAAAGAGGATAGGAAGGAAGAAATATTTCATGAATGGAATCTACTTGACATGACAGATTTCTTGATAGAAAATTAAATGAAAGTTTAACATTGTTAATCTATGTAGCTAAAAAAAAAAAGTTATACTTCAAGATAAAATCAGTAGTGAAATTGGTCTTGGGAAGATGATGATTCAGTCATTTTGTCTATTTGTTTTTATATACCCCGATTATTTGCAAGATTAATTTGAGGGAAATTACAATGCTGGAAATAAACTGTAAAAAATATGTCTAGGGCCTCTCTGGTGGCACAGGCGATTGAGCATATCATTGTGAAGATGTCTGCAGCCTCTGCAGTGCGGGTTCCATCCTTACAGGCAGGGGAGATGCCCACATGGCACAGCAGAACTCTCCTGTCTCGTCAGCTGCTCCCCTCAGCAGTGTATTTTGGTTGGTCTGCCTGTTCTGCTCCCCGCTCTGTCTCTGGTGAATCCTCTCACCCTCCTGCGCATCTGGTCTGTGCCCCAGTTCTTGTATGCATGAATAAATAAATCCTTGGGGGGGGGGGAAATGTCTATAGGTGATTTAATAATGTGAGTAAAATGCTTCACCAAAATACAGTAACACAGAACAAAGACAGTTTTTAGACACGTGATGTTAACTCCAGTTGGTGCCTGTTATTATTACTAGTAAACATCTGTTTCTTTGCATATTTTTTATCACTAAGCCCTTATATGGATAGTACATGCCTAGAAAAAAGCAAGCTATCTCTAGAATTATCACAAAGACAGACTATGCAGATGTCAAAAAAGGTCGACTATTGTGGAAGCAAGCTTAGCTGAGGTTTCGCCATTTTGTATATCCTCCACCTTGATATGTTAGTCCTTGTCCAGCCGCATTCCGGAGATAGTTTCAGCAGTCACAACCCTCACTCCACTTGGTGACGAAAAAGCAGACCACTGCAGCTGCCAATGAGGGCAGTCCTGTCCATAAATGGGACAGGACTAACCGTCCAATCAGTTTGAAACTGTAACTGCGCGCACCAAAATGCCTTGGTAGTAGCCAATGAGTAATTGCCAGCTTCTTTCAAAATTCACGCCACTCATGACCCTATAAAATACCCCTGCTTCCTCTGTTCGGGGCTCTCGACCTCTGCCGTTGCATCGGTGCGTGTCGAGGGCCCGGACTCGAGCCCGTAATAAACTCCCTTTTGCATTTACATCAGCTATCTTTGGATTCTTGGAGGCTATGCTCCCGAGTCTGCTGATCTTGGGCACAACACTATAAGGTTTAAAACTCTGCTAATCATGATTTGGTCACACAAGGATTTTGATGGACTTGCCCAGGTTAGTACAGAAGCAGATGGCTTTTTTGATAGATACCTTGTTAGACTTAAAACAGAAAAAAAAAAATCTGTAAATATATATGAAATTATTGGCTATAAGACACTGCCTCTCCATCATGTTCAGTCAATGTAATCAATAAATCCTACATTATGAAAACAGCGTGGTGATATCATGGACCTACATATATAATGTTAACTGGTGGATACTTGGATTAAAACAAACCACATTTGGGAAATGGTAGAGATTCAGAATCACGTTCCTGGTGTCTCCTGTGAGTAGACTTGGATTTCATCAACCCTGGCTATCATCCCTTGGCAGCCTCCTTGTCACTGTCAAGTGACTACCTAGAGGGTTAAGTAGAACAAGGAATGATATATGTAATATTTGTGACTTCAAAAATCTAATACCTATCAATATTTTGTAAAGGACAAATCAGTTAGGTCAAAGAGGAGGAAAGGAGAGAAACAGAAAAAAAATATATATATATATAATTTAAAAATAACAAACATCCACCCCTTCATGAGAAATGTTTTTGTAGCAGGCTGAGCAAATGCATTACACAGCTCTTTATAGCACAGGGCACCGCAGAAATATATGAGAGACTTTTGAAGGGTAGCTCATTGGAGAAACTGCTTATAGTTCTGCAAGTCACTGTCGAAATGGGATTCTCTGAGAAATAATTATATCTTTTTAGTACAGGCTGAACTTCCAAAGTAAATTTTGAATATGTCATTACATATTACATGCTTTCCAAAGAGGACGATTTCATCTTACTCTCCAACGTTTAGCAAAATTCTTCTAGCAATTTTCCCAATATGTGATAAAACATGAAGTCAATAAAAAAAGTCCTTTAATTTATACAGAAGTTTCCTATTAACTGCACAGGATGAAATATTTGCACATAGTCTATTATGTCTTTTTTGCTCAGAATCCACTTTCACTTCCTTATATTTTGGATTATATTCTATAGTGAGGGTTAAGTCTAGTTATTGTAATTTGATACACAACTTCAGATATTTTCAATAAAAATAGTAGAAGCAGGGCCTCCCTGGTGGTGCAGATGACCGAGCGCCACACTGTGAAGCTGTTCGCAGCCTCTGCAGGGCGGGTTCCATCCTGGCGGGCGAGAACCCCACATGGCACAGCAGAACTCTCCTGTCTCGCCCGCTGTTCCCCTTAGCAGTGTGCTTTGTCAGTCTGCCTGTTTTGTTCCCTGTTCTGTCTCTGGTGAATCCTCTCACCCTCCCACGCATCTGGCCTGTACCCCAGCTCTTGTATAAAATAAAATAAAAAATCTTTAAGAAAAACTTAGCACTAGTTATAAAAATCCACCATACTTTTTCAGATCACAATACCTGGGCACCATTCTAGGTACTGTTGCTATTTCACTCTTAACTGTAAGAAATATAGAACAGGGTGAGATTCTAAAGAGCTAACTCTCATAGAGATGAGATGTAAATGGTTTTGATTAAACGATTTACAAATAATTGGAGAAAGACAAATAACAGATGGTGTTACTTATATATGGAATATGGAGAAACCAGGAAAATGGTCAGATAAAGTCATACTCAAAAAATAGTCCTTGAAAGAAAATTATAGAACTGAGACATTGAAAGACGGAGGGAAAGGAAGAAGGAGGAGCACAATGTGGGAAGGGAACACCATAGGCTATTAGGGTGAACAATGGGTGCTTTGGAGGTAAGAACATTATGCAACAGTATTGGAGGGGTATCCAATACTCTCAAAATACCAACAAAAAATAAATGTAAAACAACAGTCATACAATAAAAAAATTAAATAAAAATAAGAGTAGAGGTAAATGCGCAAGAGAACTCTTATAATACAAAATAAAATAATTTTTTTTCTTTTTTTAAGATTCATTTATTTATGCATACAAGAACTGGGGTACAGGCCAGAGGTGTGGGGGGTGGTGAGAGGATTCACCAGAGCCAGAGTGGGGAACAGAACAGGTAGATTGACTGAAATACACTGCTGAGGGGAGCAGTGGGTGAGTCAGGAGAGGTCTGCTGTGCCATGTGGATTGTTCCCTGGCTGACCAGGGATCGAACTCCTGCTGCAAAGGCTGCTGACAGCTTCATGGGTTGCATCTTATCCCCTTGCGCCACCAGTGATGCTCCTAAAATTCTATTTTATTTGAAAGATGACAAACAGGTCAATTAGTTGTTTTATCATGTTTAAGATATCTATTCCTTATTACTGAAAGTTAATTTAGTCCTATATTTTATTAATCTTCTGCTAGTATCTACCAACATTTTTAAGGTTATAGCTAAAATGGAAATAACTTGCTATTGTAATATTTCAGAAAAATCAATATTTAGGAATTTTTTCAGTTATAAACACAAATGACGCTTATTTAACTTTTCCTAAAATAAAATTATCCATAACACTTTACTATAATTGCATTAACCTGCCAACAATATCAATCCTTATTTAGTTATTTAACTGAACGCAGATCATATAACACTTAGAAACTCATAAAATTTTGAAAATATCAAAAAATAAGTGTGAGGGTTTGTTGATTCATCTGACCTTACACTATTATAAATTGTTTATTTAATAATATACTCATTGCCAGCAAAACTTTTTAATATAAGTTTATAAAGAAACTTTTCCAGCGTGAAATTGAACACAAGACTTTTGCAGCTCAAATGAATTTTACTTTTTACTATTTTGCCAACAGTAATCTGCACTTATTTTTATAGTGCCTCCAACTAAAAAGGATTATCTAGTCAGAATATATCAGTACATAATAAATGTGCTTCATTTCTTCCAAGCTCTTTTCGCTGACAGCCAAAATGAATGTTTGTCTCAGTGCCAGCACCAGGGGTATTTCTGCAGAGACTATTTCATGGTCCATTGAACCCAAAAGGACATTGTTTTTAAAGGCATATTATCAGAAATGGAGAAGCAAGACATCTGAGAGGCTCTAACAGGTACTACTGAAACTGGAGTGTGTACTTCTAACTTCCTTGGTATTTTAAAGATATTACTATGCCAAACAGATAAGCTGTAAATTGCATATTTCTCAAAATCAGATATTTTTATCAGGGTTATATCCTTTTGATTAACAAAATAGCTGCATGTATGTATTTGGGAGGATTGGTCAGGTAAGCCAAAGTTGTGATATCTAAAATTGTAAAGACTTTGAAATCTTTACTTCTTGTCATTCAAAACTTCCATCAAAAATCCTTGCTTCCTTGAATCCTCATCAGGACTTCCAATCACTTAAAAGAATTATATTTCTCCTCTATGTTGCTATAATATGTTAAGACATTTATTAATGCCCCTAGGAACAAGCATTCTGTTTGTTTACATGTGCTTTCCCTCAAGACTGAATTTCTTGAAAGATGAGAACAATGGCTCTCATACTTGTACTCTAATGTCAAATACAATGATTTACAACATTAAAGGAGTTTTCAATATAGAGCAGCTATTAAAATAAATCATACTAGCCACATCACAGATGTAGCAGAAGGTCAAACAACCTTTATGCTCTGCAAATGGAATAATAATTTAATGTATTAATGTATTTTTGTTTAATCTTTGGACAGAGGATCTAAATAAACATTTTTCCCAAAGCATTTTTCCTGGCCAATAGGTACATGATAAGGTGCTTGATGTCATTAACTATCAAAGAAAATGTAAAGCAAAGTTACAAGCTAGCATCTCATTCCTGTTAGAATTACTATTATTTAAACTAAAAGTGACAAGTATTAGCAAGGCTTTGAAGAAAAGGTAACACTTGCAAACTGTTGGTGGAAATGTAAATTGACATAGCCACTATGAAAATGTAAATTGGCAAAGCCATTATGCGGGATCCTCACAAAATTTAAAATGAAGCACAATTTGATGTAGCAATTCCTACTTCTGGATATATAGCTGAAGAAAATGAAAACAAAACCTCAAAGAATTATCTGAAGGTTATCCTTTATTCATTGCAATATTATTCACATTAACCAATATATAGAAACAATCTGAGTCTTTTTAGAGATGAATGGATAAAATTATGGTAGATATATTCAACAATGAGAAGGAATGAAGTCCTGCCATTTACTACACTATAGTTGGATCTTTAGGGCATTATGCTAAGTGAAATAAGTCATACAGATAATGATAAACACTGTGTGACCTCATTGGTACGTGGACCTTACAAAAGGTGACTCACAGAAACAGAAAGTAGAATAGTGTTTTCCTGGGGCTAAGGAGTGGAGAAAATAAAGAGCTATTAATCAAAGTGCACAAACTTCAGTTATAAAATGAATGATTTATAGAGATCTAACACACAACATGGTAACAAAAGTTAACAACACAGTAAGATACCCTTGAAATTTGCTGAAAGAGTAACTATTATTTTCTGACCCTACACACAAAAAAAATTCAGTGATATGTGAAGGGATGGTTGTGTTAACTAACTCTATTAATGGTAATTGTTTCACAATATATATGTGTATCGAATCATCACATTCACATATTAAACTTACAAAATATTCTGTATCAATTATATCTCAATAAAAATTGGAGATGGGAATTATTAAACATTAGATAATCCAAGTTGAAAGAATAATAATCACTGATGAAGTTTGAATTGTATTTTGTATTGCTGTTTGAAAGCATATTACTGAACTTCGGAACTTGAATGATGAGTGGGCATATTGAAATTCCTTTGTACGAACTTAGGCTCATGGGCAACATTTCCTAACATGATTAACACTTAGCTTTTTAAGTAGAAATAAATAGCTCTTGGTTTCACAACAAGCACATTTCTAAAACTCAAAATTCTGACAATAATGGGTTGTTTCTGATTTTAAAAAGTACAAAAAAAAGCCTTTGCATAGATTTATTTTTCATAACTGCTTAATACATAATTGCCAAACTTGGAATCAACTATGTGAATGGATAATACATAAACTGGTGCCTCGAAAGAGAAAAGCATAGTATTCAGTGCCAAAAAAGAAATGTGCTATCAAGTCATATAAAAACATGGAGGAAACTTAAATGCATACTACTCATCGACATCATGGAAGAAGCCAATCTAAACTGTAGGATTCAAATGATATGATTGTGTGGAAAAGGAAAAAAAAAAAGCTATTGTGAGAGTAAAAAAAAAAAAATAAGTGGTTGTCAGGGTTATGAGAGGAGAGATGTTACAAACAGCACCAAGGATTTTTAGAGCAGTGAAAGAAACCATTTGGTATTATTCTACAATGATGAATACATATAATTATACACTTGTCAAAGCCCTTATATTTTACACCAAGGGTGAACCGTGATGTAAACTAAGGTCAATGGAAGATAGAGTTTCATATCTTGTAGCAAATTTGCCACCTTGGTGGGGGATATGGATACAAGGGAGGCTGTACGTGAGGACTGGAGATACGGGAACTCTGTGCTTCCTGATCAATTTTGCTGTGAATCTAAATTGCTCAAGACTACAGTCTATTTAAAAATGGAGGGGGGAGCTGATTGTTAGATTGTGGCTTAGAAATCTCTGCTCCACCTGGTAGTTTGTCGTGTGGAACTGTTACACCCCTCCTCCCCCAATCTTTTTGTGGTGTGAAAGACAGGAAGACAGAGAACATAACAGTTTAACTGCCCAAATACAAGGTAACTATAATGATTAATTTTATATGTCTACTTGGTGAGGCTATAGTGTCCCACTGCTTGATCAAATACTTGTCTAGATGCAGCTACACAGGCATTTTAAAAAATACATTATTAACATTTTAGATAAGTATACTTTGAGTAAAGCAAGCTACCCCATCATGTGTGTAATGTGTTTTTAATGTGGATGGTTCTTATCTAATCAATTGAAGACCTTAAGTTTGAGGCTTCTTAAAGAAAAAAAATTCCACTCAATACTGCAACATAGAAACCCTGCCTGAGTTTAGATTAAAAATTTTAAAATCAGTTCTTATTTGAGTTTTCATCAACTGCTCTGCCTCACAAATTTTGTACTTGCCAGCCCCTAGACTTTCATTGGTAAATATTTACATTTACATATGGGTGTGTATAGATAGATACATACATACACACATATATACATATATATATATATACATGTATATATACATATACATGTATATATACACACATAGACAGGCAGATATATGGATAAACATATGTATAGATCTATAGATAGATGCACATATACAACTTTATGAATTCTATTGTTTCTGGGTTTTTTGAGTAATTCCATTATGGTAATATTCATCACTTTACTCAGTTTATTTACCAGAAATAGCCATATTAACCACATGGTTCCAAACAAACTAAACAATAACTAGAAAATAAAGAGAAGAACATGTGATATATGTGACTACCATAATCATTAAATTGCATAAATCTTTATGGAGTTTGACTTACATATTATTTACAGATAAAGTCCATATTTGAAAGGTGAGATTTCATTTATACATCTGAAACACTTTTCTAGTATTCTATACTATAAAAGACAAAACAAATCTATATGTTTAAATTTAATTTTATCAACATATTAACCCTCTTAATAATCAGGTTCATATCATATAAATTAAGAAACAGGGAAAAGGAGAGATGGAAAAGCATATTTTCTGAACTAGGAATTTATTCTTTACAATAGAAGAAGAAAGACAAATTAAGCAAATTAAAAGCAATAGGCTAGATAACAAAATCATTCCAGATAAAGACAAAGCTATCATCCCCTATTCCCCTGCCTCTCTTCTTTCTCTGTCTCCATGTCTCTCTCTCACACACACACTTCTTGATAACTAGCAATTGACAAAAACCGAGAACAGTATCAAATATATGAACTTTCAGAACCTTGGCAGTGTCAGGAAAGGGACAATCCAGGGTGCATCACCTGCTTCTCTGCACTGAAGTACATCACCTCTGTTTGTGTTCCACATACTCTCCTGCCTCTCTCTGCACACACTTCTCTCACTCCTGGGATGCACACTTCTTGTATTGTTCTTTCTTGAACTAACTCCAAGTTGTATGCAAGGATAGAACGGACAAGTCAGAATTAGAGTCTTATAGGATCCACATTTTCACTGGGGTAAAGAAAATTTAAACTTCAACAAAATTAAGGTCTAATATGATCATTAAGCTTCCTTTATTTGGGAATTTAGGGGATCTCCATCTGACTGTCTGTTCCTCTTCCAGGGATATGTAATTATTCAATGTCCCTACACATATCAAAATGAATTTTTCTCCCTCAAACAAATAACACAACTATAGAGAAAATCCACATCACCTGCACATACTGTAGTCTTAGAATCAAAAATAAATAAAGTCAGACCATTTTAAAATTAGGCACTTGAAGAAATCAAATAAATGATAATAAAAATGAATTAGCCAGCAAGTAAAATTGGAAGGGTCTATTAATGAAAAGAACTTTTGTGGGCCTCCCTGGTTGGACAAGGGGTTAAGATGCAACCTATGAAGCTGCCCACAGCCTCTGTAGCAGGAGTTCAATTCCCCAGCCAGGAGCAACCCACATGGCGCAGCAAACCTCTCCTGGCTTGCCCACTGCTCCCCTGAGCAGAGTATTTCACAATCTGTCTGTTCTGTTCCACTCTGTCTCTGGTGAATCCTCTAACCCCCCACACTCTGGCCTGTACGCTGTTGTATGCATAAATAAATAAATCATTTAAAAAAAAAAAAGAAAAAGAAAAGAAGCGTTGCTTCACCAACTCATAAGAGATGCAAAGTATAAGAGAAACAGATAGAACCAGGAGATGGAAGACCAATATAACAATTTCAGAAGGAAAACCAATTAGTGGACACGAGTGACTACAATCAACACAAGAAAGGGATCATGGGCCTCCCTGGTGGCACAGCGGTTGAACGCTGGGTTGCGAAGCTACCCACAGCCTCTGCAGCACCGGTTCGATCCTCAGGTGCTCCCCGGCCACAGGAGATGGGTCCCACATGGCGCTGACCTCTCCTGCCGCCCGCTGCTCCCCTCAGAAGTGTTCTTCTGTCCTTCTGCCTGCTCTGCTCCCCGCTGTGGCTCAGGTGAATTTTCTCACCCTCCCGTGCTTCTGACTGTACCCAGTGCTTGTATAAATAAATAAATAAAATCTTTAAAAAAAAAAAAAATGAAAAAGGGATCATCACCAGCTGAGCAAGATTTTTTTTTTTTTAATAGAGGCATGTTATTTATTTATTTATTTGTTTGTTTGTTTGTTTTATACATGCACTGGGTACAGTCAGAAGCGCGGGAGGGTGAGAGAATTCACCAGAGCCAGAGCGGGGAGCAGAGCAGGCAGAAGGACCATGGTCCACTGCTGAGGGGAGCAGCGGGCGGCAGGAGGTCTGCGCGCCATGTGGGACCCTCCTCCGGTGGCCAGGGAGCACCCGGGGATCGAACCAGCGCTTCGGAGGCTGAGGGCAGCTTCGCAGCCTGGCGCTCAACCACTACGCCACCAGGGGAGGCCCTATTACTTATACTTATTTTCTACAGATGTTCAAAGTAAAATTTGAAGCATGTGTTTATTGAAAAGGAATAGCTACTTGCAAGCTTATAATGCACATTGAGATGATGGTGATAACAGAGAGATTTGCCAAGCATGAAGAAAAAATTCAATGAAGTGAGAAAACAGAACTCAGGAAATAAAAGGGGGAAAGTGAATAAATAACAACAATAATGCTACAGCAAGCACAATCTTATTTCCTGCTTCTCTCTCTCTCTCTCTGTCTTGCTTTTTTACAGAGTAGAGTTCTTTAAAATGCTTGAAGCTAGAGTTCTGAGATGACCAGGTAATAATTCAAAATGACAGCCATTTTGAGCCTGTCAGTTTCTTTTAAAATTCAACCTACACTTACCATTTGATCCTTGGTAGTAACCTCAGTGAAAAATGTCCACACAAAATCCAATATTTGTATGTTTATAGCATTTTTATTCATAATTTCTAAAACTAACAAACAACAAAGTTGTCCTTTAGTAAGTGAATGAAACATTATTAAAGAACACAAATACAGTAATTTGAAGGGAAATTTTCACTTCCATGTTCATTGTACCATTATTTACAACAGACAGACTGTGGAAACAGTTTAAATGCCCCAAAACAAATAAGTGGATTAAGAAGATCTATACATATAAACACACACACACACTGGAATAATATTCAGTGATCTGAAAAAGATAAACTAATTCCATTTGGGGCAATATGGCTGGAACTGGAAAGGATGTGTTAGGCAAAATAAGTCAGAAAGAGAAAGCAAGTATCTGATGGTGTCACTTATAGGTGAAATATAGAGAAACCAGACAAAATGTCAAAAAGTAAAACTTAAAAACACTTAATGGCCCTTACCTGAGTCATTCAGAGGGAGAGAGGCAGGGAATGGAGGAAGCATGAAATGGGGAGAGAGAATAATAGGCTCTGGGTGCTTTGTTGGTGTGAGCACCGTGGTAACACCATTGGAAGGATATGATCTTACACTTCCAAAATACAAACAACACATAAATCAATTTTAACTTTATTAAAAAATAAATAACAGGAGGCAGCCATCAAGTCATTAAAAGACAGTGGAAATTTAAATGCATATTACTAAGTGAAAGAAACAGAAATTAAAAAGAAAATAAAAAGCTCCTGTAGTGGGGGACGATATGCATGTGCAGGGTGGAGGGTATATGGGGGATCTTTTTATCTTTTGCTCAATTTTTCTTTGAACCTAAAGCTGCTCTAAAACTATGTCCAACTTAATATAAATGGACCTCATTAAGAGTATAATTATAAACTCATATTAAATTATTAAAAAGAGATGGTTACATTTGCAAAATAAGATGAACTTTATACACAACTCCGCATATTTAGCTGTCAAAAGGATTTGAATGAGAAAAATCTATTTTTTGAATATCTACCTATTTATTAGGAATCATATATATCAGTACAAGCTAAAATTTAGTGCGGGAGTTTGTGATACTGAAAGTATGTGATATTTACAATAAAATGAATCTTTGCTTGGATAGAGAAAGGATATTGTATGTTTAGGTTTAATAGCCACAGTGTCAAAGAACTGATTATTTTACTACAAAAAGACTTAGCAGTAGCAAAAATGTCAGTGGCATACATTAACATGATCCATATGAGGCAGTTTGTTGCAGCTTCAAGCTAAACATGAGTAAAAGAATCCATCATTTTTTACATTTCTCAAATTTTCACCATTTGCCGAGTAATCCATATATTATTCACTGCATCAGGGACTTCCAGCCCATGAATATATCTTATTGGAATTAATTTCTTTCTCTGTACTTCATGTGTGACTAAGTCTTATGGCTCCCTCAGGGCCACTGCAAGTTCTAAGCCCCGGAAGTCTGCCTGAATAAAGAAATACCAACATCAGCATCCAAGTAGCACTTTTCTGTACACTTAGAAACGTTATACACAAAAATTTGCAATGGCTTTTATTGAATGAGTCCTTAATATTGACAGAACAGGAGAGGAAAATTAAAATATTTATAAAATCAAAACTTATTGAGCAAAGGCAAATCCATTCCTACAAAAACAAGCATATGATATAAATGGTCTTTGGAGTCTCTCAGGACAACATTCAAAGCTTTTCAAGATATCTTTGCTATCACTGGCATTCACTACTAATTGCCAGAGTTGTATTAACTCAACCCTAAACATACACTGAATCCTTTTATTCCAGATAACTACATGTAAAAACCCTTCCTTAAAAAAATAAACAAGCAAACAAAAAACACTAAATGAAAAAAAGTCTAGAAATGACTGCAAAGTTGAGACCTCTAGAGGGTGAGGGGAACTGGAATATAGCAGAAGAGGCACAAAAGTGTAACATAAAAGAATGGGGGGTCTGGGGTTTGGGGTTTGGGGGAGTGGTGACCCACATCTGAGGTATTGTGAACATATTCCTCTAAATCATATACAGTGATGTTAACCAATGTTACCTCAAATAAAGGAATAAAGAGATACATATTTTTATTTTATTTTTTAAGGATTTATTTATTTATTTTTATTTAATTAATTAATTTATTTATACAAGCACTGGGTATAGTCGGAAGCGCTGGAGGGTGAGAGAATTCACCAGAGCCAGAGTGGGGAGCAGAGCAGGCAGAAGGACCAAAGTACACTGCTGAGGGGAGCAGCAGGCGGCAGGAGAGGTCTGCGCCATGCAGGACCCTCCTCCGGTGGCCGGGGAGCAGCTGGGGATCGAACTGGTGCTGCAGAGGCTGCAAGCAGCTTCGCAACCCAGCGCTCAACTGCTGCGCCACCGGGGGAGGCCCGAGACACATATTTTTAAATCCCTTCCTTTTTTTTTCCATTTTGCCAGCTACCATGGTAAAAATGCAATAGGTTATAGAACTTTTTATTTATATTTGATAATGCTTTGACATATTATCCTCTTCGGGCCTCCCCTGTGGCACAGTGGGTTGAGCACAGTGCTGTGAAGCTGTCTGCAGATTCGGCAGCATGGGTTTGATTCCCAGCTAGCCAAGGAGATACCTACATGGTGCAGCAGACCTCTCCTGTCTTGCCTGCTGCTCCCCTCAGCAGTGTTTTCAGTCCTTCTGCCTGTTCTGCTCCCTACTCTTTCTCTGGTGAATCCTCTCACCCTCTCATACCTCTGGCCTGTATCCCAGTTCTTGTATAAATAAATAAACATTATATTTATCTAAAGGGCAATATAATAATAAACTCCAGGTAGAATGTTTGGTAAAAATATTTTTGTACATAGGATTTCCATCATGTGAGACAGTAGCTCATGTTTTATGATCTTGGCAGGAGAAAGTATTTTTCATACTTTCCCTCAAACCTCAATTTATTTTAATTCATGGAGTCCTGACCTGGGTTAATTGCCTTCGAAGTGCTGTGTGCAAGACGATACATTGAAATGTGAGGAAAATACATTAACTTCTCATTCTGTTTATCAAGCACCACATTACAGACTTAGTCTTAGTGCTATGAAATAGCAACAATCATTTATTTAGCTCATGAATGTGAAATTTAGGCAGGGTTAAACAGGAAAGCATGTCTCTACTTCACATAGCATTAGCTGGGAGTGCTCAAAGGATGGCCAAGAACTAGACTCATTTGAAGAATCACACACATGCCTGGCAGTTAGTGCTGTCATCTGGGATTATCAGCAACGATATCTGTAGGTGACATGCCAGCACAGCGTCTGGAATCAAAAGAATACCGAGAGAGAGCTAGGAGGAAACTAAAAGGCCTTAGAAGTCTCTTCCTGACTGCTCTTAGTTGAAGAGGTCACAAAACCCTGCTAAGCTCAACCAAAGATAATTTTGTTGGGGAAATTGCAAGGTTCTGGAAGAATATGTGGGGATACTGTTGTGGCTAGTTTTCAAAAATATAATTGATTATTTTTACCAAAATAAAGTAGATAATTAATCTTATTAATGATTTATATGAGCCTTAACATAGTGCCCTCCCTTGAGTTCAGTTCTTATATTAAAGCCGGCTGTGTTATTTACCATCAGTGACTTAACCTGAAGGGAATGAGAAAGCTCCAGCATCACAAAGATGCTCAGAGTGGTGCCCTTGATTTTTCCTAAATTTCTAGTCTACTATTAATATATAGCAAACTGTATCCCTTGTTAAGGAATTTTACATAGATTTTTATGCTATATTGACTAAAATATTCTTTATAAAATGCACCAAACCTTAAAAACAATTTTTGCAGATTAAGATTAATGCTAATGATACAAAGGCATGTGAACAGCTAAAAAATAAGAATTGGCATTACCTTTCAATATTAGAAGTTCTAGATTGACTATTAGACAAGATAAAAATTATAGTGATCTCATTGTATAAGAAAGTAAATTGACTTTATAAATATATATTTATTATCAAGAGGAGAATTTGAAATATTGAGGAAGAACATTATTCTAAGTCTGTAGGGTGCATTGATTTGTTTGCAAAGTATATAAAGTCATCATGATTTGTGGACATTTGCAAATCAAGCAACCAGAACTTGACCTTGAAGGTAATCCTTTAAAAATCATACAATATTCATACTAGTAACTTATTTATGAATAAATATTTAGTAGTTAATTCCAAGCCTTTTAATATAGTAGGACAATTTGATCTGGGGGACAGAGAGATGTGCATAAATCTCCTAAATAAATACATACTGTTATGTACATAAATACATACATGATCAATACACATATGTATAACTATATATAGGTATAATGATTGTGTCTATATGAATCAATGTAAATATTCTAAATGATAAATGTGTAACAACATAAACAAGAGAAATATTTTTTCAGTTTTTGTTTTAAAAGTTTTTGCCTACCTGAAAGCCCACCTCTACATGAGATTTGACGGATGTGAAAGAACTATGCTGCATGGAAGGAGAGAAGCCACACAGAGGTTTATTGAGGTACCAGTTATGTGTGTCAACCTTCGACCATCTCAAACAGTCCAGTTCCAGCTGAATAGAGCACAGCAAATGACCATCGTTAAAGCCAGGTAGAGCAGTAGCACTTCTGAAAAAAGCGTTGTCTGGATTATTGACTCATGAATTTTCACCAAATAAAATGAAATGGAAGTGTTTACTCTCTTAGTTGTGAGATAGTTTGTTAAGCAGCATAAATAACTGAAACAATAGAATGCATAGGCATCATTATTTTGTCTTTTGTCATTCATGTATCGTTTTTGACATATTCCTTAAAATCCATTGGCCTCCCTGAATTGTTATTATCTTTCAGGAACCAAATGTTCAAAAACGCAAAATCTGTATATTTTGCAAACGATTATGCATTTTTCAGCTAGTATTTGAGGAACCTCTTATTTAAGTAGAAGATAGACTTAAAAATCTGACAAAGGGGGCCTCCCCTGGTGGTGGAGCAGTTGAGCGCTGGGCTGCAAAGCTGCCCAGCTGCCTGTAGCCTCCGCGGCACCGGTTTGATCCCCGGCCATCGGCGAGGGTCCCACATGACATGCAGACCTCCCCTGCGCTGCCCGCTGCTCTCCACAGAAGTGCATTTCATCAGTCTGCCTGTTCTGTTCCCTGCTCTGGCTCTGGTGAATTCTTTCACTCTCCCGCACTTCTGACTGTACCCAGTGCTTGTATAATAAATAAACCTTTTTTTTTTTTTTTTTATAAATAAATCTTAAAAAAAAAAAAATCTGACAAAGTATTATCCATTCTTATAAACTTGTGAAATATATATGTCCCTAAGCATTTTTTAAATTTATAGCAAAATGATGGAAATATTTCACTTTTCCTGTAAAGCATATTATCCTAAAATAACTATGCATTAACTCTATGACCTGGAGCAAATTACGTAAAGTTTCTGTGACTTATTCTCAAAATGGGGATAATAACAACACAGTGATATGCAAGTTATTTATTTATGTTGATTTATACTAAAACATATTTGCAGTTATATATCACATATCCATTTTTATTTAGTTAAATATATTTAAAATTGCTAATTTTACTAGGATTGACATAAGCATTGCTGGCAGGAGAATGTGAAGCAGAGAAATGAAAGGGTGAAGTATGCCTCATCAGTGTGACACTTAGTGGAAATTCTAAGATATTTTTGGTGACATTAGTTGTAAAAGACATAATTGGTATCAGGAAAAGAAGTAAGCAGGAACATTCTAATTAATGCAATGTAAATTTTCTTCTTTGTTTGAGTGTCTTATATAAATTATTTAGCTTCTACTTAAAGCATAATAATTCAGAGAAGAGCAAAATATAAGGAATTACTTTTTCTTCCTCCACCATTCCCTCTTATAACCAGTATATTTTTCAAAGAGTCTAAAAATCATTTTACTGTTATTTTCCAATGTATGTTCTTTGGTTATTTATTGTCCATACATGAGTGATATCATCCTGTGACTCTCTTTCATATTCTGACTTAGAGTGAATGGAAAAGTGGAAAGGACATAGATATAGTGATTTTATTAACTGTCATATATATAGAAATTTGGAGGTAGAGGGCAATGCTTAAACAGCACAAGTTAGGAGAGTTCCTTTTTCCCCACATCCTCACCAACATTTGTAGTTACTAGTTTTTTCCAATATGTGCCATTCTCACCTGTGTAAGCTGGTATTTCATTGTGGTTTTGATTTGCATTTTTCTGTTTATAAAGGATGTTGAACATTTTTTTCGTATACCTGTTGGCCATTTGTGTTTCCTCTTTGGAGACTTGTCGTTTTAGATCTTCTGTCCATTTTTTGACTGGATTATTTACTTTGTTTTTATTGAGTCATGTGAGTTCTTTGTAGATCTTTGTGATTACTGTTGGTGGGAATGCATAGTGGTCCAACCGCTATGGAAAGCTGTTTCCTCAAACTACTAAAAATGGAGCTACCATATGACCCAGCAATCCACTCCTAGGAATCTCCCCAAAGAACACAAAAACATTCATTTGAAAGGATATCTGTACCCCTATGTTTATTGCAGCATTGTTTATAATAGGTAAGCTATGGAAACAACTAAAATGCCCCAAAATAGATGACAGGACCAAGAAGATGTGGTATATATACGCAATGGAATACTATTCAGTAACCAAAAAAATATAAATTCACGCATTTGCAGCAACATGGATGGAGCTAGAAGGGATTAGGCTCAGTGAAATAAGTCAGAAGGAAAAAGGAAAAAAAAAAAATCAGATGGTTTCACTTATAGGAAGAACATAGGGGAACCAAGAAAGGGATCAGGGAAAAATAATAACAATAAAAAAATTAACAGGCAACTATAAATCAAAGACACTCTACAGGGGAGGGGGAGGGAGATAGATCAAAACAGGGAAGAAAGAACACAAGGGGCTATGGCGACAGTGCATGGGGGAATTGGTGGTGGGAATTTCACAGGGACTACACCTGAGAGGAGAAAGCAAACATTGTACAAAATGATGTAAAATATATATAAATAAATTTGGGCCTCCCCGGTGGCGCAGCGGTTGAGCGCTGGGTTGTGAAGCTGCCCGTGGCCTCTGCGGCGCCAGTTCGATCCCCGGCTGCTCCCAGGCCACCAGAGGAGGGTCCCACATGGCGCGCAGACCTCTCCTGCCGCCCGCTGCTCCCCTCAGCAGTGTACTTCGGTCCTTCTGCCTGCTCTGCTCCCCGCTCTGGCTCTGGTGAAGTCTCTCTCCCTCCCGTGCTTCTGACTGTACCCAGTGCATGTATAAACAAAACAAACAAATAAATAAATAAATAAAACATGCCTCTATATAAAAACAAAAAAAAATTTAAAAAAAATTAAAAAATATATATAAATAAATTATCTTTTTTAAAGTACAATTTAGAAGCTATGCTATGCTTTATGGTATATAATTCTCCTTTACTGAATTTTCAGAAACAACTCTTAAGTTTGTTTCCAGGTATTGGAAGTTGCATTCATACATCTTTTGAAGATAGCACAACAGTGTTATTTATCTAGGCAGAAAAAGAAAGTCGAATTGTATTGATATGTGGAAGAAATCACTCCAAATTATTATTTTTATGTGTTACCTATATAGACAATCTATTCTAAGCAAACTTTTTCTTATTCACCCTTTGAGCAGAAAAGACCCATCTGCCAGTAATATGGCAAATGATGTGTGTTTAGAAGTTTCTAATTCATAGAATTAGGTTCCCATAATGATTTCTATTTTACTTTGGTGGCACTGAGAAAACTTGTCCCTTTAATGTGCAGTGACATTTCAAAATGAACTGTCATAAAAAGCGCCTTAAGATAAGCTAAATCCTATTCTTCATTTTATAGATGAAGATATTCTAGTTCAACTATAAGTGATTGAATTTTCTAAGGTCATATAGCTATCAACTTCCAAAGGAGAACTCAGAAACTACAGCTGAATCTTGGCTCAATTATAATAGAATAACCTCACCTTGTATTTTTTGGATAGTGATTCATTAAATAACTTAGATACGGCTATATCTCTTTAGAATTAAATCTACGTAACATATTAATTTTGTGCAAAAACATTTTTCAAAGTAGACCTCTGGCTGCTAAATCTTAGTCTTTGATCAAATCTATAATTGCTTGCTAGACTAGAAACTCAAGCTTATTTCTGAATAAAACCATTGTAACACAAAGCATGGTATTTGAGGAACATTTCAAATGAAAACATCCTTTGTGGCAGAAGTCACTGTTACTTGAATTTATTCCTAATATTCTTTGTAGGTTCCCATAATGATTACAATTATTGTTAAACATCCACATTTTTAAAAAATCATCACTGTGTTATTCTGTGGGGAAATTGTGAAAAACATTAACTTCCCTATTTGCAAAAGTCTGTTACCTTCCTCCCAGGATTTAGCTGGAAAAGTTGGTTGAACTGCTAGCTGTTACAACTCATTGTCATGTTTCCTAGTCACTGAAGCAAAGCTGTCTTAAATGAAGACAAAGTAGAAACATTACGCCTGTCAAATGAAGTTACCGGGATCTGACAGAAGCTGCTATTGCCTTAGCAGAAAATTTCAAAGTCTTCTATGCATGAATCGTTTCATTATATGAACCTACTATCACGGGATTCACTTTTTTTTCCATAGGAGCTAAAAAGTATTTTTGCTTCATTCACCTGTGTATAATGATAAGATTAACGGCCTGAGTCCAAAAGATATCAACAGTGACATTGCCCTGGGTGTCTGTGTGGTCACAACAGTGACACTAGCAGCTTCCTCACAGAGGAATCATTATGGCATTTTGTGTAAGCATACACAAACCAGAATACACCCAAAGAGAAATCTCTGTGTTGTAAGAGGATTCCGAAACCATTTGGTTATGGGTTATAAGAAAATGGAAGTTGTTTGAAATAGATTACTTGGAACTTTCATTATCAATTGCCAAAAAATTAATCTGAGAAAAATGTAATTAAAATGTGATGTTATATATTATAGCAAGTTATAAATTTTTACAAGATACTTTTCTCTTTACGATAACTAGCATATAATGTCTTACTATTTAAACACCAAATGTGTTATTTTGACTCATATTCTAAATATTTGTTACATTTGTCATAGACCTTTTGAAAGTGATTTTCTTTTTTCATATAAAGATTTACATTTTTATAATAGCCAAAATTACCCATATTTTCTTTGTGATTATTTCTTTTGATTTCATGCCTATAAAGTACTTTCATTAAGAACGCAGCAGTTGGGCGTTGGGTTGAGAAGCTGCCCGCAGCCTCTGCAGCGCCGGTTCGATCCCCGGCTGCTCCCTGGCCACAGGAGGAGGGTCCCACATGGTGCGCGGACCTCTCCTGCTGCCCGCTGCTCCCCTCAGCAGTGTACTTCGTCAGTCTGCCTGCTCTGCTCTCCCCTCTTGCTCTGGTGGATTCTCTCACCTTCCCGTGCTTCTGATTGTAGCCAGTGCTTGTATAAATAAATAAATAAATCTTTAAAAATAAATAAATAAAGTTTAACTATCAAAAAGGAAAAAAAAAGAACACATCATCAATAGTTTGTGATTATATTTTGAGGAGACATTATTTTGAATATCTATATTCTTTTTTAATCCATAATACTTGTCATGAAATTTACGTTAGAGCCATAGATTCATTATATTTTTCAAATAATGAGCCACTTATTGGGCCAGAGGATTTATTGAGTAATGCAATATTTCTTAATTGTTTTAAAATAGGATCTCTGATTACCTAAATTTATCACTCTTCTCCTGGATAAGATTTTGGACTTCATATTCTGTGACAGACTTACCTATATGATACTGTGCAAATACCATGATAATTTGTAAAAAAAAAAAAAAAAAAAGTATATTTTAAACTGTATTGAAAACTTTTCTCTCTTCAGTCTAAAAGCTCACTTTTTCTTTGTAGCAAGTTTCATACTGAGTAAGAATCTTTTAAAAATTGCCTGTTTGGGGCCTCCCTGTTGGTGCAAGGGTTTAAGACATAGCACAACGAAGGTATCCACAGCCACTTCAACACAAGTTGGATCCTCAGCTAGGGAGCTAAACTACAAGAGCAGCAGACATCTCCTGTTTTGCCCACTCCTTCCCTCAGCAGTTTATTTCAATCTGCCTGTTATGCTCCCCACTCTGTCTCTGGTGAATCTTCTCACTGCCCTCCAGCACCTGTGGCCTACAACCCAGCTTTTGTATGCATTAATAAATCTTTTAAAAAATTGCCTTCCTGGGCCTCCCCTGGTGGCGCAGCAGTTGAGCGCTGGGCTGCGAAGCTGCCCGCAACCTCTGCAGCGGTGATTCGATCCCCGGCCAACGGTGAGGGTCCCACATGGCGCTACAGACCTCTCCTGCCACGCCCGCTGCTCCCCTCAGCACTGTGTTTTGTCAGTCTGCCTATTCTGCTCCCCGCTCTGGTTCTGGTGAATTCTCTCCCATTCCCGTGCTTCTGACTTGTACCCAGTGCATGGGGAATATAAAAATTAAAAAAAAAAAATCAGCATTAAACACAATAAACTTAATCTCTTGTCTAGTCCTAAAAATAAATAAATTAAATAAACAAACAAATAAATAAATTAAAAAAAATGCCTTCCTTCTTTCTTTGGTAGATAGTTATTTTAAGTTTGAGTAAATAGATGTGTTTTGCAGTATCCTGTCAAAATCTTGTTCGGTTCCATAAGCGAATTTTGGGCATTTTTGTGTAGTTCAGCTTATTTATTATTTTTATTTTTTTGAAGTTAATCCCTTGGTGTTTTATATCGTATTTATTTGTTGCTTATTGTTCATGAATTTCTTATTATATATGATATTTATTTTCCATTATATTTTAACAGATATTTCCTCATATAGTAGCGACATGTTGGTTTTGTTTTAACCAGCATGACAAATTCATGTAAATATTTTAGTAAACATTTAAATATTTTAGTGTTTTGTGATTCTTTTCAAATTTCTTGCTAGAGTAGCATATTTTTCTGCTAGTAATAACATTTTGTAATTATTTATCATGAAATTCTTTTTTGATCTTATTGTGTTACCCAACATTTCTAGAACAATGTTAAATAAGAATGGTGACATTAGATATATATCTTTTTTCCTAAAAAGATGATAAATAAAAGACTATTGACAGGTGATAGATAAATTATATACTCTAACTAAAATTAAAAATAAATAAATGATGCTCTGTTATTCCTTTCACAAAAAGTAAGAATATATTTTAGTCATCCATGGCTCTAGATGACAGCACAATGCTTCTAATATAAGAGATTTAAAAAAGTATTAAATGAATAGGAAATAAAGCAAGCAAACAATTTTAAAGAAAATGCATTGTGCATTTTATAATAGCACCTGTTTCACCGCAACCTACCTTCACTTCTTGGGTCTCAATTATATTTCTAAAAGTGTTCTAACTGCCTTAATTTTTCTTTGTTGCTTTTGTTCTCATGATTCTGAGTTCTGATGAGGAAGACCATTCTCAAAGCTGAAAGTCTGAGATCTGCAAGATTCTCTCAGACTGAATTTCCACCCCCTCAACATCACTGTTTTCAAGATTAGATCTATGGCAAACACATTTGGTGATCCTGCTTAGACTAAAATTTCCTCCTTTCTCTGGGAACTGCCCCCAGCTGTTGTGTCTATATGCTCTGATCCTACAAATCCCTGCCTGTACCGATGGGCCAGTAATGAACATATAGCAGGTCATCATCAAACAATGGGCACTTTATTCAGGAATTTGAAAATGGTATTGAAATCTGGAATTCTGAAAGGAGAAGATATAAACTAAAAAACCACCTAGACTTTTTATTCTATTTGACTTGCCTCATACAGTAAAAGAGGCTAAACTAATTTGAGAGATAATGAAAAAAAAGACAGTAAAAAAGTTATAAGGCCTCCCCGGTGGCGCAGCGGTTGAGCGCTGGGTTGCGAAGCTGCCCACAGCCTCTGCAGCGCCAGTTCGATCCCCGGCTGCTCCCAGGCCACCAGAGGAGGGTCCCACATGGCGTGCAGACCTCTCCTGCCGCCCGCTGCTCCCCTCAGCAGTATACTTTGGTCCTTCTACCTGCTCTGCTCCCCACTGTACCCAGTGCTTGTATAAATAAATACAAATAAATCTTAAAAAAAAGTCTTTAAAAAAAAGTTATAAGAAAAAGTTGACCTTAATGTCTGTTTATTTTTCTCTCTCAATATCGATCTTTTCACATCCTGATACCTGTTTGTGTAAAACATCTTTTTAAATTATATATAAAAATTTATTTTTTATTAGATAATATTTGGTACGTGCTGTGACTTCCAAAGTATCTTAACTAAAAGATGATTGGTATTCATCTAGTCCCTTTCTGTGAAAATTGTCTCCCCTAAGCCATTTATTGATTTAGCAATTGCGACTGAGTGCAAGTCTGGAGTTAAACTTGCTGGGTTCGAATCTTCTCAGTATCACTTACAAGTCTTGAATCTCTGGGTAAGTTACTTAACATTTCACTGTCTAAATTTTGTCATCTACAAAATAGTGATAATGATAATATTACCAACTTCAGGGGCCTCCCTGGTGGTGCAAGGGGATAAGCACCACACTATGAAGCAATCAACAGCCTCTGCAGCATGAGTTCAATTCCCGGCTGGCCAGGGAGTAACCCACATGGCAAAGCAGACCTCTTCTGTCTTGCCCACTGCTCCCCTCGGCAGTGCATTTCAGTCAGTCTGCCTGTTCTGTTCCCCACTCTGTCTCTGGTGAATCCTCTCACCCCCCGCATCTCTGGCCTGTACCCCAGCTCTTGTATGCATAAATAAATAAATCTTTAAAAAAATTAGCTACTTCAGTTATGAGAATTCAAGCAGTTAATGTCTGTAAAGTACTTAGAAGAGTGGTACCTAGTTTTATAAAACATAAATATTAGGAAAAATAAGAATTTAGCTTTATGGTTAACTACACAATTGCAACTGTTGATTGTAGTTAATGGATACATTATTTATCTACTAAAACAAAATCTATTTCAACACATGTGATCATCTCAAGACTAGTTCTATCTACTGTTGTTTTTAAAGGTGATTATATTCTCTAGGAAAGATAGGCAAAATATAGACCCAAGTAAGAGGGGAACACAATAACTGAATAGGGAAGTAAAGATAATTTTTTTTTTTTGTCATCAAGTTCCTCTGACCAAATTCCAGAAGAAAGAGCATCTTAAAAGTTATGTGGGCTGGAAAAATTCTATTCTGTAAACAATGTCAATTTTTCTTACTCTGCCCTAGCCTAGAATATCTTGTTGCTATTCTGAGTGCTTTGTAGTTTTGAGCATATGGTCTATTTTTGTTCTTTATGCTTCCTTTTTTTACATCTTGCCATTTCTCATATTAAATATTTATTTATATTTTTATATTGGTCAAAGTTCTGTCAGAATATAGGAGGTAGGCACACTCAGAAGTGGTGATTGAAAAACCCATAAGAAGAGGCTATTTACAAAAGTTTGAGGAAAGTTAAGGGAGTAAAAAGAATGGTAAAGCAGCCAAAAACTAATATCAGGTGGAAGTCAATCACCCCCTGCAACAGAAGGGCAAAGAAACAGAGTTAACCCTAGAGCACAGTGAATGAAGGACATTAGTAATAAATGCTGATGATTCCTCTCAATCTGAAGGAATGGACAATTACTCCAGCACTTTGCCCTCCTAGTATTTGCTGGTGCTCCAGTTGGCCAACTTCATGAGTAGGCCAATAGCTGGTGACATGCTATGGCCTATCCAAGCCCCCTGCCTGGACACAGGAAAATGAAATACAGGGTTAAAAGTATGTCTGAAGAGGAAGATGGAAAATATCAAACATGTGCTTTTTAAAATAATTTTAACTGACTTGATATTATTTTTAGTAATGTCTCTAATTTCATTTATATATATTTGCATGCATTGGATTTAATTCCTCAGTCTAATGCATTAAAAATTTATGTCATTACTTTCAGCTTTTGAATCTCTAATTTAATATATTTTTTAAGTGGATCAATGTCAGCAAGACAGAAGAATAGGTAATTTCTTCCTTCTTTCCCCTTAACAGAAAGACCAGCTAGCAGCTATCCATAGATGAGTCCTCTGTGAAAAGTCCTACATCTGGTGATGAGGGTAACATACTCCCTTTGGCATAAAATCCAAGCAAAACCACAATAGGGCCTCCCTGGTCCACAAGGGTTAAGACACAACCTATGAAGTTGTCTGCAGCCACTGCAGCACATGTTCAATCACTGGCCAGGGAGCTACCCACATGGTGCATTAGACATCTCCTGGTTCACCCGCTGCTTCCCTCCACAGTGTAGTTCAGTTAATCTGCCTGTTCTGTTCTCTGTCTCTGGTGAATCCTCCCACCCCCCCACACACACCTCTGACCTGTACCCCAGTTCTTGTATACGTAAATAAATAAATATTAAAAAAAGACCACAATAAAAGAGTAAGAGGAGCAATTCACACTTTCCCCAGCTTAGGATAGTGCATCACCAAAATAGCTTCCAAGGTCTTCAGTTTCTCCAGTAGGTAATATGGAGCCCATGGTGAACGTTTAGCTTTTCCAGATCTAGCTTCTCCCAGGATACCTGGGTCTTGCTTCATAGGGATCACTAGGGGAATTAATAAAAATAGATTGCTGGGGAACAACAAGAGATAGAGATGGAAAAAGGCACCAACACACAAATCCCGACAGCTCACATTTCTGCTTGCTGCAGTACTCAAGCAAACACCCCAGCCACCAGTTCTGCTCACTTGCAGAAAAAACTGGTGCTTCATGTGACAAGGGAGTTTGGTTGTCTGTTCAGTCCAGTTTCTGTTCAAAGCTAATATGCTGTATCAGTTTCAGACCCCATCCTATAGCCTTCCCAGTCAGGAAGCAAAGTCAGCAGCTTCATCCAATTGCTGAACAGAGTCTATGACCCCACCTGAATAAGGAACCCAATCAATGACCCTGGATCAAACAAACACCCTCAAGAAACTACTGAAAATAACCTGGAACCATCTGGACAGTGACCCTCAACAGTTAAGGAGTTGATCCATGCTTGAGCAGGGAACCAAGTCAGTAGTTCTTCCCAAGCACGAGCATACCCCACAGCCTTCTATGGACAGGAAGTTTAGCCAGCAAGCTACTAGAACAGGGGAGCACAGCAGCATCTTCCTCAATCTTGGAGCCCAGCTTGATGCCCTGCCTAAATCTGGGGTATAGTCAAAGGTCTCAGCTGATCACAAGACCCTATCTAATGCTTTTTCCAAACAGAGAACAGCCACCAACACTGTCTGACTAGAGAGCACAACCTGGATCTTTACCTGACTTGGAATGATTGGAGAGCTTAGCCTTCACTTCTGTCAAATAATGGAACCCAACCAGTAGCACTACCCTCTCAGGAAACATAGCTGTGTCCTACAAATCCCAAATAGTGTACCCTCCTGACTGTGGCACCTAGTCAATAGTCTACATAAACAAAGAGCAAAGCCAGTGATCTCATCTGACTGAAAAGCCCAATCAAGACCCACTCAGTCCACCTGAAATCACAGGCAATGATCTTGCCCAAAGAAATACGCCTAACAAACCTCACCTCCAGCTAACCCAAGGCCCAAATCTGAGCTAACTGATAAAGGAATTTCCTTGCTAAAGTGAACCTGTTTGGTCTGAAAGAGATGTGAGATGCCAACAAAGGGATACAAAGATCACAAAGAATCAGAGAAACATGACACAACCAAAGAAAACTGATAAAGCTCTGGGAACTAACCCTAAAAAAACTAAAGATTGGTGAACATTCAGAAAAATAATTCAGAATAAATAGCCAGATAGTTTGTTATCAGAGACTCACGTTAGACTCAACACATATATAAGCAGAGGGATGGGAAAAGATAATCCAAGCAGATGGTAACCAGGAGAGCAGGGTGACTATGTTTATACAAATCAAAATAAACTTTAATTTTAAAATATCACACATTATTATAAGGTCAATTCATCAGGGACATATAGCAATTGCAAATATGTATGTACTCAAGATTGGAATATCTAAATATATAAAGTAAATACCAAAAGGAAAAATAAACAGCAATAGAATAGTAGTAAGTGAAATTATTATGCCACTTTCAACAATGGACAGGTAGATCATCCAGGCATAAAGTCAAAAAGGAAACATTGAATTTGAGCAACTCTATAGACCAGATGGACCTAAAGGATATAAAAAACATTTCATAATACAGCAGCAGAATACATATTATTTTCAAGTGTATTCCAAGATATATCATATGTTAGGCCATGAACAAGTCTTCACATATATAAGGGGATTAAAATCACATTTTCTTTTGCAACCACAATGGCATAACATGAATATTAATAACAGGAAGATAATTGAAAAATTCACCTATATGTGGAAATTTAATGGCATCATCGTGAACAATCAATTGGCCAAAGAAAAAATCAAAAGGGAAATAAATATAATCTTCAGACAAAAATGGAAAACAAAATACAAAAAAAAATAGCAAAAGCAATTCTAAAAGTTTATAGTGATGAATGTCTACAATAAGAAAAAAAATATAAAATAACCAAACATTACAGCTCCACTAATTAGAAAAGATGAACAAAACCCAGAGTTAGCAGCATAAAGGAAAAAGTTAAAAATCAAGAAAAATTAGGGGCCTCCCTGATGGCACAGGAGTTAAAGACAGTGCTATCAAGGTATTACCAGCCACTGCATAAGGAGTTCAATTCCCTGACTAGCCAGGGAGGTGACCCACATGGGTCCCGGTCTCACCAGCTGCTCCCCTCAGCAGTGTACTTCGGTCCTTCTGCCTGATCTGTCCCCCACTCTGTCTCTGGTGAATCCTCTCACCCCCTGTACCCCAGTTCTTGTATGAATAAATAAATAAATCTTTTAAAAAATCAAGCAAAATTAGGGCCTCCCCGGTGGCGCAGCGGTTGAGCGCTGGGTTGCGAAGCTGCCCGCAGCCTCTGCAGCACCAGTTCGATCCCTGGCTGCTCCCTGGCCTCCCTCCTCTGGCGGGTCCCACATGGCGCGCAGACCTCTCCTGCAGCCCGCTGCTCCCCTCAGCAGTGTACTTCTGTTCTTCTGCCTGCTCTGCTCCCCTCTCTGGCTCTGGTGAATTCTCTCACCCTCCCGCGCTTCTGACTGTACCCAATGCCTGTATAAATAATAAATAAATAAATCTTAAAAAAAAATTCTCAAAGGAAAGATTTATATTTCCAATATTAAAAAAAACAAGCAAAATTAAATGAAATCAAGGCCAAGGAAACATAGATAATGTCAATAAAATAAGATCTTTTTAAGAAGATAAACAATATTGGCAAACTTTAGTTGAACTTATCAAAGAGGAGATATTACAACTGATATCACAGAAATGAAAATGATCCTATGAAACACTTATGAACAAACATACACTAAAGGTAAGAGATAACAAGTGTTGGCCATAATATGCAGCAAAGGGATCCTATGTGCACCATTGGTAGAAATGTAAATTGGTACTGCCTTTGTAAAAAAGAAAAAAAAATAAATTTCAACTATCATGTGATCCAACAATAACCACTATAAATGAAATTACTCTCTCTAAAATATGTCTGCATTACTATGTTCATCGTAACATTATTCACAGTAGTCAAGATATGAAAATGAACTAATGTATGTGGATAAATTGATAAAGAAAAGGTGGAATATATACACAATGGAATATTATTCAGCCACCAAAAGAACATCCTGTTATTTGCAAAACACGGATGGAATTTGAAAACATTGCACTGAGTGAGTATGTTCAGACATAAAAATACAAATGCTGTACATTTACTTACATGTGAAACCTAAAAAAGTTGAACTCAGGAATGAATACAGGAACTGGGATTAGGGGAAAATGGGGAGATATTATTCAAAGGTTAAAATTTCTAGTTTTAATATGAATTAATTGCTAGGGAATTATGTATGCATAGTAATTATAGTTAAAAATGTTGTTTAATCTTTAAAATTGCTAAGAGAAATAAATCTCAAATGTTCTCACACAAACAACAACAAACTGCTAAATGTGTGTTAAATTTATTATGATAATTATTTCAAATAATCATGTTGTATATTAAACTTACACAATATCATACATCAATTGTAACTCAACAAAGCCAGGGAAATATAAATGAATTATACTCTTGAAATATTAAAAAATATTTCATTTACCTTTATAGTACTAAATTTATCATTCTACAAATTCTACTTTTGAAATTTATATTACTTTCTGCATATTTATTTTCACATAGCTATTTCCTTAAACTATTAGCCTTTATTTAAACAATTGTCTTCAGGTTATAATTTATTTAAATTTTTTCTAATACTCTTGTCTTTTACCTCAACACATGCTTTATATAGTAATTAATGGCTGGGGATATAGTAAAAAAAGAGAAATTCAAAAATGTGAAAATTGAGACCCTTACATTTTACCACTTGTCATTGCATTAGGGATCATTTATAAGAGTTACCTGTGATTTAGAAAAATATGTAAATTACTTACCATTCCCACACAAAAAAGGGGGAGATTATGAAGTTTCCCTTGTGCCTATTTCTTCTCAAAATAATACCTGTGCCAACGTGGTATAGTAGGGGATGGCAAACTATGCTACCCTTCATTAACATAAACATTAATAACAATGTCTCTATGTGATATGTGCACTTGTTTAACAGATGAGATAGTTGAAACATGGAGAAATTATTCCAGGGATTATGACTAGTCAGTAAGTCTAACACAGGAAGCTTGGAGCTAAAAAGGAAAGTGCTCTTATAAATCTGAATTATAATTCTACATTGTGAAACATCATCTTTGCTTTCAACAGTTATAAAACTAGATATTCTAGACCTGAGAGGAATTGAACATTTCCAATTCTGTTCATCCTTCACAGAGTCTTTATTCAGTCCATCTACATTCATGATAGGGAATATTATAAGAAACAACTTTATCAATATTAAACCTGTGGTTATTGGAGAGGTACAATTAAGGTTACTACCTACCTTATTACAAAAGGATTCATTTTTCTGTGACGATTCTCCAAAAGTTGTTCTTTTTATTTCAACCTCAAGAATATCATAGATCCCCTGATTATCTGTGTAGATATATGTGCAGCAATGTATGTAGCACTGAATCATAAAAGATGTGATTTATTACATTCTTTTTTTGTTTCGTTGTTACAAAGTTTTGACTTGAATTTGTAGCTCACCTATAACTAGACTCCAAAACATCTCTACAAAATACATTTAGGAACTTTAATCTCTTTCTAATTTCATCTACCTTATTTTACTTGTATTTTGTCCCAGTTTTCTCACCTACTTTCAAACTAAATTTTATCTTACTATATGTTTGCATTTTTATAAACCATGAATTTTTATTAGAAAATTCATAAAATGACTGAATAAATTAATCGATAAATAAACACAACAACTAAGTGTCTTATTTATGTCTACTTATGTGTCCATTATATGTAAAGCAATATTCTGCAAGCTTGCAATGCATCATAATTAAAATGGATATATTTTTCTGCCTATTAGAGCTTAGAAGAAGGGTGGGAAAGTAGAAAGATAATTGTGAGGGTAATGAAGAAATGAATGAACAAAATAGCATCTGGGACATGAATGATTGGCTTATTATGACTTCAGTGTTCATATTAAAGGTTGAAACTACAACGGGATCAAAATGAGAAAACTAAGAAAATGCAGTCGACTCTCCTAGCTTGTTCCTTCCTTAGCCTGATGAAATTGTTTTCTTTTTTTTTTTTTAAGTGCTATTGTTTTTATTTTTTTTTAAATAATAAATTTTATTTTTATATTCCCCCATACAACTGCACATGCCCCATTCTGACCCCAACCCCTCCCCTCCCGGCCCCCACCCCCAAAAAGTATCTCTGGTTCATAGTTTTTTGTTGATTTTGATTTTCACTTTCTTATAGTTATTCATTTTCCTGATCCCTTATTTAAGTTTTCTAGATTCCTGCTATGAGTGAGACCATCTATGACTTTTCTGTTTACACATATTTTTCTCACTAATGTATTTAGAGTAATTTCTTTGTCCAGTGTGTCTCCCTCTATTTAAACCTCTTTATTGCTTTCACATCACTTCACTGAGGAACTAAAACTCTCAGAGACAAAGCCTCGATAAAATACAGTTTTATCTACAATTTTCAACCTCACAAGTCTCCTAGTGGAATGCCTGAAGTAACTTAGAACATAAACATTCTAATGCACATATCAAGGTTATATAAGTTTAAACTTTAATTGTATTGTCACAATTGTCTTCCCCCAAAAATAAGAGAATAAGATTATTTGCCTTCAGTAGGATATTAAAATTATACTTACCAGGATGTTTAAACAAGACAGGTGATTTCAAACATTTGTGTACAAGGGAAGAAATCAATCTTAGGTTTTTTTTTTTTTTTTTTTTTTTTTTTTAAAGAAGCAGAATCTGCATTTTGTAAGACAAATTGGAAGAGAATGGCTCCTGGCACTGCAGCCTGGGGAAAGGAAAACCTATCTAGAATGATAGATAGTTATAGAGGGGGAGAGCACAAGAGCTAATTTGTGCTTTGAGTGATGAAACACAAACAGCTCAGCAGCGAGAGAGATTTATTGGAACTATTGTTACTGGCCATGATTTGTTGTAAGGAAGAGATACCAAGCCCACTTGGCACAGGCTCTCTGGGGACACTGGTTCTGGATAAGAATTGCAAAAAGTATAACAAAAAAAGGCTGGGCTCCATGAGTTTTCAGGAAATCTACCAAGGTTGTCTTGAATCAATGGACATTCTAGAGTGGAGGTCCCTTTAGTGCTGTGCTCTAATGACGTCTCACATGTTCCTGGAAACATATCAGCAGATCTTTTGTTGTGGAAGTAGTCACTGGCAGCAGCGTTTTAAAGGTTGAAGGGCTGGATTTTATCAAGACAATAGTGAGGGGCAACTATCACTATTATTTTTGCCAGACACCACTCCTGCTCACTCAGGAGTTGACACAGATGATCCTCTAGTGTACATTATGTAAGCTTCAAGAACACATCCAACCCTCACACACACACACACACACACACACACACACACACAAACATTTTAATGTTATTGGATGATCCAGAAAAATTGGGTTAATTCTAGAATATAACGCTGGATTCTCAGGAAATATGACCAGTTTATTCTTTTGTATATATAGAAATAAGATATAAGATTCTATATGTTGTGAGTGCTGTGCAACAGTACAAAACAGTTATATGTGAACAAATTAGATTAAATCCTAAGATGTCCTATTACCTCCCTTACCTTGAACTATTTCCATATCTAAACTACATCAGACCATTGAAAATTCATCCATTTAAGGTTTAACTAAGAAAGATTCCAGTATATATTTTATGGCATGAATATATTTGGGATTTTTCTCTCTAAAATCATTTTTTTTAAGATTTATTTATTTATGTATACAAGAACTGGAGTACAGGCCAGAGTTATGTGTTGGGGGGAGTGAGAGGATTCACCAGAGACAGAGTGGGGAACAGAACAGGCAGACTGACTGAAATACACTGCTGAGGGGATCAGTGGGTGAGCCAGGAGAGGTCTGCTTTGCCATGTGGGTAGCTTGCTGGCTGGTCAGGGATAGAACTCATGCTGCAGAGGCTGTGGATAGCTTCACAGTGCTGTGCTTAACCTCTTGCACCACCAGGGAGGCCCTAAAATCAATTTTTAATTTAGCTTCACTACTGAAGGTTACAAAATATTGCATGTTTTTTTTTCCCTCTCATAGTTGGAATAACTAATTATTCCAAAAATCAAAAACAAAAGTTACAAAAACTAATCTATCAGTGTTGTCTTAAAAATCACATCTTTAAGATGAATAAAAGTCCAGAAGCCAGCATTTAGATGTTATTTTTTTCACTTTTATTCTTTAATCCATTGACAGTAAGTTCATAAATGTGTCCAAAGTTAACCAAGTTTTATATCCACTAGGTCTATAAGGAATTTAATCAAAGCCATGGTTTACTATACAATTTTAGAGACTGCCCTAGTTTTAAAGCATATTTGAAATATCTTTTCAGACTTATGAAAACAGTCAATTAATCACATAAAATTTATACCATTGTCCTTCATTATGACAGTCTTAGCCTACTAATACAAATAATAGTAGCTGTAATATTTTATAGTGAACTTGGGGAAAAAAGCCCAGGATTCATACAAAGTAAATATTACTCAGTGAGTCTGGCTAACTTGCATTCACCAAATACCATAAGATCAGGTATTTGTCTTTTTCCCCCAAATGCACCAAGTCTTCATCTTCATATATTTTGATGATATATTTGTGAAAGAAACAGGCAGTATTGGAGAATGATTCTGAAACAATACTGAACTCAAAAAGACTACCCACATCAACAGAACATTTGTGATTGTATTAAAACTTAATTTTTCTCTTTGATCCAGCAGATTTAAAGTTCATGAAAGAACATAAATTCTAGCAAATTAGTTGAATTTTTGTTGCATAAAATGAAGCAAACTGGAAAATTTCTCCACAAACCCATATATATATATTTTTTTCTTATCTCTAAAAATGCTTCAGTTGGCAAATTTCTGTTGATTGCATTAACAATTTAATTAGCTGAAAATTTTATATGATTCTATAGAAAAACTAGAAGGCATGTAGATATGGTGTATACACCAGAGGCTCAAGAATAAAAGGCATGGGATAAATAAAATCTGTTATGGGCATCCCTGGTGGCCTAGCGTTTAAGTCTTAGAACTGTCACCACAGCGGCCTGAGTTCCATCCCTGCCAGAGAGCTAACACACACGGTACAGCAGACCTCTTCTGCCTTGCCTGCTAGTCCCCTCAGCAATGTATTTTGGTAAAATTGTCCTGTTCAGCTTCCTTTTCTGTCTCTCGTGAATCCTCTCACCCCCTGAACCTCTGACCTATGCCCCAGTTCTATGAAAAGATGAATAAAATATTTTTAAAAAAATAATAAAGGGTCTCCCTGGTGGCACAAGGGGTTAAGCACAGCACTGTGAAGCTATTTGCAGCCTCTGCAGCATGAGTTTGATCCCCAGACCTCCAGGGAGCTACACACATGGCTTAGCAGACCTCTCCTGTCTTGCCGGCTGCTTCACTCAGTAGTGTATTTCAGTAAATCCACCTATTCTGTTCCCCACTCTGTCTCTGGTGAATCTTCTCACCCCTCACACCTCTTGCCTGTACCCCAGTTCTTGTATGCATAAATAAAAAAAAATCTTTAAAAAATAATAAAATCACAGCTATTTAAAAGGTAAATTTTATTTTTATTATACCATAGTCATTGTAAATACTATCAACTATTAACAACTGCAGCAATAAACTGCGGGTGAGGGGGCAATATAACTAAATAAACCCATGTGGTAGGAATCATGGCATTGTAATGTAATTCATAATAATGAATTCTACACATATGCCTTCCTAGTGGCACAGGGGTTAAAGGCAGTACTATGAAGCTATCACCAGCCACTGTAGCACAAGTTCCATTCCCGGAAAGCCAGGGAGCAACCAACATGGCATAGCAGACATCTTCTATCTTGCCTACTGCTCTCCTCAGCAGTGTATTTTAGTAGATCTGCCTGTTCTGCTCTCCACTCTCTCTGATGAATCCTCTCACCCCCTGCACCTCTGGCTTATACCCCAGATCTTTAATGCATAAATAAATAAATTTCAAAGATAAATAAATAAATGATTAAATTCTACATGTATTAAAAATATTTCTTGGTATTTATTGTGATAGGGTCTTTCTTTGTCTTGAAATCTGCAGAACCAAAGTTTAAATATAATTTTATTTTTATCATTAAGTGACAAAATACTTAGAAAAAATAATAAAATATTCAAGACCTCTACAATGAATTCTACAAAATATTACAAACCGAAATAAAGCAGACCTAAATAAAGACCTATATATTAAATTTTCAATGAATGAAGTGTTAAAGTTTTATTCTCGCCAAACTGATTTATAGATTCAATACAATCCTATTCAATATCACAATGGCGATATTGTAAAATAGACACATATTTTCCAAAATTTACATGGAAATGCAATGGGCCCAGAATAGCAAAGGATTCTGAATAAGAGAATTTTTTTTCCTTTTTTATTTTTATTTTTTCAATTGAATTGCCATTTTTTTACATTCTTGTTCATATTTTTCTCAATAAAGAATTTCTTCTCTCAGGTGTGGTCACCATAGTTCTCCCACCACCAAATCACCAATAGTTCTCCACCACACTCTGTCACCACCTTCTTCCCCCCCACTCCATTTCTCTCCCTCCCTTCCTGGATAGATCAGACCTATGATATATGTGACACATACACATGAAACCATTAGCATTTACCTTTTTCCCTCTGGCTTATTTCATTTAGGATAATCCCTTCTAGTTCTATCCATGTTGCTATAGATAGCATGAGTTTAAGATAAACAATTTTGGAGAACTAACAGCACATGATTACAATACTTCTAAAATGCTACAGTAATCAAGAAGGTTGCTATTAAGATAAACAGATTAATGAAATGAAATAGAAAGTTCAGAGAACATTCTAATCATTATATGTGGAAAATAGTCATGTTAAGTATGCTGCAAAGACTGATAAATATATGGGAGAAATGGATCTCAACCCTACTTATACAAAAATACACATAAAAATTAACTCATAGGTAGGAGCAAAATATCTAAAACTTAGAAGTATCTACAATGGTGATTAGCAAACCTACTAAAGTGCTCCAATAGTTAAGATTTTATGTTCCCTGTTCATACTGCCTCTGTCCCTTTTAACATAAATCAGAGGCATAGACCATAGAGTGCAATGGCCATGTTCCAATGAGGCTTTATTTAAAAAAATAGGCAGTTGAATTACAGGTTGTGGTTGGAAACTTACATATGAGAATATTTTTTACAAACTTGGAGCAGACATAGATTCTGTAGAGAGATACAAAAAACACTAAACAGAAAAAAATATAAATTTAAAAACATCAAAATTTAAATAACTCTGTTCATCAATTACCAATGTTAGCATGATAAAAATGCAAGCCATAGGCCAACGGGGATTTTTTGAAATAAATATTTCTGACCAAGGATTTATGTGCAAAATATATTAAAAATTCTTACAAATCAACAATCATAATTAAACAATTAAAATGGAACAAATGTTTAGCACATGGCAGAAATATATAAATGACCAATAAGCACATGAAAAGTTGATTAATATCATTATTCCTATTGGAAAATTAAAAACAGTAATATAACATCCTGCAGAACCATTTATCTTCAATCCTGCCAGTGTTTTCCTGTAATATAATTTGGTTGGGTGAACCAACTAAATGTTTCATTTTTAATTCTTACTTTCTTCATGGGTATATAGACAACAACTGAGTCATCTCTTTTCTATGTTTCTAACATCATTTTTACCTCAATATTATGGGTTTTTCCTGAAGTTTTATTTCTCATTACTTGGGATGATTTCATGTAAAAAAAAAAAAAAACACTTTTCACAAGATAGTTCAGTGACAGACATACAGAGGTACAGACAGACATTCACAGTTTTGTTAGTTGTTTGACTTTAAGAGAGCAGGTGAATATACAATAATGATTTGAGAACAAAGAATCTGGTTTGTAAGTTGGTTTTAGTTTTACTTACTGAAATGTAAGCCTTCTGCGCAGAGCCTACTTTCACACAATTTATAACATAATACGCTTTAGATAAAATGTAAGTTATCAAGATCTTGAGATCCCAGAGTTGTATATAAATTGTTAAAGTACAAGTGATACTCAACAAAATCTAAGTGAGGATTTCACTTAGATTTAGCCTACTGAATTTTTCATTTTAATAATTCACTTTCTTCATGGTTATATAGAAAATATCTGAGTCATCTTTTTTCTATGTTTTTAACATTACTTTTACCTCAATATTATGTGTCCTTCCTGAAGTTTTATTTCTCGTTACTTTGGATGATTTGTCAGAAATTAGATTTCTGAAAGTATGTTTCTTTCATATTTTCTCAAATGCATTACACTATGTGTACTCTCCTTTATCATTAGCCCTTCCCCATTCATATCTCAACAGAGTGTGACTGTAGCATGTAATGAATGCAGTTCGATTTTTATTTTCCTTTGCAATAATTACCTATACCACTAGGGATTTTAGCAAAAAGCTATAATTGCCATTTTTAGTACTTTGAGAAAGTGAACTTTTTTGGGATCGTTTCAAGAAAAGGGATGGATAAATGGACTGCACTTGATTCAAGTCTAAAATAACATTGATAGGCAAAGCATCACTCCTAGATGTTTCCTTCTTTTAGTAGCTTTTTATTTTTAAGAACATACAGCAGACTTATATAATAACTGTCAAAGGGTTGTCTGCCACCTGCTATATGTACACTCAGGCACCACACTGAGTTACATATGGGGCTTTATACACAACATTTTCCCAACTCCCAAGGAATTCTCAGGATTATAAGGATGACAGATAAGCAAATCAACGGTTACAGTAAAATATGATAAGTATTCTGATGGACTCATGACATAGGCCCAAGTCACCCACTGCCAAGATGAAATGCACTTTTGTGTTCAAGGAGAATGTTGTATGTAAGTCACTCGTACAATACTCATAAGTAAGGGACTCTAAAAAAATGGAGAATACCTGATTTTTAAAAACAAAAGTCAAGTAAAACATGGAATCGGCTCTTATCTGAATCATCGAGGAAGGGTAAGGTGAGCTTTATCTGACCATGTTGCGGTAGGGTGATCCTTTTGAAATACAAAAAGTGGGAGGATTTATTCATCACCAGCGCTTTCTGGGAACACAGGTCTCAATAAAAATCAACATTAATATACATTTTTGAATATCTTATATCTTTGCCACCTTTTTCTTTAATGATTTATTTATTTTTGCATACAAGAGCTGGGGTACAGGCCAGAGATGTGGGGGATGAGAGGATTCACCAGAGACAGAGTGGGGAACAGAATAGGAAGACTGACTGAAATTCAGTGCTGAGGGGAGCAGCCGGCGAGCCAGGAGAGGTCTGCTTCGCAATGAGGGTTTCTCTCTGGCTGGCCAGGAATTGAACTTGTGCTGCAGAGGCTGCGGATTACTTCATAATGCAGTGTTTAACCCCTTGTGCCACCAGGGAGGCCCTTTTTGCCACCTTTTGGTGATTCACTCCTCCAGGGAGCCTGGGGAAGAATTCATCAGTGTGTACATGTTTAGTAGGAATGAGGATAAAGAACTTCCTGCGTGAACATCAAAAGAAAAGGCTGAATTTACTCAATTGATAAAACAAGAAAGTGATATACTTCAAGGATAGAAACTGACAAAGTTCAGGTAAATTTGGGGAATGTCAAGTAACTTGGAATGACAGAATTATAAGGGGTGATGGGAGGAATAACAGGATCTGAGATCTGAGTTTTCAAAAGAGCAGCAGTTAGAAAAAACTTTTGGAGATTGAATTTATCAATGAAGCCATTGAGCAACCCCTGGATTCTTTTAAAAAGGGAAGTGACATGATCACATATGTGTATGGAAATAGGTAGATAGTATATGGAATGGATAATGGAAAGGCATACATGAAGACAATGAAAAAAGGAAGAAGACTGTTTAAATAATATGTAGGATGAATGCTGAAAGACTGAACTAAATCTATACCAGTGAGCATCTATGGCAGACCATGGCTCTCAAGTGACAAAAACTTTTATGACTTGTCATAAAGGGTGGCTAGGACACATACATTTTTTTATTCCTTATTTACCTAGAAATAATTCACTACTTGACTCCTCTAAGACCAGATGTTAAAAGTCATCATAACATTGATTTCTTTGGAAACATGAATTTGTTCGATGCATATTTAGCACACATTTACATTCTCCCTTTTGCCCTTGTTCCTTTAATTTCCTCATTTTAGCTCTGTATTTGTATTTTTCACCCCACTATACCTCCACCTCAGCCTCTATAAATTCCAATTGCCAGATCTTATAAGGGAAAAGTCATCTTGCAAATTACCTTCTGTACATGGGTCAGCATTTTCACCTTTTGGGTCCTCAGTAATGGTTATTTAACAAGCACATGTAGGCATCGTTATGATTGGTAGTTTTGGGTTAGGAAATCAGTGGATTTTAATGACTGACATTTTAAATTGAACATGCAAATTATCTTGATTTTCATCTTAATATAAATGTGTTGCATATTTAAATATATTTACATAATGCATGTCTAATATATTTACATTGAAATTCAGCTAGGAATGAAATCTAAATGCATAAGTTGCTGCCATTTTTATGTTGTCTTTTGAAAAAGCTCAGTGTCAGTGAAAGAGATTAAATTGTAGATAAAATGGTCATTTCCATAAAGACTTTAGCAAGCTTACCTGGAGAATGGTCTTATTAATATCATAGCTATAACTTCCTATTATTATAAATGTCTACTACTTTAGCAAAGAATAAAAAAAAAATTGCAAGTTCAATCAGCTTGCAATTCATTCTGTAGGTAAGAAGCTCAGAAAATGGTAGCTATTATTTTCATGGATAGATTCCATCATTAGATTAGCAATTGTTGAGGCAACTGTACATCATTAAAGCAGACAAGTGTTGCACTGCTGATGTAGGAATAGTAAACAAACATGGTGTCACTTCATATAGAAAAACTGTAGATATTTTGTAGGTGTGAGAGTCTGCTTTGTATAAAATACAATTCTAACCTCTAGAGATAAGATTAAATAAATTATAAGCCAATGCTATATTCAGGAATATGTTTGTTTATGTGGTTTTTCTACACTGATAGCACAGAATGGAAATTGAATGTTTTGAATTTAATGATTAGATTCTATATTTTCAGTGTTGCAAAACCGATTTTTCATTTATTGAATCTAAATAGTGTGTTGCTCTCAACCTCAAAAAGAGATTGTTTATAAGACTGACCTCCTTTGCAGAAAGAAACAGACTAGGTTAAGAAATTTGGTTTGTACTCAAAATCTATTTTTTTTTCTTTCCCCTTATCACATATTTCCACTTTTTTTTTTTTTTTTTTTTTTGGCGGGACCCTCGCTGGCCGCCTGGGACGCCCGAACCGGCGCTGCCCGAACCGGTGCTGCCGGGGCTGCCGCAGCCTTGCATCCCAGCGCTCAACCACTGCGGCACCTGGGGAGGCCCTATTTCCACTTTTATACAAGGATTGCAAACATAGATAATTGCATTGCCCTCCCTCATGTGGCAAATGGGGCATGGACATGGGTGGTTTAATGAAGGCAATAAAATAATAATAAATTAATTAAATAAATTAATGCTCTACCCTTACAGTTCTGTCAGCATTGTTTTGACAATGTTCATTTAGCTTGAAAGTACTGAGAGATGTGGCCACCTGTCTGTGGTGTATGTAATTATGCAGTGTATGTAATTATGATGGACCAAATCATGTGATCTGAAGCAGACTACTGATGTAATCAGAACTGTGAACCTTTCAGAGCATTTAAATAACTGTCCGACTCACCTAACCTTTCAGAACATGGCTAGAATCACGAGACCATCAAGTTGTAAGACAGACAGTGTCCTATTAATAAAGGAAGACTTTCCATTTCCAATGCTCTACTGCAAAGTAATCCATCACAACAGCTAATAGACAGCTAATAGTTGGAGATCAGAAAAACCCTTACTTTAATCATTTACCTTCTCTGGACCTCATTGTCTTCATATATTAAATATAAATAAGAATATCTAACAGAATAGATTAAATAGGTAAAATTTAATTTTGAATATTATTATATTGCATTGTAAATCATTTATAAAGATTCAGTATATGTGAATCACCAACACAAGGCAAATGTTCCCAACTTGATTACTAACCTTGCTAAAGTTGTGTCTGATTTTAGGGCACTGACAAATATGTTGAAGGTTAATAATTATGTTGTTCAATAAAAAAATTAGAGAGACAATGGTCAGGGTAAGAAAGTAATCACCAAGATTTTATTTTTTGCTTTGAGTGACTTTTTAGGTTTCTATAAAACATCTTGATTTTTACTTTCTCTCAAATTCAGTGGGTTACATTGTTAGCTATTGAGCCAAAATTCAGCTGAACCTAAAATAGAAATTATATTTGGTACAATCCTGATTCCAGTCTTTTCCTAATCTGTTTCATTTTATTCATATTCTTTTCAAAATTTAAAGAAAATTGGACACACATGTTAATACTAATCAAATTAATTCAGAATTTTTGTTCAAGTTAAATACCAAAGACCAGGGCCTCCCCAGTGGCGCAGCGGTTGAGCGCCGGGTTGCGAAGCTGCCCGAGGCCTCTGCGGCGCCAGTTCGATCCCCAGCTGCTCCCCGGCCACTGGAGGAGGGTCCCATATGGCGCGCAGACCTCTCCTGCCACCCGCTGCTCCCCTCAGCAGTGTACTTCAGTCCTTCTGCCTGCTCTGCTCCCTGCTCTGGCTCTGGTGAATTCTTTCACCCTCCCGCGCTTCTGACTGTACCCAGTGCTTGTATAAACAAAACAAACAAACAAATAAATAAATAATAATAAAAAAAACACATGCCTCTAAAAAAAAAAAATTTTAAAAAAAAAATAAATAAATAAATACCAAAGACCAGAGAAAATTATGTTAAGTATAATTTGCATGAAGTAAAGTAGTTGTCTTTTCTATCTACACTGAAAATTTTTATATTTTAATTAACATTTTGGCTATTCATTTTAGTAACTATGATATAACTTTCCCAAATAATAATCATCATTACATTTTACATTTTGATGGAGAATTTTCAGTGCTAATAGCTCTATAATAAAGCTCTAATTAAATGTATTTTAGTTATAAACACATTTTTGTGCTGTCAAATTCAATTTTGTAAAAAGAAGAAATCTCAGGCATAGCACTTAGAAATTCAAATCATAACCCTAAATTGGAAATCAAAGAAAACTGAAACTATGTATTCAATGAACATGAAACTAGAATGTCCTGAAAAGCACAGGATATTCATATTTTCTTGAAATCTAACATTTTCCTAAGAAGATTTATTGTCAGAGTGCAGGGGAAAATCCCCTAACCCTCTGGACTCTTGTCTGGCTAGATGAATAATCAACACAGCATCAGACCAGTGAGCCAAGAAAAAATCAATTTGATAATGTGCACACCAGGAAACTACAATGATTTTTTTCAGTCAGGGAGAAAGGGGGATAAATCACGAGCTAAGAAATGAGGTAAGGCTCCCTGATGTCAAAGAGACAGGAGGAGGACTTCCCAAGAGACGGAGGGGAGGGCTTCAGATTTTCTGAGTAAAGATGAGATTATCCCATAGAGAGGGTCTACCTAGTAAGTAGAGGGTGAGGATCACCTCAAACCATCTACTTCTAAATTATAAAAGAGGAGCAGTGATTGCTTTTTTGACTGTGGATAGGGCGAAAGTTTAGGGAGCAACCACCACTTCCTATGAAAGAGCAGAAGGACTAATGCGAGGAGAATCTCCTCCTTGAAACTCAGAACAACCTGATATCAGAGGCCTGTGTCTTCAGGAGACCAACCCCAATAATTTTGGGTCCTACTGACTTTTTTGAGCACCTTCATTGTCAACTGAAATTTCTACTTATATTTACGTTAACATTGATGTTAGTAATTGCTATTAATTTTTATATAATTCAATATGATTTCAAAATTCAAAGATCAGAAGAGTGAAGGTGCCACATTAAAAAAAAGAAGTGCACCATTTACTTCCACTAAATGTACTCCTTTGATTTATCATGAAAATACATAGAAATTGTCATAGCAGCCTGAATTTAATGTCTTGATTTTCCTTGTTATCTTGTTTCTCTGCTAACTCATTTATGTGTGTTCCAAAATGGACTTTTAATGAGGTTTTACTTAGCAAGTACAAACTATCTTTGGTGAGTTGGAAAGTATATGGAATATTCATCAGGACACGCCATCCTGCATATCAAATTATCTTAAAATTGGTGCTTATAGTTATATCATTTATCAGATTTGTATTATTAGAAACACCTGATAATTTTAATTTAGGCAGAGCCAGGTTTTATCTGTTCTTTCTTTTTGCATGTGTGTTTATTAGTGCCCTCCTAAGCAAAGAGTTACCCTTCAAATTAGTTTTATTGAAGTAACAATGCATGATAACATGATATAACCGACAGGTGTTCATTCTTGAGAATCAACATGTATATACTGAATCTGGACTTTTAATAAAATAACTTTAAATGTGAGAATCCCATTTTGGGTCAAATTATTTGGTTTAAAAACTGTTCATCTTTATTATAAGTGTATTCATCTTTTCAGAACCCAAATACGAAGGAATTGCTATTTGAGTATCTCAGTCTTTCAAGTCTACATCATGTTTTTTTAAGTATATTATGGTAGATCTAAGCCTTTGAAATATGAAAGATCTGATTTTTATTACACACTCTTACATATGTATGATACAACGGGACAATATTAATGAGTCTTGGTTTATGCCAAGTTGGGCAAAACACATGACCCCTTAGAAGCAGGTTTGTCTGATGTGTGTAAAACAGTTCTTATCATGTACATTGTGTAATATAAATGCAACACCTTTTTGTTAATACTTCTAGCATTTCATCTCCTTTTTCCTAGTGGTTAATGTGTATTTGATTATGGTGCTTAGAGAACTACACAGGTAAGTTTCTGGTAACACAGATGAGAAAATTGGAAAGCAGATCTCAGTGAAAGGAGGAGAGTTATTCCTCAGGTTTTCATGTTATTTCCAACCATAGTTCCTGATATACTCTCACTGTTTTATTCTGCTTGATTATAGTTTTTAGAGAGTCCATTTTCTTACAGGAAGACCTACTTATTCCTGCTAATGTCTCTTCTGCATCAGTAGATGACATCTCTATTACCCTTGTTTTACAAACCCCCAAATTGTGCATTTATTCTTCATTCTCTCACAGACCACAGTAAATTCATTTGCTAAAACCCATCTATTAATCTTTGAAATATGTTCAGAATCTGCTCTTCATTCTTATCACCACCATCCTCTTTCAGGTCACCAGCATCCCTTGCTCAAGTTATTGCAATACTATCTTGTTTGAATATTTTCAGTTTGTTATTTCACATCCATTCTCTACCATCTCCCATACCTCTCTGGACATCAAGACACTGATTTCCATAGCTTTGAATAGATTCCCGCCTTCTGGTGTAGGAAGAATGCAAGCAAGACTTCCTAACTTGCACAGAAAATGAAGTCACAATATTTATTTCCTTAGCCCATCCTTGGGGAGAACATGGTGCATAAGTTATATCCTTCTATTATACATCACAACTGAATGCTATTCATTCTGTTTAAAGCAAAGCTGTCAAAGGGACAGAAACAAAAGAGGAAAAATCTGAGATCAAATTCTGGGGTGTTCATGTGGCCCAAATAAAAGTCACATTTCCTAATCAGGCAAAATGAGGGAAGTACGTCTGCTCCCACTGTTGTCATTTTTCTTCCTCGGTCATCTCAGAAAGATACAATCACACTTTTACAGACATTTTTAAGTAAGAGGTCTTGTTAGTTCATGCTGCTACTCATACACCACTTGGGAAATATCATTGTAGAAGAGGTAAGAGGGGAAATAAGCACCCTTTTCCTGAGAGAGTGATCGTTTCTCAGCATGCTGACTTCAAAGAAAGAATGGACTCTTTTTGAACTCTTAAGTGAAAGTTTCACTACAGTTCACTCAAAAGTTTTAGAACAGTTCCTTTGAAAGCTTAGCAGTGCTTTGCCATCTAGTGCACTTGCCATCTAGTGTTTTCTATATTGTTTTTGCAGCTGAGAAATAGTCTCATTTTAATACAGTGTTGACATTAAATTGCTTTGTTTCAAACTTTAATACAATTAGATTTTAATCATGTTAGAGGCAGGTTTATGTTTTACCCAAAAAAAATTAGCAACTGTTTACTAATGATCTGCTATATGTCAGGTACTATGTTGAGGTGATATCTCCTCAGACTGGTGTAGTATATGTCATGTTCCTAGCGACAAATGAAAAGCTGAGGAGTAGCAGTTAATGCACAAGGTGACCCAAGTTAAGAAAAAAAAAATATTGTCTGAGTTGATATTTATATCTGTTTTAACTCTACAACCTATTAGTAGGATAATTGTCTTTAAAAAAAAAAACACTTAGGTTTTAAGGCTTCATCTTTAAAAGATGAAGATTTTAAAATCATTATTTGTAGTTACAGCATTCTATATTGATATACTGCTCTATTTTATTCCCACTGTTCCTCCATATTCATTGCATACAATTGCAATCACAAACATGCAGAGTGAATTTTACTGTACCTGGAATAATAGAGGTGCACGATCTTACACAGCATGGAAGCTGTGATTTGCATTACTCTCAATGTTCTTTACCCTCCATTCTCCACTCTCACTCTCTACTTACCTGCTATAGAATTCTCAGATGTTACAAATACCTATATAATGTCTGGTAAAAAATTCTTTAATATTTGTGTAACAAAAGAGAATGATTACCTCTAAAACTACTGCAGATCAAGTTCTAAACATTTTTTTTTCTTTGTCATCCAATTTGCCAGTGTCTTATTTATTGGTTGATTAATTGATCTCTTACTTACTTGAGTAGCATTGGTTTACATTCCTATGTATGATTCAGAGGCACAGGCTTAAAACCTCATCAATTTCCCTGAGAACATGAAAAAATGTTCAACATCACTTGGAATCAGGGAAATGCAAATCAAAACCACAATGAGATATCATCTTACACCAGTGAGAATGGCACATATTAAAAAAAAAAAAAAAAACTAGCAATGACAAATGTTGACAAGGATGTGGAGAAAAGGAATTGTCTTACACTGCTGGTGGGAGTGCCAGCTGGTCCAATTGCTATGGAAAGCTGTGTGGAGATTCCTCAACCTGCTAAAGATGGAGCTTCCATATGATCCAGCAATTCCATTCCTAGTATTTACCCAAAGGACACAGAAACATTAATTCAAAAGGGTACCTGCACCTCTATGTTTATAGCAGCACTATTTAATATAGCTAAGCTATGGAAACAACCCAAATGCCCAAAAATAGATGACTGGATCAAGAAGATGTGGTGCATATACACGATGGAATATTACTCAGAAATCGAAAAAGATAAACTCATGCAATTCACAGCATGAATTTATGGATGGAGCTGGAAGGGATCATGCTCAGCGAAATAAGCCAGGAAAAAAAAAAATAATGAAAAATACCCGATGGTCTCATTCATAGCAAGAATTTGAAAACCTAAATAAGGGACCAGGAAAAAAACTAATTATAATAAAGTAAAAATCAAAATCAACAAGCAACTATTTACCAGAGACACACTACAGGGGGCCGGGGGCGGGGAAGAGGAGGGAGTAGGATCAGAACAAGGGGGGGTGGGAATTGTACACGGACTATAACCAAGATGAAAATGCATACATTGTGCAAAAATGAAAAATGATGTAAAAAATGTGTAAGGGGGGGTCTCTCCGGTGGTGCAGCAGATTGAACACCACACTGTGAAGCTGTCTGCAGCCTCTGCAGCATGGGTTCGATTCCCGGCCTCTAAGGGAGAAACCCACATGGCTTGTCAGACCTCTCCTGCCTTGCCTGGTGCTCCCCTCAGCAGTGTCTTTGGTTCTTTTGCCTGTTCTGCTCCCTGCTCTGTCTCTGGTGAATTTTCTCACTCCCCCCTGCCTCTGACCTGTACCCCAGTTCTTGTATAAATAAATAAATCTTTTAAAAATCTATAAAATAATAAATAAATAAATAAATAAATGAATCTCATCAAATGTGTATCACCACCCCCCACCCACCCCAGTGCACCCTGTCCCTTGTCATATAACATTGGGGCCATTCCTACTTTGTTCCTCTCCCATTCCCCCTTTAATGGCCTCAATTCTAAAGTCCTTTCTATATTTTGATTTGGTTTGGTTCTGTCAATTTCTTTTTCTTGTTTCTTTTTATTCCAACTTTGAGTAAAATCATCTGGCATTTGTTTGTTTGTTCTTTTTTTTTTTTTTCCAAGCAAACTGCCTCCTTTCACTTCTTCTCATTCTTCTCCCTGTCTTTCATTTTATTCTTAGAAAGCCAAAGATATATCCCTGAGCAACTTACTTCAAAATAAGGGGTCCAAGCGCACAAATACAGAGATAAAAGAAAGAAAAGATTCTTGCTGTTTCCACTTTAACCATAGCCACCACAGTTTTAGCAGTGGCTGTAGAATCTCCTTGAAAAGTAAGTTATTTTAAAAGATAAGGGAAAGATCCTATCTTGTAAAATGCATGAACCTTACCTCTCTTCCTCTCAAATCTTAGTTTGAAATCAACTTTGTGGAAAGGTTAAATATCTTAGCTAAGATCTCAGATAGTAGTAGTTTAAAACCTAGCTAGTCCACTTATGAGCCACATGAATTGGAAGAAAATATTTAACCTCTTAGTTTTTTTTTACCTTTATAATAATAGAGGATTTAAATTTAAAGTCTCCTGAATCTTAGATTATTACAAAGAGAATTGAGGGAATAATGTGTGATAATAAAAAAAAAAAGTACACAAAGCATTTAGCACTGTAGTTAATACTAAACATTTAAGAAATTTTAACTGTTTTTATTATTGTTATCATCAAATTGTATTGAAGAAACAGAATATGGAAGAAAGAGTGTAGACTTTGGAATCAGAGAAGAGAAGGATTGGAGTCCTGGCTCAAAATCACAAAAGCTGTGATTTTGGAGATTATTCCTTAATGTTTGCTATCATGAATTTCTATATAAAAAATGATTATGATGATAATATTTACCTTACAAAATTGGTGTGAGGATTATCTAGTTTAAGTGCCCAACATGGATACTTTGTAAAGGCACACCTATTATTTATTTTATTCTTTGAAGGCTTATCCAATACTTGACACATAAATGCATGCATGTGCCACTCAGAAACTCTATAAAAGGTGGCTGCAAACAATTCCTGATGCTTAGAATACTGACAAAGAAAGTATTGATTATTGCAATTTTTAGCTATGTTGTTTCAACATTACCTGTAAGAAAACAGTGAAACAAGATTTTATATCATATTCTGTTCTTGATATTGTTATTATGGAGTCAGTCCTCCAAGATGGTCTGACATACTTTTCTCAGTAGGCCCCAAACAAGAATCTCACCACCTTAGTAGGAGAAGCAGATGTCAGTCAAGTTTCCACGAGTCTGGGGAGCTCCATTACCATTACTTAAAGATATAGATAGTTTTTTGAGATAGCTGCAGGCCGTGAAGCCTAGGAGAAGCTTTTTTTCTTTCCTAACTCCTTCATCTCTCCCTGACCAAGAAATTATGTCCTATTTTCCTAATCAGAGACTCAATCATGCTCCTTCTTTTATGATCTAAATGTGGATTGGAGGTCTCATTCACTTCTGAGGACATAAATTAACATGTTCTCTCAATCTAAGAATCTCATCTTTATTCTCAGCATAAGAATGAGGTCACCTCCTCCTTTTTTATCCTGTGAAGCTGTCCCATACTGTACTTGATGCTTCAGATCCAAAATATGGATAAATATTCCTGGTCTACTCCATTATTCTTCAGAATTTTCAACCCTATCTATGTTATTAAATTAGTTGTTTTTCCTTTGCTAACATGACTTTTTTTTTTTTTTTTCCTTAGAAGAACTGGAGTGTAGGCCAATGGTGCAGGGAGTGAGAGGATTCACCAGCAACAGAGTGGGGAGCAGAATAGGCAGATATACTGAAATATACTGCTGACAGGAGCAGCGGGCAAGACATGAGAGGTCTGCTGCATCATATGTAGATTAACTCCTGGACTGGGGATTGAATTCAGACCATAGTGATTATAGTGTTGAGACTTAACCCTTAGGACACCAAATGAGGCCACTGACTGATACTGTTTTGATTACTCATCTACTTTAGGAAGAATCTTAAGGGAAATGGAATGATATCATTTTCATCTCAAGATTATCTAATGAGACTATGTTGTTTTTTTTTTTTATTTAAGTTTTATTTATTTATACATACAAGAGCTGGGGTATAAGCCAGAGGTTCAGAGGGTGAGAGCATTCAGAGTGGGGAACAGGACAGGAAGATTGATTGAAGTATACTGCTAAGGGGAGCAGCGGGCAAGTAAGGAGAGGTCTGCTGTACCATGTGCGTTGCTCCCTGGCCAACCGGGGATTGAACTTGTGCTGTAGAGGCTGCGGATTGCTTCATAGGTTGTGTCTTAACCCCTTGCGCCACCAGGGAGGCCCTGATGTGACTATGTTGTTAAATGCAAACCAGACCAGCTGGCAATTCAACAATTCTCAACTTTTTTCTTTTCTTTAGAAACATCTATATTTATGTAAATATGCATGTATGTATGTATGTGTGTGTATATATATATATATATATGTGTGCGTGTGTGTGTGTATGTGTGTATGGTGTATGGATGGAAATCTGAAGCAGGAAAATGGACAACACATGGTATCTTGAGACTTCAAATGATTATAACATCATAAGGGAACATAAATCTCCAGAATCCAAGCACAAGTAAGGGAAATCTTATTTTCCTATTACATAGAGAGTTCAAAATTGCCACAATAAAGAAAATCAAAGATTCAGACGGAAACAAGAAAAAAATAGTCAAAATGATACAAGAAAACTCAGGAAGAAAAAAAGAATTATATGAAAAATAAAATCAACGAATTTAAGAAATTAAAACTTTAAAGAAAAAAAGAACAGAGATTCTGGATAAAAAAGGCTCAATGATGTGAGATAATAGTTATAGAGAAACTAGGAAGCAGAGAGTTCAAATGGAGAACTGAGTCAATGGCCTGAATCAATGACACGGCTAGGAGAATAAAGAGAAATACAAAGTAAAAATGAAATGAAAAAAGGGCCTCCCCGGTGGCGCAGCTGTTGAGTGCTGGGTTGCGAGGCTGCAGCAGCCCCTGCAGCACCGGTTCAATCCCCGGCTGCTGGGTGAGGGTCCCACATGGTGTGCAGACCTCTCCTGCCACCGGCCGCTCCCCTCAGCAGTTTATTTTGTCTGTCTGCCTGCTCTGCTCTCCCCTCTGGCTCTGGTGAATTCTCTCACCCTCCCATGCTTCTGACTGTACCCAGTGCTTGTATAAATAAATAAACAAGTCTTTAAAAAAAAAAAAATGAAAAAATACTTAAAAAATATTTGACTCCATTAGGAAAGTTACCATAAGGATGATGGGTATCCCAGAAGGAAAAAGAGAGCAGAGATAAGGCTGTTTATTCTTTTTTTTTTTTTTTTTTTTTTAGATTTCTTTATTTATTTATACAAACAGAAGTGTGGGAGGGTGAGAGAATTCACCAGAGCCAGAGCAAGGAACTGAACAGGCAGATGGACCGAGCACACTGCTGAGGGGAGCAGTGGGTGTGGCGGGAGAGGTCTGTCGTGCCATGTAGGACTCTTGCTTGTGGCTGGGGATTGAACCGGCGCTGCAGGGGGCTGCGGGCAGCCTGGCAGCCCAGCGCTCAACTGCTGCGCCACCAGGGGGAGGCCTAAGGCTGTTTATTCAAAGACTTAATCTTCCCATAGAAATCTTCCCAAACCTGGGGAAAGAGCTAACTATATAGAAATCCAAGAACCAAAAGAACACCAGATTATCTACCCACATCAAGACCTATACCAGAAAACATAGTAATGAACTAATTTAGAGTTTAAGACAAAGAGTATCTGTTTAAGACAAAGAAAGAATGTCTGTCTGTCTGTCTGTATGTATGCAACCCCCTGGTGGCGCAAGGGGTTAAGTGAGGCAGTCCGAGGTCTCTGATTCCCGGGCCACCAGGGAGCAACCTAAGTGGAAAAGCAGGCCTAAAGGTAGCATGGACAAAAAATCAGGAAACTAATAAAAGAAACTATAAGGCTTATCTCTGACATATACCAGAAAAAAATGCACACGATGTTGATTTCAAAATAACCAAAGATAAAAACTGCCAGGCAAGAATACTACTGCACACAAAGGTCATTCTCTGGTATGAGGGAATAATTAAGGCCTTATGGAAACTGACTTCATGTGGGGGGGGAATTGTTCAAATTGTTCAAAGGAGCTTTACAATCTAAATCAAAGAAAATAAAATCTAGAAAAAAAAATGAATAATGACACAGAAAAATAAAAAAAGACATAATAGCAATAACAACTTTTTCTTTTTTTTAGATATATTTATTTATTTATACAAGCACTGGCTACAGTCAGAAGTGCGGGAGGGTGAGAGAATTCACCAGAGCCAGAGCGGGGAGCAGAACAGGCAGAAGGACCGAAGTACACTGCTGAGGGGAGCAGTGGGCTGCAGGAGAGGTCTGTGCGCCATTTGGGACCCTCTCTGGCGGCTGGGGATAGAACCGTCACTGCAGAGGCTGCGGGCAGCTTCGCAGCCCAGCGCTCAACCGCTGCGCCACCAGGGGAGGCCCAGCAATAACAACTTTTAATCTTTTAATATCATCTTTAATCGACTTTAGTGTAAATGAATGAATTGCCAATTAAAAGGAATACACTGGCTGATTGGATAAGAAAAAAAAATATTCTAACTTTGTAGCTATAAAATACTGATCTGACCTTCAAATATAAACAAAGATTCAAGGTAAATGGTGAAAAAACAATACTACAAGCAAATTGGATGCCCCAAAAAGGCAGGGATAGATATCAGAAAAAGTAGACTGCCAGCTTAAGAAGATGAAAAAGAAACAGGGTTAGATATTTTACAATTATTAGTGGAACAAAACATCAGGAAGACATAGCATTCATCAAGATGCAGATTCACCAAATCAAGTATAATCACAATATATAAGGTAACATGTAAGAAATCCAAAAACAGACATTGGCAGTCACACAATTGTAGTGAGGGACGCCAACACACATTGTCATCATGAACTGATAAACCAGACAATCAACAAGGAAATAACACTTTTCAATAAGGAATTTAATTTTCTGGACTAACTAAAAGTATATAAGGTGGTGAACCTAAAATTAACTTAATACAAATTCTTCTCAACTGCCCAAAGAACATTCTCCAGAATAGACCACATGATGGTCACAAAATAATTGCCATTAAATTTATTAAGATTGAAATTATATTATGTATCATAGTAATATTAGCCTCATAAAATGTTTTTGGAATCACTGCCTCCTCAACTTTGTGATTACATTGATAACAAATTAGAATACAACCACAAAAAGGGCCTCCCCGGTGGCGCAGCGGTTGAGCGCTGGGTTGCGAAGCTGCCCGCAGCCTCTGCAGTGCCGGTTCGATCCCTGGCTGTTCCCCAGCCACCGGAGGAGGGTCCCACATGGCGTGCAGACCTCTTCTGCCGCCCGCTGCTCCCCTCAGCAGTGTACTTCGGTCCTTCTGCCTGTTCTGCTCCCTGCTCTGGCTCTGGTGAATTCTCTCACCCTCCTGTACTTCTGACTGTACCCAATGCATGTACAAACAAATAAATAAGTAAAAACAAATAAATAAATAAAATACATGCCTCTTAAAAAAAAAAAAGAATACAACCACAAAAAGAAAAGAACAATAACCTTTAAAATGTGGAGACTGCATAACATATCATTGAGTGACTATTCAGTTAAGGAGGAAATCAAATGAGAAATTAATAGATATCTGAGACATATGAAAATGCAGTCGCCAACTACCAGAAAAATATGGGACATAGCAAACACAATACTAAGAGGGAAGAATACAGTAATTCCAGCGCACATGAAGAAGTAAGAAAGATCTCAGGGCCTCCCCGGTGGCGCAGCGGTTGAGCGCTGGGTTGCGAAGCCGCCTGTGGCCTCTGCGGCGATGGTTCGATCCCCGGCTGCTCCCCGGCCACAGGAGGAGGTTCCCACATGGCACGCAGACCTCTCCTGCCGCCCACTGCTCCCCTCAGCAGTGTACTTCAGTCCTTCTGCCTGCTCTGCTCCTCTCACCCTCCTGCGCTTCTGACTGTACCCAGTGCATGTATAAACAAGACAAACAAATAAACAAATAAATAAATAAAACATGCCTCTATTAAAAAAAAAAAAGAACACTTGATGTGCAGTTATAATGCCACTTAAACAATATGTTTAAAAAAAAAAAGATCTCAAATAAATAATCTAACCTTATATACTAAAAGAACTAGATAAAGAACAAACAGAATCAAAAGTCTGTGAGAGGATGGAAATAATAAAAATCAGAGCAGAAATAAATCAAATAAAAAATCAAAAAGGTAGTCCAAAAGATCAATGGAATTGAATGTTGTATTTAAAAAAAAATGAACCGAAAAGATGATTTTCTGGTTAGGCTCACTCTAAAAAATAGAATCAGAATAATGACAGAAGTTACAACAGACAACTCAGAATTACAGAGGTTAAACTAAAAGGGAAGAAAAAAGTTCAAAAAGCATCCTGAAACTGAATTGAAAAAAACTAGAAACCGATGTGAACAGACCAATTACAAAATAAAGGAAATTAAAAGTTATCAAAAGCCGGGCCTTCCTGGTGGCACAAGGGGTTAAGCACGGCACTTTGAGGCAATCCAAGGCCTCTGCAGCAGCAGTTAGATACCTGGCCCGCCAGGGAGCAACTTACATGTTAAAGCAGACCTCTGCTGTCTCACCTGCTGCTCCCCTCAGCAGTGTATTTCAGTCAGTCCGCCTGTTCTGTTCCCCAGTCTGTCTCTGGTGAATCCTCTCACCCCCCGCATCTCTGGCCTGTGCCCCAGCTCATGTATGCATAAATAAATAAATCTTTTAAAAAAAAAGTTAGCAAAAGTCTCCCAAAAATCAAATATCCAGAGCTAGATAATTTTACTAGTGAGTTCTACAACTCCTCAAAGATAACTAGTACCTATTTTAAAACTTTGCAAAAAATCTGATTAAGAGGCAATGCCTCCAAATACATTTATGTGGCCAACATTAAAAGCAGTCAAGGACATCACATAAGGAAAAAAAAAGCAAATATCCTTAATGACTATAGGTGCAAAAACCCTCAAAAAATTCTTAGAAAAAAATGAATTCACAAAAACAGTAAAGAGATTATAACATCATGACTAAGTCAATTTCATTTCAAAGATGCAAGAATCCTTCAGTATTCATCAACCAATGCTACTATGCACATCAATGAAAGGAATGATAAAATCACAGATTCATAATAATAGACACATAGAAAGCATTTGAGAAGATTTAACATCAATGTAATAAAGGTCATATTTACCACACACACATCCAACATCACTTTCCATGGTGAAAAAATGAAAGATTTTCTTCTATGCCCAGGTACAAGAAGTATGTCTAATTTCACCATAGGAGTTCAACATAGTAGTGGAAGTACTAGCAACGCAATCAGGCAAGAGAAATATATAAAAGGAATTCAAACAGTGGAAAAAAAAAGTAAAATAATAGACAAGATAGAATACAAAGAAAACCCTAAAGACTCCACTAAAAACCTACCAAAAATAACAAATCAGTACAGTAAATAGCCAGGCAACAAAATCAACATACAGATATTGGTTGTGCCCTTATATGTAAACAATGAAAAGAAAGTAATTAAATCAAGAGAGCAATTTTATTTACTATCACATCAAAGAGAATGAAATACTTAGGACTAAACAACACGAGAGGTGAAACACCTATACAAGAAAAAGTATAAAGTATGGTTAAAAAAATAGAAGAAACAGAAATTGAAAAATAATCTCTGCTCATGGATTTGAAGAATTAACAAATGGCCATCCTCCAAAGCAATATCAGATTTAGTGTGATCCCTATCTAATTTTCAAAGACATTCCTCAAGGAAATAGGAAAATATTATTGAAATTTACATGGAACCACAAAACACTTCAAAAGGTCAAATAATTCTGACAAAAAAGAGGAAGAATGGCAGTAGCAAACTCACAGACTTCAAACAATACTAGTAAGTGTTGTATTGCTAATATTAATAATCAAAACAATCCTGTATTGTAGTAATAATAGACACGCAGGCCAATAAAATAGAATCAGGCTTAAGGGAAACATAGGAGAAAAAACTGACATTGTTTTAATTTAGTAACTGGTCTACAAATTCAAGGAAATGAAAACAGAAGTAAATAAATGGGACTGTATCAAAATAAAAAGCTTCTGCACAACAAAGGACACTATCATTAAAATAAAAGACAGGTTACTAAATGGAAGAAAATATTTGCACATCATACATCTGACATGAGGCTAATATTCAAGATCGGGCCTCCCTGGTGGCGCAGGCTGTCGAGCACAGTGCTGTGAAGCTGTTCGCGGCCTCTATAGTGCCGGTTCTATCCCCACCAGCTTCGGAACAACCCACATGGTGAGCAGACCTCTCCTGTCTCGCCCGCTGCTCCCCTCACCAGTGTATTTTGTCAGTCTGCCTGTTCTTTTCCCTGCTCTGTCTCTGGTGAATCCTCTACCCTCCCGCGCATCTGGCCTGTACCCCGGTTCTTGTATAAATAAAATAAATCTTAAAAAAAAAAGAAAGAACACAAGATCTATAAAGAACACACCACCCAACAAAAAATAAACATATAACCAATCAAAAATAAACTCAAGAGCTAAATAAACACTTTTCCAAAGAAGACATATAGATAGCCAACAGGCACATTAAAAAACACACACACACACACACACACACACACAACTTATCACCTTTTATCATCAGTGAAAGGCAAATCAAACGACAACTAAAAACTACTTCACACCTGAGTGAATGGCCCATGTCAAAAAAGACCAGAAAAACAATTTTGGTGAGGGTGTGGAAAAACTTTCCCTCATGCACTGTTGTTGAGAATGTAGACTGGACTTACAAAAAACAATAGGCAGGTTTATGAACAAGTATTCAAAATGCATCTACCATGCCATCCAGCAATTCTTACTCCTAGGTATCTACATTAAGAATGCAAAAAACACTACGTCAAAGGGTTATGTGTATCTCTTTGTCCCTTGCAGCTGTATTTATATTAGATATGTTATGAAAGCCACCCAAATGTTGAGTGACAGACTATGGATTCAGAAGTTATGCTACATTCACATAATGGAATATTACTCAGCTATTAAATAGATTAAATTTTGCCATGTGCAAAAAACACGACTGGAACTGGCAAGGATTATGCTAAGCAATAAAAGTGAAAAGAAGCATAAATGTAGATTGTTTCACTTATATGTAAAATATAGAGACCCAAAACAAAGGTACAGAGAAAATGAAACCATGGGAACCCTAGGAAGCTGAGTACAGAACTGAGGTTACCAGATTAGGAGAGATGTCACAATGGATTATGAGTGCTATGCACTGTTGCACACTAACAATATCTTAATAATAAAATAATGTTAAAATAAATCATCCCCGAAGGTTTGAAAACAAACTTATAATATAAACAACAATAAAAAAGTTATTATAAATATGATGGTGAATAGAAAAAAAAAGTGAACACAATAGAAAATAAGAATTTCAAGGAATAATTGGAAAAGCAAATCTTACTTTTTTTAATAATTGAACTTATTGGTAGATATTTCCTAGATATTAAACATATTATATTGTAGTATTCATTTTATTTAAAAAACCCTCATTTTTCCATAATAGAAATAATGTCCCACTAATTGAATTTTATTTGGTGAAATTAACCTTTCCCATGAAGTGTTATTACTAATTTCTTTTCTGCATATAAACTATGATGGGGGAAAAGAGAAGGATGAAAAAAAATTAAGTGAGTGTTTTGCAATGTAGTTTGAAGGTGAAGAAAAAATTTCCCTTAACCCTTCTAGATTCTGTGCCTACTCTAATAATTAAATTGACATAGAGAGGTTAACAGAAGAAAGTAAATTTAATTGTATACATTTTAATGTGCTTTCTCTATAGTGTAAATTTCCTTTATAACTGTAGATTTTCCCAACAAACAGGGATTATTACACTTTGCTTTGCACTGGTAAATGGGAAATAAAGAGCTTTTCTTGTCTGCTAGGTTTTGATTTAACTGAAAATAATCTTCATACCAAAGTGGCATATTGTGGAGTGCCATGTTCTGAATCCCTTCAAGTGCAATTTCCCAGACATTATAAAATCTTGAGTTTCTAATTACAATTTAAGATCACACCCAATTTTGCAAATAGAGTCTTAGACTATTTTCAATAAAGATTCATTTTCTACCTTTCATAATCAATAAGAAAGAGTAGATTTGCCAAAAATTGCAAAGAATCCTTTAGAGAGAAATTAAAATTGAAAAAGACTTAGCAGTTGGCACTAATGAAATAAAATTGAATTAAATCAATAAAATTGAATGTTAATGAAAATAGTTTCACACAATAGAATCAGTTGGTTTCTTTACTGAGTTGATATAAATTTGAAATTATGTGCCAGTGTTTATTATTTTTTTAATCTTCACAATACCCAATTTCACTAAAAAAAAACCGGACATACTTTTTTTTTTTTAACATATAACCTTGGTAACTATGGAATGTAACTCCTATAATACGTAACACTCAGATATGTACGAGCGTACACTTCATATCACATCACTTGATTGAAAGGTGCTTCAGTGTGTGTGGTATGCTGTGCCCCTCTGGCAATGGGTATTAACTCATAGTTGATAATATTGACATTATGGCAGAAAACAACCAGCTATGTGCTTGGCTGATAGTAGTGAAGCTGTCACCTTTTATCAAAGAGTTCATAACTGCAAGAATATTTCCAGAAGGTGGTTCAAATTTATTTTCTCAAGGTCATCAGATATACACCAAAAATAATTATAGGATTAAAAAATTAAGTAAAACTTGCCGTTTTTTATTTCCATTCAAAATTTGTGTGCAAAGCACTATATTCAAAGTAAACAGATATCATGTCCTGAGACCTTGAAGTGATAAAGTTCATTTTATTTGGATAAGACATACTCACAATTAGAATCCCAGGAAGAGTCATCTCCAGAAGGTAAAACATGCACCTCACAGATAAAGAAGCTTTACCAAATATTTCTTTTTTTTTTTTTTTTTCAAATTTGGATAAATCCTCAAATGATTTTCATGTCTTAGGAAATCCTTATGTCCTAAGTACATAACAAATAATCTGAAAACACAGTGATTTTATTTTATTTGTTTTTAAAAAACTTTTTTATTCATGCGTATAAGAACTGGGGTACAGGCCAGAGGTGCAGGGGTGAGAGGATTCACCAGAGACGGAGTTGGTACAGAACAGGAGAATGTACTGAAATACACTGCTGAGGGGAGCAGTGGGCAAGACAAGAGAGATCCACTGTGCCATGTGGGCAAGCTCCCTGCTCTGGGATAGAACTCGTGCTTCAGTGGCTGCTGATAGCTTCACAGTGCTGAGACTTCACTCCTTGTGCCACCAGGGAGGCCCAACACAGTGATTTTAAATAAAAAATTATTAATATTTCTCAAAATTTCCCAAATAGGCAGGCTCAGCAAGCTCATCTCTGCTCCCACATAGCATCCCCTGGAGTGATTCAATTGGAGTCTGGAAGCCCCACTTGTCAAGTTGGCTTACATTGGTGACAAGTAGGATCTGTACCTCAGGGCTGCTCAGATGGGGACATAGGCCTCATCCTTTAAGTCTATGCAGGCCTCTCCTTGAATATCTTGGCTTTTGCAGTTGCATGGCAATAGCATTTCTGAGCAAGTGTCCCAAAATAATCAGACAGGGGCAGATCACAGTTTATGAAATAGTCTTAAAATCACAAAGTGTTGGGCCTCCCTGGTGGTGCAAGGGGTTAAGACACAACCTATGAAGCTGTCCACAGCCACTGCAGCATGCGTTCAATCCCCATCTGGCCAGGGAGCATCCCACATAGCATAGCAGGCCTCCCCTGACTCTCCCACTGCTCCCCTCAGCAGTGTATTTCAGTCAGTCTGCCTGTTCTGTTCCCCACTCTGTCTCTGGTGAATCCTCTCACTCCCCAAACCTCTGGTCTGGACCCCAGTTCTTGTGTGCATGAATAAATAAATCTTTAAAAAAAAGTCACAAAGTGTCACTTACACTTCAATAAAAAGCCCATTTAAATCCAAGGATAAGCATCGTGATTCAAAGATTTCAACTGAAGAAATATCAAGTTTACACTATTATAATGTGAGACAGTTCAGTAGCCAATTTTGGACAATAAAATTTCATAGTTTGTATTCTGACCACAAAAATTTACATCATTTCAACATGCAAAATATAAGTTCCCCTTCTCTAGAGCCATTGCATTAGAGATTAGCTTGAAGTCCATAATCTTTTAAAAAAGATCCAGGTATGGGTAAAGCTTTTGGGTACAATTATCCAAATGCAAATTGTTAAATACCATTTCTCTTCATCTAAAGACCTGAAAACTAAAATGTTAATTGCTTATTCATCACACACATACAGAGCTGAGCTAGGCAACAGGGATACCATAACTTCTTGGGGCACTCTCATTCAAAAAGGGGGATATTTTGAAGGACATGGTTACTATTGACCTGTTACAAAAATTCTGAAATAAAGAAAGGTATTTGGGGTTAATTCTCTGATTAGGGCTAATATTTACCTTTTATTCTCTGAAACTCTTTTTCCCACCCTCTGGACTATTAACATTGTTTTCTTTTTAATAAAAACATGATCTGTTTTTCAATAGCTTTCTATGCCTACTTTCTTCCCACATTTATTTGAGAGTCTAAGGCATCCTTTTACTTTATAGTCTCTGATATTTTCAGTCCAAACTAATAAAACTTCATCAAATTTTTAGGCTTTTGACTATTAATTTCTAATCCATTCTACCCAGACAAAAACCACACTCATGCTTTTAAAGTAAGACCTTCCCTACCTCCTGTTCCTTGTGAAATTTATGAGATACAATGACTTTTTTTTTAAAGATTTATTTATTTATTTATACAAGCACTGGGTACAGTCAGACGCACAGGGAGCGTGAGAGAATTCACCAGAGCCAGAGAGGGGAACAGAACAGACAGACTGATGACATACACTGCTGAGGGGAGCAGCAGGCACAACAGGAGAGGTCTGCGCAACATGTGGGACCCTTGCTGGCAGCCGGTTATCGAACCGGCATTGCAGAGGCTGTGGGCAGCCTCGCAGCCCAGTGCTCAACCACTGTGCCACCAGGGGAGGCCCGAGATACAATGACTTTAAGATTCCTAGTGGACTTATTATTTCATAAATATTGTCAGGCACAGTCTTAAATTTTTCTGAGGGACTATTTGAAAGGATCTATAAGGCAACACTCTAAATGTTTTTTCAAAGGTATTCATGGGTTTTAGAAGTCTAAATTGGAGCTCATTTCTCAGTTTCAGAATAGACTGACATCCAGGAGATCTGGGAATAAAAAAGCTTTATGATTTATTTCCAAACTTATTAATTCTTGGTACTATTGTATTCACTTGCAAATTAGCTTAGAATTTTTTTTTTCTTTTTTTCCCCCAAGCTCATGTTTTCCTCTTGCAATTTCATATGGATGGTTAGAAGTGAGTCAGTACACCATTACTCTGACTCCAAGTTTTCTTACCTACCTCATTGTTTTCTATGTATATTTCCTAGTGTCTACCCTGCTTCCAGTGACAGTGTTGACAAACTTACCACCATTTTTTTCAGCCTCCAATAGCATGTTCCTTACTGTTCTGTAATCCCTGACTGCAAATCTATTCCAAAGACTTGTAGGCTCTTATTAATGATTCATTAGAAATTATGTTGGCATCACCTACCACAGTTACAAAGCCAAGGCCACTTTCTTAGGTTTCTATCATGACAGTATTTCATTCCCAGTAACAAAATCTATTCTATCATTTATTTCTGTGAAAACAGACAAACGAAACTTCACCCAAATCTTAAAGTTATAGAACGCTATCATAGGTAATATGTGCATGTGAGTGTGCATGTGTGTGCACATGTGTATATGTGTGATGTCTATATTTGCATAAGTGTGCAAATTTCTTATAAATAATTATTATTTTTGGTTTATGATTATCCTGCATATAATATACCTATATATGCAAATATAGAAAAAGATCACACATACATACATATAGCCTATGATACAATCCTATGAAAGAGTGAAAGACATTTTCCTTGAAGGAAAATAATCAGTCTCCTATGGTGGAGGACTATGTGCGTGGTGCAGTGTGGTAACACACATCTGAAGAGGTATAAACCGACACCTCTGTATCATATATGAAATTATACCTCTGAATCAATGTTACTGCAATAAAAAATAGATTTTTAAAAATTATTTCTTAAATAAAAATAAATGTAAATGAAATAAAAAATAATCCCACTCTAATATAGGTTTAGAATTTTATTTATTTATTCTTTAAAGATTTATTTATTTATGCATACAAGAACTGGGGTACAGGCAAGAGGTGCAGGGAGATAGAGAATTCACCAGAGACAGAGTGGAGAGCAGAACAGGCAGATTGACTGAAATACACCGCTGAGGGGAGCAGTGGGAAAGTCAGGAGAGGTCTGCTTGTGCCATGTGGGTTGCTCCCTAGCCGGAGATTGAACTCATGCTGCAGTGGCTGTGGATAGCTTCATAGGTCACATCTTAACTCCTTGGGCCACCAGGAAGGCCCCACATTCAGAATTTTAAAACATATCCTTTGCATGTGTTTTCTTAATCCCTTTCACAGGTCTATGTATATAAACTGTTGTCTTGCACTAAAAATAAAGAATGGAATTTTCTTCTTTAATGTGAAAACAAAGCTTGTATTTCAGACATCATATTGCCAGCACTCAATTATAGATTGAATTTGAGATAAGAAGATATGACATGTTTTCAACTGAAAAGAGATGATATTTTTCCTTGTTCTTGAGGCCTGTTAAACGTGAAAAAGTTTACTTGTATATGTAGGAAGCTGAAAATGACAGGAAAATGTACCCTAGTAAGTGAATAGTAGAATAGTTGTTTTTCTTTTAGTTCTGAATATATCTAGAGGAAAACTCACCTTGAGTATACGATCATTCTGCAAAGTTCTTTCTTTTTAGTCCTAAAGTCAAATTCTCAAGTTTAACAACAAAAAAATCAGAAAAAAAAACTTAATTGTACACTTCCGTTGAAAATAGAAAAAAATGCTGTTTTGATTTTGATTTACAGTTCTTATAGGAATATTTTGATAATTCTTTATATTTTTCCTCACTCTCAAGACCATGCAGTAGTAAACATAATTCAAGATTTTCTTTTGCACCATAATTTCTCCAAACATTCTGCTTTCTTTTTTTTTTTTAAGATTTATTTATTTATGCATGCAAGAGCTGGGGTGTATGCCAGAGGTGTGGGGGGATGAGAGGATTCACCAGAGACAGAGTGGGGAGCAGAAGAGGCAGATCCTCTGAAATACACTCCTGAGGAGAGCAGCGGGCAAGACAGAAGAGATCCTCTGTACCATGTGTTGCTCCCTGGCTGCCAGGGATCGAACTCATGCTACAGTGCCTGGCAAGTAACTTGATAGTGTTGTCTGTGCCACCAGAGAGGCCCCCAAACATTCTGCCCTTTTTTTTTTTTAAGATGGAGTATTCTTACTTGAATTGGAAGACATTAAGAATATTGAGAAGACAGCTCACACTTTTTTATAGACTCTTGCAACTGGTTCATGCAAAGAAAATTTCTGGCAAATAGACTCCATTTTTCATCTGCAAAGCACTGACAATGGCTGCTTTTCTATTTTCTTGAAAGCACCCTTACAATTCACCTTGTGGTTCAAATTCCCTCTCAAGATTATTCATCCTCTGTTAAACTGCCAGATTTCTGTAAGAAGCAAGAGATTTATGCATTCCTTCTCCTAGCCTTCCCATAGATCCTAAATACTTTTGAATGTAATGCTACTTTTATAATAATGGCAATAATTTTTGTATCACTAACTGGAATATTTTCCTTTCATTTTCAAGAATTTTTGACACTAGCATCTAAGCAATTCATGCAGGAATGTTAGAAAAAATTTTTTTGTTAAAAGATAAGCTAAATCTTTCCTAGAGCCAACCATTGATGATGAGACATCACTTTGTCTAGCTGCCAACACAGTTCCTTCATGACAAGTCTTTTGTTTCCAGAGATGAAGACAAAATATTAAGCTCCTGCTTGTTCCAGGTTAATGATTGGCAGAAGGTAAACTTTTCTGGAATTTTGTCATCACTTACAAAAATTACAAATGTGACAGCATAATATTTCTTGGGGGAAACTGATATCAGCCTGCATGGAGCAGTTCTCTTTGACATGTCATCAATAAGTCTGCTTCTGTAGTTGTCCTAGGGGGATTGTGTAAGATTTTGCATAGAAAGTATTTGAATATTTTATTCACTATGCTATATTACACATTTGAAGGACAGACTTCCCCAAGGAGTCCAGAATAGGTTTTTGCAAGAAGTATCACTCTGGCATGTATAAGTCAACTGAGACCCCACATGCTTATAAGTAATTTTACCACTTTCCTATTATGTAGAAGAATAAAAATTGGGGGCCTCCCTGGTGGTGGTGCAGCAGTTAAAGACAGCACTTTCAAGCTATCGCCAGCCACTGTAGCATGAGTTTGATCCCCGGCTGGGCAGGGAGAAACCCACATGGCACAGCAGACCTCTCTTGTCTCGCCCACTGCTCCTCTCAGCTGTGTATTTCAATAGATCTGCCTGTTTTGCTTCCCACTTTCTCTGGTGAATCCTCTCACCCTGCCCCACACACCTCTGGCTTACACTAAGTTATTTTATGCATAAATAAATCTTTAAAAAAAAGAATAAAAAAGGGGGATGTTACCCAGAATTAGTGTTTTTGCCAGAAATAATCCTCTCCTAGGAGAAACCCATCTATATAAGAGAGCAAACATCAACCAGAACATCTGGTCTTTATCATGAGTTACCCTCACCACATCAAACAAGGCTTCTACTTGAATCCCCAGGCTCCTATTCCATTCCTAAATTGTGTGTATTTGTGTCCTTTTTTTGTTCTGCTTGCTTTAAAAATCTATACCCATCTATAATCTCTATACATATATAATTATATTTGTTCTCCCTCCTACTAGCATATAATCTATCTGATGTTAATTTAATAATTGGCCCACAAAGAATACCAAATGGTTGGAGGAAATTTCCTAACTGCTGTTACATATTATGAGGTTCTTATTACCAGTGTGATTGTTTTTTTTTTTTTTTTTCTTTTCTGGACAATAAGTCCTTCTTCTAAATGGCTTGCTTCTTAAATCTTTTCAGCAATTATGAGTTTTTAAGAAATATTCAACTATTTTGAAATTTCAGAAGTTATTTAACATCATCAGCATCATTGTTTGTGAAATGACTGAATTTTAATTGAGTTTTAATATTTGCTGGACAATTGCTATCTTTGTAAGTTTCCTTACTCAAATGATGCACAGTGGAATAGGACAACTTGGATCTTTAGTTCCTTTGGTAAGTGCCCTTCAGTGGGAAGACAGGCTTCTATAATTCGAGTTTTGGGTTGGCTTTATTGATATAACGAAAGGATTTTTTTTTTCTTTTTTGCATAGAACTGAAGTGTAGGCCAGAAGTAGAGGGGGGTGAGAGGGTTCACTAGAGACGAGTGGGGGGCAGAGCAGGCAGATCTCCTGAATACACTGCTGAGGGGAGCAGTGGGCGACACAGAGGAGATCTGCTATGCCATATGTGGGTTAGCTCCCTGGCCAGGGATCAAACTCAGGTTGAACTCAGGCTATAACCGTAACAGCACTGAGACTTAACCCTGAGGCTACCAGGGAGGCTCCAACAAAAGGAATTTAGAGAGAGATTAAAGATTCAAGCAAGAAATGTTTATTGTGGATCCTGCAACAAGAGAGGAGTGGAAACTGCCTCAAACCACGCCACCTGGCTGAGACTGGTAGGGCTCCAGGTATTACAGGATTGATGAGGGTTGATCAGAGGGGTGACAATAATGCGGAAGCACTATGAAGGGTCTATCTCTCACTGGTGATTGACTCCAGGGTTTTGTGTTTTTCCTATTAACCTGGGAATATTAACAACAGGAAGATAACAAATATGGACCAGCTTCCAGGGTCCCTATTACATTATCTCCCTTGTTACACTGTTTAATGAATCAAAGCATTGTGATTTTTCACTAGGAATATCAGAAATGCTAACAGTCCTAGATACAGAATCCCCTTTCATCTCACCCTTTTCACTCAAATTGGATCATTACACATACTTGTTAAACATGATATTAAATGATAATACTAATAACTAAGTTAATGAGAAAACTACAAAATACACAAAAATACCAGAGTACTATTCATTTCCAACCTACACAATCCATTTTTCAGTATTTATAGCAGTAAATTATGTATGGAAATGTTAAATCATGGTGAGTAGAAATGTCTTCTTCAGAATGGAGATTTCTCTCTGATTTTCTATTTCCCCAATAGAGCGTGTCTACTTTTATAGGACAGGAAAATTCTTCCAAGATTCTTCAACCTTCTTTCAATGGTTCTAATAATTAAATTGACAAAGACAGCTTAATTGGAGAAAAATAAATTTAATTTTATATGTATAAGGGGGCCACAGAAATACAGGAGTCAAAGACTGAAAGTTAAAAGTTAGTTTCAAAAGCCATCTTGAGCCAAGGAATGGGCTAAGGGCCTGGGGTTTTAAAGGAAGAAGACTACAACTCAGGGCCTCCCCAGTGATGCAGCATGTTGAGCGCCGCACTGTGAGGTTGTGGACAGTCTCTGCAGCATGGGTTTGATTCCCGGCTGGCCAGGGAGATTCCCACATAGCGCAGCAACCTCTCCTGCCTGGCCCGCTGCTCCCCTCAGCAGTGTCTTTGGTCTGTCTGCCTGTTCTGCTCCGTGCTCTATCTCTGATGAATTCTCTCACCCTCCCGTATCTCTGACTTGTACCCCAGTTCTTGTGTAAATAAATAAATCTTAAAAAAAATCTCAAAATAAAAGAAGACTATAATTCACATGATAACAAAAAGAGCGGATGTCTGGTTATGACATTTTTTGCTCTCTCACATAGATAACGAAGAGTTATTTCTTATAATGACTTTCAATGGGCAAAATGTACCTTATTCTTCTAGATAGTTTATGGAGGGGCCTAAGTTTTCTTTTGAGTTGGTACAATCTTGATTGTGTTTAGTTCAAAATAATCCTCATGCCATAGTGGCAAATGTACAGGTCTGTCTTGAGCCCCTTGTCTCCTTTAAGTCACCTGGCTAATCAAGGAGGTAAATCTGGGTGACATCAGAATCATCTGTCCTCCCATCCCCAATCTACTACTCTCAGCAATTATCATCAATTTCTTCTATCTCACATCAAAAAATGATAATTCAATCAAAATATCATACAGCTCACTGCCATACAAGACTGAGGATTTCTAACAAAATTACTGATAGGGCTGTTTATTCAATTGCCATAATTGTGTGACATCAAATGAAATGGGAAGTTAAAATATGAGTCTTGACTTGCTTTCATATGTTCTTTTACTGAACTCGCAGTAATAAATCATGGATTCTCAGGACACGGAACGTCAGTTAAGAAACATATTTCTTTTACTGAACTCGCAGTAATAAATCATGGATTCTCAGGACATGGAACGTGACATGTCTTTAAGAAACATATTTAGACAAATTTTAAAAATGGTTGTGAGGAGGCATTTAAATTCTTTCTAGGTGACTTATTCATATTTGCTTATTTATCTGTTCATGTGCTTGTCTCTCTCCCTCCCCGCCCTCCTTCTGCTAAAAAAAAAAAAAAAAAAATGATGAATGAGAATAAAATTAAACAGACAACAAAAGGAAAAATCAAAAATCAATCTTTGCTCTCAATGAGACTAAAATTGAACTAGAGAATAGAGGAATAGTCTTTGAAAATCTGGAAAATTAAATGTAATTGTGAGAAAAGGCTATACGTAAGAAATACCTCATCATGCCAGGAAAAGCACTGTAATAGGATGGCAGGGAAGTCCCCAGGAAAAGGGAAGTTTCCAGGTTCCCCATCCCACCCTAGGGAGGTTGGAGCTGAGCAGGAAAGAAAAGCTGGAGAGGAGACTGTGGAAGGAAGGAAGCAGGATGGAGAGCCAGGAGACCTGGAGGAAGCACATGGAGCAGAAAGACATGTGAAGAAGCTGTGCTTGCTTCTTAGTTTGGAATGGTTGAAACAGATGTGGGTGAGAGACTCATGGGGAGGTTAACACTGGTAGCTTTTATCTTGATTTTGATTTTGCTCTTTTCCTCCCAGACTTGTCTGGCTGTTTCTAACCCTTTTCTATGGGTCTCTGCTGGAAGGTGCTTCAGACTTGTGGCAGGATTTCTCAGGTTCTGTATGGCAGACAGAGAGTGCAGGTCTCATTCCAGTTCTTGCAGGATGGCACTCACAGCAGGGTTTGTTTGTTTTTTCATCTCTCTTCATTGGCCCTTCTTTTTGATTGCAGAGTAATCTACAGCATGTAAAATTTGAAATTCAGCAATCAAGTGACATTTTTTTTTTCTATTCACAATGCTGGGCAACCACCAACAATGTTAGTTCCAGAACATTTCCACAAAAATCTCTGGACTCAAATCCAACCATAGCATCTCTCTGTTTAAAATCCTTCAATGGTAGTTTTCTTTTTCTTTCTGGCTTATTTCGCAGAGCATGATCCCTTCTAGCTCTATCCATGTTGCTTCAGACTGCATGAATTTATCTTTTTTTGATTGCTGAGTAATATTCCATTGTATATATGTACCACATCTTCTTGATCCAGTCATCCATTTTTGAGCATTTGGGTTTTTTCCATAGCTTAGCTATTGTAAATAGTGCTGCTATAAACATACGGGTGCAGGCACCGAGAGCCATCCAGTGTTGGGTGAATGTGCCCCATTTCCTCAGCTAGAAGCTGGGGATGGAAGTGAGGAGGACAAACAATTTCACAAACACATGCACCTACCCATCCAGACATCCGGTCACCACCTAGTTATGCTCTCTTCGGTGGTGGGCTCTGTCCTGCATGCTGAGGATAAAGGGTTTACCATGACCAACAAGCATCACCTGCTCTCCAATCCCTAGGAGCTTCAGGTTCTGTGCAGTGGAGGTGGTGTGAAGAAACAGACAACCCCTCAACAACTAGCAAAAGAGTCTTAGATCTGACCAGATTTCTCATGCAACATTGTCTATGATCATTGCTACCCTCCAAAAATACATCTTTTTTAGAAAACAGTTTTCAAAGACCAGACATCTTGCTGGTGGTTAAAAAATTAATAAGGACCAGGAAAAAAGACTAATTAATACAAAGTAAAAATCAAAATCAACAAGCAATTATAAACCAGAGACACACTATGGGGGTGGAGGGGAGAGGAAGGATTAGGGTCAAAATAAGGGGGGTGGTGCAATTGTATGGGGAATCTAACCAAAATGAAAATGCATACATTGTGCAAAAATGAAAAATAATGTAAGAATTATATAATATGAAATATTAAAAAAAATAATCACTTGCAGGAGCAGTAATGAAATGCAAAAAAAAAAAAAAAAAAAAAAAGACATCCAGACCCACCCCAGGCCTCTTTCTCCAAGGAAACTACTTTGAATACCTTTGTTCTTCTATTGATTACTCCTGAAGCTACATTGACCGTTCAGAATATCAGCATGATGAACACTTCCCTGCAGGGCACATCACTCCCTGTCTCCCTGCACAGATAGAGGCAGGGTGATGGGAAATGTTTACTCCTGGACACCTGCTCTTTACCAACTGAACCTCAAGTTGAGATCAGGAAGCATAAAGAGAACTTCTGAGTTTGGTCTCCCCATTTATCTGGCTTTCAAATTCCTCCCCCCTCACTTCTACATCCTAATAATTTTTTTTTCCTGAAACCTAAAATCATTGACTGATTAAAGTCTTAGCATAAACTTTGAGGGCTCAGTAAGTCACTCCCAAAGATGAGGTGTGGGCCTTTACCCTTAAGCCAGTGCCTGCTTGTGTCAGATTAGTGTTGGGATGTGTGTGTGTCTCACAGCATGTATGTGTCTCACAGCATGTATGTGTCTGCACACACTTCTTGTAGACATCACGTAACAAGTGTAAGGTGTGCCTATTTCTGGACAACTATCTCCATGAGGACACAAAATGGAACATTTTACCAAGTCAGAAATTGTTTTGGGCAAAGTTAGCAAAAGAAAAGGGTTGCAACAAATGTTGGCGAGGAAGTGGAGAAAAAGGAACTCTCCTGCCCTGCTGGTGGGAGTGCCAACTGATCTGACCAGTATGGAAAGCTGTGTGGAGATTCCACTACCTAATGGAGCTTCCATATGATCCAGCAATTCCACTCTTAGGTATTTACCCAAAGGGCACAGAAACATTAATTCAAAAGGGCTCCTGCACCACTATATTTACAGTAGCACTATTTACAATAGCCAAGCTGTGGAAACAACCCAAATGCCCAAAAATGGATGACTGGATCAAGAAGATGTGGTACATATACACCATGGAATATTATTCATCAGTCAAAAAAAGATAAATTCATGCAATTTGCAGCAACATGGATGGAGCTGGAAGAGATCATGCTCTGCAAAATAAACCAGAAAGAAAAAGAAAACTACCATTGAAGGATTTTAAACAGAGAGATGCTATGGTTGGATTTGAGTCCAGAGAGTTTTGTGGAAATGTTCTGAAACTAAGAGAGTTGGTGGTTGCCCAGCATTGTGAATGGAAAAAAAAAAAAATGTCACTTGATTGCTGAATTTCAAATTTTACATGCTGTAGATTACTCTGCAATCAAAAAGGAGGGCCAATGAAGAGAGATGAAAAACAAACAAACCCTGCTGTGAGTGCCATCCTGTAAGAACTGGAATGAGTCCTGCACTCTCTGTCTGCCATACAGAACCTGAGAAGTCCTGTCACAGAGTCTTTAACTTCCTAGAATCCAGGGTTAGACTGATAGTCTCATTTCATCACTTCTCTTGGTGCCCAGTATAACTTTCTTTCAAAAGTGACTGGAGGGAGGCTAAGAGGTGCTGTGGGGCATGTATCCAGAGAGCTATCCTTTCATACACACACCTTACATTTGTTCCATGATATCTAAATATAATGTGTGAAGGCACACGCATACGTGCTGTGAGACACACACACCCACACACTGATCTGACACAATCAGGACTAGCTCAAGGGTAAAGGAACACAACTTATCTTTGAGGTATGACATATTGAGCCCCATTGTATGCTAAGATTCTACTCTAACCAGACAATGAGTTTAGCTCTGAGAAAACACATAATTGATTTCAGCTGGAGAGGTGAGTCTGCAGGAATGTGAAAGCCAGATAAATGAGGAAATCCCAATTAAAGGACACTTCTTAACTGGTTGATCTCAACTTGAAGTGCAATTGGTAAAGACCAGGTGTCAGCAATTACTGTCCACTTATCCAGAGTCAGCTTGTCTTGGGTAAATGTGTCCTAGGTTCCTCACTTGGAAGCTGGAGTAAAGATGAAAGTGAGGAGGACAAGCAATTTTGCAAACACATGTATCTACCCATCCAGACATCCAGTCACAGCCTAGTTATGCCCACCCTTGTGGTGGGCTCTGTCCTGCATGCTGGTAACATAGGGTTCACCCTCACCAACAAGGCCTGCCTACTCCCCAACCATTAGGAGCTACAGGCTCTGTGTAGTGAAGGTGGTATGAAGGAATAGACGATTATTTCCTAAACAACTAGAAAAGTAGATCATATTGGCCAGCAAGAAGGGCACTGAAGAAAATGGGACAGAGAGGGACTGGGGGGTGGGGAACCACTTTTACCAAGGTGGTCAGGGAAGGCTTCTTGGTTGAGGCTACATTTGGGCGGGGACTGAGTGATGAAGAATCAGGCATGGGAACATCTTTGGGAAGAGCATTTGAAGCAGTGGAATCAGTCTGAGCTCATGTCCAAAGAAAGGACGCTTCTTTTTGTCTTTCTTCTTCACGCTTCTGGTCCTTCTTCTTTCCTCTTCCTTGAAGCAACAAGAACAGAGTTTTCCCCTTCTTTCTTGGGAAGCTGGGGCAGTCTGTCTGGAGGCTAGAACAGAGAGAGCCCCCCAACCTCCAACTACCCCACTCTGGCATGTATCTTCTTTCTTTCAGGGTGTCACACCTACAAGTCTGATTGGAACATTTTTCAGTCCTGTGACTGATTGGACCATTTAGCTCCAGTAAGCTCATAGCTCGCAATTGATTGGTCAGTTAAACATCCAGGAAGTATGCGTAAAGGGCAGTTTCATAAAAGGGTGGTTGCTGGGCTCTGAGGAGCAACTGCCACAACTGAATTGTGGTGCAGCAGCAGGGTGAGAGAACACCACTTCTGCTGCTGGCTCCCACCATTGAGGCAGCTCCCGCTGCTGAGACTGCTGAGTTTCAGCAACAATATTAGAATAACATTAAATTAATACTTGGGAATGCATGCTACGGACTGAATTAAATTAAATTGCTCTATCTATAGCATGAAAATCCTATAAACCTATGATGTGAGGTAGGCTGGAAGGCTAAGCTGCAGGTGCATCCTGAGAGAGAACCCGGCAAAGGTGTTTGTCCATCTTGCTGGGCTTCAAGTCTGTCTGCTGGGAAAGTTGAAGGGAACTTTCAAGATTCACTTCTTGCAGGCTCTTCCTCCATCCTGAGGGACCTGGAAACTTGGCAGACCCCCAGGATTTCTGGACCATTGAGGGCTGTGTGAGGAGCAGCACCAGCAAGAGCTGCCCTTTTCACGGACTGGAATGACACCAGGATGTGTGTCAGGTGGGCATTCTCCTTCCTCAGCTGCTGCGCCATCCTCTTGTCTCATAGGTAGCCATCCATCTCCACTCACCTTCTCCTTCATTGGACACACTTATGCTCCCGTAGAAATGGCTGGCCCTCTCCATCTCTCACTCCAGGTCTCCTGCCATCTTCCCGGCTGGGAGCTGGGTCTGCATGCAGGGCAGGATCCTGGGTGTGTATGGCTGGGCAGAGGACTTCCCTGGACACTGATGTTCTCTGAAGTTGGTAGGAAAAGCCCTGATGGATGTCAGGAAGCATCGGGAGAGTCATCTGAAGCTTCTGGATGTCACTGCTGAACTTGATGTTGTGAGACTACAGAAGGGCCTGCTCTGCCCTGAGGCGCTCTAGCTGGTGGATCAGCTGACTGAGACATTCCTCAGCCAGTGTGGGGGAGTTCTTTCTTCTCTCCTACTGGCCTTGTCAGGGAGTCTGCAGCCCAGATGACCAGGTCCAGATCTTCTTGGGACAGAAAGCCCAGCAGATGAGCACTCACGACTTCTCTGTCTGCTTGTCTTTCCAAGGAACCCAGCTGTGCCTGCTAGTCCTCCAAGAGATTAAACAGCCTGAGGGTCTGCAGGATGGTGTGGGCCAGAGCAAGAAGCTGGCTCTCTCTATCCCTGAGCAGCTGCTGCATGCATGCATGGCTGTGCTCCCATGGGGCCTGCAAGCTCTGCTTTCAATCCTCTCTTGTGACAACACCCCCAGTCCTTGCTGCAGAGTTTGGTTCTTATGCAAAGCCCAATGGGTCTTCTCCAGCTGTCAGACTTGGGTCTGAACCGTCTGCAGCCCATCTCTTGCAGCAATCATTAGTGATGGATAAGCTACTGCTGCATGTGCAAAGATCTGAATCTGTCCCAGGAGGCTCCTGACAAGGGAATGCTGTGGTGATTGGCTTCTCTGGGTTTCAGCAAGCAAGTCTTCCATGGGTGACAAGGTATCTGGGATTTGATTCAGTGCAATCAAGCAAAGAAGTTGAAAAGAGAATGCCTGGCTTCCTCTGCTGGAGACTCTTGTGCTTTGTGGGCTGGTATGCTTGTTCTGTTCTGGTCCTAGACTCCTGCCTAAGCTGCCAGCGCTGCTAGACCTCCTGTGTTAAGCTACTCAGAGCTTCCACATACCAAACCCCTCTTCAGGATGAGACCCACAAGGGTGACACAGACCAGGAGCTCCCAGGGAATTCCCAGATTGGTGTGAAGGCTTCCTGTATAGCACACAGAACAGCCCTTGGCCTCTCAATACCTGCCAGGGAACCATGGTTGAGAGCAGGCAGCAGGCGTTCACTGGCTCCATTGGGCCCTTGGAGTCTGTCTGAGCAGCCAGTTTCCTAGGGAGACACCACTGACTGTTGGGAATCCTGAGGAGTCCTGGGTCTCCAAAACAAACCTGTGCCAGGCAACAGGCCATACCATCATCAGGGAGGAATGGCGGGGGGAGCTCAGATGGTTCTAGAAATCAGTGCTCTCTGACCATTCTGCTCGATGCACTGATACAGGTGTTACAACCTGTACATGACAGGCACAGGTTGCCAAGTAGTTTTTGCTGAGCGCAACTGGTTTCACAATAAGCTCTCCCTTATGTTTCAACTCTAGATGTATTTCAAGTGAGTTATAAGAGGGTCAATTGAAAGGGGGGGCAAGTGGTGAAGTCCTTGTGAGCCACCCCTTGATGCCATCCCTCCTTTGGTGACAATCAGAGGTGACATATGTAAGCTGGCACACACGTGCTGATCCACATTACAGATGTCATGAGATGGTGTGACATGTGACCACCATAGAAGGGGAACCCCCAGGGGCCCTGCCCCACATAAATAGAGTAGGCTGGAGTAAGGAGGGGACGCTAAAATGGACTTGGGAGAGAAGACTTGGAGTAGGCAGGGGGAGCAGTGAGACATGTGAAGACGTCCCCCTTGCTTCTTGCTTTGGACTTGCACCAGGGACAGGGGGACAGACATGGAAGGAGGCACTTGAAAGAGACCTGTGGGGAGACAAACACTGGGAACCTTTGTCTTCACAAGAATTTGATTCAGCTCCTTTCTTTGCAAGCTTGCCTGCGCCCTTCTGCCTCTTTCCTGTGGTTCCCCACCGTAAGGTGCCTCAGACTTCTGGCATGTTTCAAGTCTTGGAGGCTCCCCTTGGGCCAAACCTGATTGCCGAGGCATTACCCACAAGGGGTGGATACTTTTGGTTATTTCACTGGAAACAATTACCTTTCCTCCTTTTCTCTCCTGTGCACACTAATTCTGTCAAAGTCCTTGTGTAGGGCCTCCCCAATGGCGCAAAGGGTTAAGACACAACCTATGAAGCTATCCACAGCCTCTGCAACAAATACATTAATGAGGGTATTTAAGTCCAAATAATTGCATAAAGAATAGGATCCCTAGATGTTTCAGGTAACAGTAAGATAGACAAGCAAGGGAAAGACATCATGTTAATGGATCAGTGGGTGCCAGACAATAGACTTGTAAGTAAAATACAGTTTTTGTATAAGGACAGGATTTTATTTTCCTTAGGAATGACATCTAAGAGATAGTTTGAATATGTCATTATTAATTAAAAAAAAAAATAGTCAGCTTTTTACCGGAAAAAAGCCTATACCTACTGGTATAGGCCATCATTTTGGAACACCTACAACTTTAACTCTTGTGATATAAAGTATTATAACTTTTAGTTTGAAAAATCCATCTACTGTATCATTCCTAAATATTTTGTTTATGCTAAGGGACAATTATTTTTATAAGACTATAGTTTTTTTGCTTTTGGTCTTCACACAAATCCTGTGTTTCTGCAGAGGATAATACTGATGATTTGCCAAAGAGAAGCCACACAGAAGACTTTTCTTTCTGTTATTTATCTCTCCTGCAGATATTAGTAATGCATACATTATATAAAATGCTTCATTATATATTTTTGTTGAGTTTTTTTTTTAATTAAAGACTTGTTAAAAAGAAAAAAAAATGCTTCATATTTAATAGCATGTAGGGAGGAAATAAGTATTGACATGAGTTTAAATAAAAAACTGGTACACCAAACAACCTGGATTACTTTTCCCCAATTACAAAACATATACATCTTGCAAATACACACACACCCAAAATAATTCAAAAGTGAAAAAAAAAAGTAATGCTATCAATATTATAGAACTATTGCTAAAAAATTAATTTGAAAAAATCTCTGCAGATATCCTTGTGAAAAAGTTAAGAAGGGTTGAAATTGATAATTGTTTCATTAGGTGGATATGTGCTGGGTTAAATCACTTTGGCTGAGTTATTGATTAAAGGATCAAGACAATCAGTAGTAAAAGTCCTATCATTGCTTTACAGGTTTTGCCCTTGGTTTTTTCCTACTCCATATTTCTTTTTTAAATTAATGTCAGGGGCCTCTCTGGTAGCACAGGGGTTAAATCTCAGTGCTATGCAGCTATCGCCAGCCAGCTGGTCACTGCGGCATTGTTAACCAGAACCCATCCATCTCAGTGATGGGAGCAGGCAAGAGCAGTGGTGTTTTCAACCTGCTGCTCCACCACAGGTCAGTTGTGGCTGTTGCTCCTCAGAGCTCAGTAACTGTCTTTTTGTCACTTGTGGCAGTTGCTCCTCAGAGACCTTTTATATAAGGGTGCACTTCCTGGATCTTGGAATGGACCAGTTAGGTGCAAGCTATGAGCTGATTGGTGATAAATGGTCCAATCAGACTTTTGTTACAGGACCCTGCCTCTCACCACAAGTCAGCTGTGGCAGTTGCTCCTCAGCACCCTTTTATGTAAAGCACACTTCCTGGACTGTGGAATGGGCCAATCAGGTGCTATGGGCTGATTGGTAAATGGTCCATTCAGCCACAGGATTGAAAAATGGTCCAATCAGACTTGTGGGCAGGGCACCCTGAAAGAGGATATGTCAGGGTTGGAGGGTGCTGAGGAGAATTGACACCAGTCCCCAGAGATGAGGAGAAAAGATGCCAGTAGAGAGAAAGACAACACCAGCCCCAGAAGGAGGAGACAACTACGCCAGCCACTGAAGAAAGAAAGATGGTTCTAGCCTCTGAAGAAAGGAGAAAAGTATCCAGCAGCCACCCTCCAAGGAGGGAAGAGAAGCCGAAGGTCTCTGTCACAGACTGGGCCTGTCCTGTCTCTGACATTGCCTGAAAGGAGCACCAAAGGCCCTGGGCCTGGTGTCTCAAAGAGCATTATTTTTGGTATAAACCAACAACTCAGAGAGCTGTTAACACTGGGTGTCTCTGACACCACCTCAGCAGGAACAGTAGTGGCCATCACTACTGGCTAGTGGTGTCCAGCACTCCTGGTGACCAGCAGCAGTCATCACTGATGGTACCTGGGTGAGATAGCCACCACTTGTGCATATAGCAAGCTCTTTTGTTTACTTTATTTGTAAAATAAACCCATGGTGGTTGTTCCTGGAGCCTGAGGTCTCTTGCAATTGTGCACACGGGTGAAACCTCACAGTCAGTGACCTGTGCTCTTATCGGCACTGTCTTTTGTTAGTCTATAGCTTTTGTTTTTTGGTCTTTTGGCCTTTGGGGACTTTTTGGTGGCTCTCTGGTCTCAAAGCCCTGTGGCCTCTTTTGTGGTCTCCCGGCCTGTGCTTCGGTTATGAAGGGACTCCAGCCCTTAAAAGAGGCCCACTCTGCACCTGTTTTAGTTAAAAGAGGCCACTCTGCCCCTGTTTCAGTCTCAGAGCCTGGGAAGGTAGGTGGCCATTCCATACATCCAGCCTCCTGCCCTGTGGCCCCTTTTGGGGACCTCTCCACCCATGTTTCAGCATGAGTTCGATCCCTGGCCAGGGAGTTAACCCACATGGTACAGCAGACCTCTTCTGTCTCACCTGCTGCTCCTCTTAGCAGTGTATTTCAGTAGATCTGCCTATTCTGCTCCCAACTCTGTCTCTGGTGAATCCTCTCAACCCAGCACCTCTGGCCTACATCCCAGTTCTTGTATACATAACTAAATAAAATACATAAAAATAAATCAGTAACAATTAATAATTAGTATTAAAATAAACAGATTGAAAATGAAATAAATAATATTTAATTAATGGTGTCCATTGATTTCTTTCTGCCAAAGGTCACCATCCTGTATAGTTGAAAAAGTTGGGTTCCCTATTTGTTACAGTTGTGTGAGATGTTCTTTATGGGGCTATCTAATATAGGATTTGTGTTTTGGCTGAGTAATTGTGGGGAGGGTAAAAGGAAAAAGAACTTTGCTCTGAACTGGCCACTGTCAGAAAGCAGGGATGCTTCTGTGATGGGGTATTTCAATCAACATTATCAATCCAGAGATAGACCAGATCTAAAACAAAACCTTAATTGGCAAAGCAGCAGCAGTCACTCTTATTAACTAAAAGTAAGCTTAGAATTTTTTTTTAAGATTTATTTATTTATTTATACAAGCACTGGGTACAGTCAGAAGTGCAGGAGGGTGAGAGGATTCACCAGAGCCAGAGCGGGGAACAGAACAGGCAGACTGACGAAATACACTACTGAGGGGAGCAGCGGGCACTGCAGGAGAGGTCTGTGCACCATGTGGGATCCTTGCCAGGGACTGGGGATCAAACCGGTGCTGCAGAGGCTGCGGGCAGCTTCGCAGACCAGCGCTCAACCGCTGCACCACCAGAGGAGGCCCTAAGCTTAGAATTTTGAGGGTTGCATAGTGACCTTCCTTTATTTCATCACATTACACTCTCATAATCACCTGGTGCAATGTTGCTGTTCTATAAGATGACTTATGTTCAATAAGCTGTAATGTTCAATAAGCTGTAATCATCAAACCAGGACTTCAGGGAGTGCTTTCCTTTTTCTCAGTAATAGATTAGTTATATGCCTAAAAGGCAACTAAGTCCAATCTATAGATGGATGACAGAAGATAGTTGAAAAAAGATAGTCTATCACAATCAAAACTGAAAAGAAAAATGACAGAGTAGACTCTAGAGATCAGAAAATATGAACTTGCCTCATAAATAAGAAGGTACAGTCCTAGACCAATTAATGACATACTTTAGTGCAAGGACAAATGCAAATTAAATATGACATTTCTCATCTTTTCCTAGAGCAACTTACTTTAGAAAACTTCCTAGTTCTTCCTGTCTTTGAAATATAAAGTAAATATTTTTTAAACAAAACAGAATTATGTCTTTTTTTTTTAAAGGATTGATTGATTTATGCATAGAAGAAGTGTAAGCCAGAGGTGTGGGGTGTGGGAGGATTTACCAGAGACAGAGTGGGGAGAAAAACAGGGGAATCTACTGAGAGACACTGCTGAGGGGAACAGCGGGCAAGACAGGAGAGGTCTGCTGTGCTATATGGTTGCTCCCTGGTCAGGAATCAAACTCAGGCTATAGCAGTGACAGTGCTGAGTCTTGACACCTATGCCATCAGGGAGGCCCCCAAATAAGTCTTGTGGCAGCTTTATGGCCTTGGGCTATATATCTCAAGGATCCAGGAAGTATCTCTTGAATCATCAAGGTAGATCCAAACACTAGCTCCCAGTTTCTGTGGGTGGGTAGCAGCCTAAACCGGGCAGTAGATGCCTTATACCAAGTTACAAAACCTTTATTATATGAAATAAAAGTTTGTTTTCCCTCTGGATAAAGTTATTTAGATGATTCACTTCAATTACCAAGTGAATATAGGATGAACTATGTGTGACAAATAGTGCTAAGTCCTCTTGAAACTACCTCAGGTTTATCTTGAGAACAAATGTGTGATAGTTGTATCTGCTTACTACAGAAAATAGTAAGCCACCTTCTTCCTTTGGCAGACTTTTTAGATGATTGCCTATGATGTGAACAACATTCCAGTTAATACTTACTCAAAAATAAAGTTGTTTTCATTTTCTCTTGCCTATGTGGAGAACTTTTCAAGTTTGTGAGGATATTTTGCTTTAATAATATTTCTTCAACACAAAGATGGAGCAAGTATGCAGATACAGAGAACTTTACAGCAGATCACCTACCTATTAACTAAAGGATACCCATTTAAATGTATGTGGTCACCATTTTGAAAGCATGTGGAAGATGGGCCACAGCTAGGATTATTAATAAAGTCTTTATTATTAATAAAGACTCTTCTTTGGTTCAGAAGAGGGATTGACTTTTTTAGTTTGCAAATCATTTAAATGTGTCAAATAGTAAGGAAATGTCCCCGGGTCTAGGGGTTAGTCTCAACGCTATCACAGCTATGGCCTGAGTACGAACCTTGGCCAGGGAGTAAAGCCACATGGCACAGTAGACCTCTCCTGTCTCGCCTTTGTTCCCCTTAGCAGTGTATTTCAGTTTATCCATCTGTTCTGCTCTCTGATGAATCTTCTATCTCTGTCTCTGGTGAATCTTCTTACCCCCTGCACCTCTGGTGTCTGAATTATGATAGCAACAATGACTATGGCCAATAGCCCAGTTCTTCATATATATATATATATATATATATAAAATTTTTTTTAAATGAGAAAATTGATTCAGGTTCACAGATGAGAGATGGGTACCTTATTCCTATTTGAGGAGTTGTGAGCGAAAAGATTCCAAATGTTGGGGAAAAGTTTAGGGGCAGTCCCTGCACTTTGTGGTGTCCTCACCATCTTTTCCTGAAGGTGACTTTTAAATTCCAGGATGTTCATAAAATGCTATGGTATTGGCTATGCAGGTTGGTGGGTGGGGCATGGCTTACGGGAGAGTTCTGGCTGCTCTAACCATTATCTGTGCCACACCACCCTTTGAAAAGACATAAGTCGTCCCTCTGAAGCTTGGATATGGTGGCTTCTAGAAGAATGTTCACATCCTCAATTTATGTCCAATAACGTGAACACTGTCACCACTACTGAAAACTTGATATCCTTCACGACAAGACACTGAACCCTTCTGGTAACAGGCTTTTTTTTTAATTCTAGAGAAATTCTTGGGAATACAGAAATAATTATATTATATAGCTCTATTGGGGAGAGGCACAGTTTTAAGTAAAACTTTGGAAATAATACCATGGGCAATATTTCACAATAATTTACCACAACTTACCTGAGGCAATTCATAGAGTTATTCTGAGAAAAAATATGAAAAGTAGAAATTAAATACAATTCAGTTGATAAGAGCTGCCTGATTGCCAAGAAAACATTGTCACAAAAAGCTGAAGTTGGTAGAGGAGATTGAAGTAAACGTTATGAGATTAATGCAGTAACTTCATATAACTTAAACAGTGCTAAATAGCAGTGCTATAGAGTACAATACAGGGTAAAGGACAGTGTCAAGATAGAGGACAGCGCTGGCTATGGGTTCTCACCTTTGTGCTCAATTGCAAGCCTACTCAGCCAGAGGGAACAGTGATAATGGGGGTTATTTAACAAAGAGGGAAAGGAAAGAGTTTTTAAGGCTATCTCACCCCAGATAATGTCTGCAGTATCCAGAAGTCCCAAATCAAAGACCATCATGAAAGAAGGTGCTCTCCCATCAATGAGGGCCTGGAGCCGATGACACACTGGCTAGCAGTAGGTCAAGATCCAAATCATTGGAGCAGCTGGAGGTGCTCTCAGGTGAGGTGCTCACAGGTGAGATGACACCACAGAGACCCACAGCAGTAGTCTAACAGCTATGAAGACTGTCTGGACTGGACAGTACCAGATACTGTACAGGCAGTAATGGAGTCAACAGTACTGGGAGGTGATGGACAATCAAAAACAACAACAGTGGGGATCATTTATCAAACAGGTAATTGGAGGAAAGAAAGAGCTTCTAAGGCTACCTCACCCCAAATAGTGTCTGTAGTATCCAGAAATCCCAAATCATAACTACTCATGAAAGTGCTTTCTCATCAATGAGGGCCTGGAGCTGGTTCACCAAGGTGGGCCTCAGTGCTGCCCTGAGGAAAGGAAACTGAGGTGTCCAGTGCTCAAACCTGGCAGGTGGTGCCTCAGTCACAGTTGGCACACACTAGGGCAGCAGGGAGGAAAGCTGGGTGACCATTCAGCTTTTAGGCACCGCTGCCCAAGCAGCCCACCACTGCAAAGCCAGTCATGCCCCGTGGATTATGCCAGGGGATCCTGCTTCATAACTAATCAATTAGTTTATTTTGATAATTATATGAAATTATTATAATAATGTCAGTCATATGTATTTTGTGTGTGTGTGTTGGATTTGGCAAAAGATACAAACCTACTTATTGGCAGATGATTTGTAAAGTGACAATCTGTTGCACAAAATGTGCTTTGAATCCATCAACATGTTTGAAATCTCATTTAGTGTATATATTACTAAGTTTTCATTATATTTCATTCCCTTCTTTGTTTAGAAGTAAAATTAAGAGGATTTTCCAAATTGGAAATATACATTGAATTATTAATAGAAGCATTCTTTATAGTTAGAAAATGTGTATGCAAAATTTCTCCTTGCTCAACTGAACAGTTTAAAGGCACTAAAGAAATTCAAGTGCCTTTCAAAAGAAGAGTTTGTATTAGGTTGACCTCTCCTGTCTCTCCCGCTGCTCCCCTCAGCAGTGTATTTTGTCAGTCTGCCTGTTCTGTTCCCTGCTCTGTCTCTGGTGGATTCTCTCACCCTCCCGTGCCTCTGGCCTGTACCCCAGTGCTTGTATAAATAAATAAATCTTAAAAAAAAAAAGATTGCTCGCCAATGCATGCATCTTATATTTACTCTCTTACACAGTTCTCTCCTTGAATTTAGGCTGACCTTGAGACTAAGACCAATAAAATGTGGGTGTCACTGGGTGACATACAAGACAGACAATAAGAGGACTTCTGACATTTGCTCTTGGGACATTTGTTTTGAGATGGTACTTCTTGGGATTCAGTTTCCATGTTCTAAGAAATTCAAGCCACATGGAGTTTCCAAAGATAAGCCTCTCCATTGATAGCACCCCTCGATCCCAAGCTGAGAGCCAACACTGACTTTCATGCATGTGGATTAGTTTATCTGGACATCCACTCAAGTCAAGATTTCCAATTCTTTCAGCATGGTCATCATCTGACAAACTATACAACAGAATTCAAGTACGGGCACTTCTCAAACGTGTCTGTGGCTAAACAGGTGTTTCTTTTCACAAATATATTACCTTTACAAAGCAGCAGCAACAACACTTCCTGCCTTCTTATGTCTGCACAAGGTCTGCAAACTGGTCCAACCACTATGGAGAGCTGTGTGGAGATTTCTGGACCTACTAAACATAGAGCTTCCATATGATCCAGCAATTCCACTCCTAGGTATTTACCCAAAGGACACAGAAACATCAATTCCAAAGAGCACCTGCACCCCTATGTTTATAGCAGCACTGTTTACAAAAGCTAAACTTTGGAAACAGCCCAAATGCCCAAAAATAGATGACTGGATCAAGAAGATGTGGTATATATACACCATGGAATATTACTCAGCATTCAAAAAAGATAAACACATGCAATTTGCAGCAACATGGATGGCGCTGGAAGGGATCATGCTCAGCGAAATAAGCCAGAAAGAAAAAGAAAAATACCGCATGGTCTCACTCATAGCAGGGATCTAGAAAACTTAAATAAGGGACCAGGAAAATGAATAACTATAAGAAAGTGAAAATCAAAATCAACAAAAAACTATGAGCCAGAGACACTTTTTGGGGGGTGGGGGGTGGGAGGGGAGGGATTGGAGTCAAAATGGGGGGGTTGCAATTGTATGGGGAATATAAAAATAAAATCTATTATTTAAAAAAAAAAAAGAGAGAGAGAGAGTCCAAGTAAGAACCCCAGATTTAAGCTCAGTCAGCTCATAACACTGAAATATAGGGGCCTCCCTGGTGGCACAAGGGGTTAAGCACCGCACTGTGAAGAAATCCTCAGCCTCTGTGGCACGAGTTCAATCCCTGGCCAGCCAGGGAGCAATCCACATGGTGCGGCAGACCTCTCCTGACTTGCCCGCTGCTCACTTCAGCAGTGTATTTCAGTCAGTCTGCCTGTTCTGTTCCCCACTCTGTCTCTGGTGAGTCCCCTCACCCTCCACATCTCTGGCCTGTGTCCCGACCCTTGTATGAATAAATAAATAAATCTTAAAAAAACACACTGAAATATATGTTTGAAACAGGAATGAAGGACTTGTCTCTGACTCACAAGATAAGCCCCCTCATTTCCTCATTTCCTCTCTAGGCTTCACAACTTTGTTTTCTTACATTAAATGGGAAAGACCATCATTAGGAAGCTAGCATTCTGAATTGCTGACAAAATGGCTACAGCAAGGTGGCACCAACCTGTCCCACGGATAAACATCCTGGCCCTTGTCCAATCCCCCTTCCATTCCTTTGTAACTCTGGATAAACAGTCCTGCCTTCTGCCAAAGGGCAAGATGGTGGTCGCAAGATGGTGGTCACTCAGACAGGAGTCTGCTGCCCTCCTCAATTTGTGGGCAAATTAAACTACTTTCCTTTTTTCTTTTCCTCAAACTGTTTCCTTTTATTGGCTAAGGGAAACTGACATTGGTATTTGGTAACATGTTGATGTTTTAAATTTTAGGATTGTTAGTTATTCAAAAAAGGTAAATTGAAACAAATGAATTCCAAATATGGATGATAGACATTCTGCAGGACAACTGGCTCACTTAAACAGTTGAGTAGCACAAAAAAAATGTGTTCTATTTTAGACAAAAAGTGACTTCAGATGGTAATTCAGAAAATTTGAATATATTTAAGGTTACTGATAGTTTGGTTAGGAGTTAAGATGATATTAGAAGAAATCAGTTTTTTAATTATTGCATAAGTAATTATATGAATATGAAATGACACAAAATCTGCCATCTGATTTAAAATTATTCAACAATGAAGGCAATCAAAAGAGAAAGAAATCCATGAAGGAAGAAGCAAAATCTTAATAAGTATCCATTCTGGTGAAAGGTAAAAGAAAGGACATGGTAGTAGCTTTTTGATATCAACTTATGTTTTTCATGAATAAAATTAAGAAATACCTCTGAAACAATGCAGATATAAATTACAAATAGTGTTCATTTATGCATATATGCATGGAAACTATACATATATCCATATAGATATACAAGTAGACATACTATACAGAAAATTAAATTATATATAATTTGGTAAGTGAGATCATAGATGATTTACACATTAAATTAGTATTTATTTTCAATAAATATATTGATATTATTAGGGAAAATAAAGTATATAAAAACTTTATAACAAATCACATTTTTTTCTTATTTAGTAATTCCGGAAAAAATTTAAAACTTATGCAAAACATTTCTTCATCTTTCCTTGATTAAATTCCTTACCCCACTCCACCCTTTTATTTCTATTTCTATTGAAATGAATCAATGTGTTTTATTTGATTAAAAGGCTTTTTTGGAGTTATCACAGATCAGATGAGAGAAATGATTATGTAATATACATATTTCAAAATTAGCCTCTCTTTAATCACAGTTTTGCAAAGCAGAGCAATTATCGGTTTTGCCTATATCTTCCAAATAATTAAGTGAATAACTCTTCAGTTACTAAAGACTTTCCAATTACATATTTAACAGCTTCTTGAAGAAATTTAGATATTCTATATATAGGAATCTAGTTAATATTCCCTCTTTAAAAGAATCACTAAATATAAGAAAAGGATTACTACATTAAAATATGTATCAAAGTTCATATTTTAAAGTGATCTTTGAACCTTTTTGTAACTTCATTTTAAATTAATAATAGAGAAAATTGATAAACAAACAGCACATGGCTTTTCTTATGAAATGTTATTTTATAAACTTGAAGGAACTGGAAAACCCCAAATTAAATTATTATTATTAATGATTTATTTATGCATAGAATAATCTCTCATAAAAAGTAATTTCTTAAAAAATAAAACAATATTTTCTTAATGTTACATAAACATTGATTATTAGAATCTTTTATATCTTTGGTGTTCCACTCATTCTATGCTTTTATCTTTGCTAAAAGTTACACTAGCCTGAGAGCAGTGCAAGCTCAAGGAACCAGTTGTGATGCTCCCCTCTGGTACTTTGCCCCCACCTGGCCAGCTAGCAGAAATAGTGTGAAGTGGGCAACTCTTCTCTTGGGACCCCTAGATTCCAATTCTGTTACTCTTTTAGTGCTTCCTACCCTTCTTTTTAGTATAAGAAGCTCAGTGTAGGGCCTCCCTGGCGGTGCAGTGGCTGAGCGCTGGGTTGCTAAGCTGCCCACAGCCTCTGCACAGAACTCTCCTGCCGACTGCTGCTCCCCTCAGCAGTGTACTTCGTCAGTCAGCCTGTTCTGCTTTCCGCTCTGGCTGTTTTGAATTCTCTCACCCTCCCACGCTTCTGACTGTACCCAGTGCTTGTATAAATAAATAAATAAATCTTAAAAAAAAAAAAAAAAAAGCAGCTCGGTGTAGATCAAATCTCAACCTGGTCATTTATCTTAAGAGTGGTTTGAGAGCCAATGGCAAGAGAAGTCTTTTCTCCAGGGGTGGTTCCTTTTTACTAACCTCTGAAGTCTAAAGCAGGATTATCAGATTTCAGGGTACCTAAAAAATACTCTGTGACTTTGTGAAAATTGTTGCAGAGGCAGCATTCCTAAAAAATCTGTTTCATCTGTGTCAAGTGGGGTAACATAATTTAATTTTAAAAAACTCCCAGATTTTTTTCCAAATATTTTGTTATGGCACAAATAAGTAGCATTACTGAGGTATAATTCACATACCATGCAAATCACCCTCTTTAAATATACAATAAATTGTTTTTAATACTTTCATAGTTATACAACTATCCCTGTAGTCAATTTTAGAATATTTTATCATGTCCTGAAAAATAGTCTCAGTAGCTATTTGCAATGATACCCCTCCCTTTGAGCCCCCCACTCTCATCCCCTTTGTATTTCCAATGATTTACCTATTCTGGACATTTCATATAAATAAATTCTTCCAATATGTGTTGTTTTATGATGGACTTCTTATATTTAGCATAATGTTTTCAAAGTTTGTCTATGTTGTAGAACATATCAGTATTTCCTTTTTTTAATTTTTTTTGCCAAAAAAAGAGTCCATTGAATATACCAAAGAATATACAAATAATTTATCCATTCATCAGTTGAAGCACATTTGAGTTCTTTGCAATTTCTGACTACTGTGAGTAATGTGCTATGAACATGCATGCACATATCATTTTGGGGTGACTGTCTTATTTCACTTGGTTATAAACCTAAAGGTGGGTCACATGGTAACTCTATGTTTCACAACAATACTAATATTGGGTCATATGGTAACTATGTTTAGTTTTTTTGAAGAGCTTCAGAACTGTTTACCAAAACAGCTATACAATTTACATTTCCATTTGAATATATGGGGATTTGCATATTCATGACTGCTTGTAATTACACTTTTTAAAAATAAAATTGTTAGCCCCTCTAGTGGATGTAAAGTGATATTACACTGTGGTTTAAATTTTGTATTTCCAGCAGCTCTTATCCCAAGACTGCCCACCTGTGTCTATGCAGGAGTCTCTTTCCTTTCCTCTTGTTATGCAATAAAATTATCCTTTGGGATATTAAATGCATAAATGCATAAATAAATAAATGAATAAAAAAACAAACAAACAAATAAATAAATTTAAATCCCCCCATGACTGAAGAAGATGAGCATTTTCTCATGTACATTTGACTTTTTATGTCACCTTGGGGAGCAGCAGCTTTGGGAGTGAGGCTCAGGATGACTCAGAAGTCCAGGTAGAGTAGTGAGAAGCCTGGAGGGACTACACAGAAATGTAATGTGCAGACTGAATCCAAAAGACAGTCTCATATTTATATTAGAATCGAGTACAAAGATGGGACAAGTACGTAGGGATGGGACAAGTACCATGGGACAAGTACAGTGGGACAAGTACGTAGTGTACTTGCATGGGGAAACAGTTATTGGGGATGTAAGCTAGGGCAGAGTGCCTAGGAGCTTTTACCTAGGGGCCCCATTGTTCCTGCTGGTCAAAGCATATCATCTCTACTTTAATATTCACCTGCTGTTTTCAGCAGATACTGTTCTCCCAGTATGTTCCTCATATCCAGACTTTTGTTCTTGGTGAAGGACCCTTGTGTGACCCTACACCTAACTGACAAGCAGGAACTCTGGGCACCAAGACAACATCCCAGAGAGCAAGGGGAGCTGTCGATCCCATACATTTGTATGCTTTCTTTGGAAAAATATTTATTTAGATACTTTTCCCAACTTAGATTATCTGTTGTTTATAATTTCTGATACAATTACTTTATCAGATATATGATTTGCAAATATTTTCTTGCATTATTTTATAACCAGTCTTTCTACTTTCTTGATATTGGCTATCATAACATAAATATTTTCATTTTAATGTGGTCCAATGTATCCATTTTTCTCTTGTTGCCTGTTCGTTAGATGTCATGGCTAAGAGGTCACTGCTAATCCAATATCACAAAAACGTACTGCAGAATTTCTTACATTTCAGGCTGTTATACTTCTTTCTGTTATCTATTTTGAGTTAAGTTTTATGTAAGGTCTGTAATATGGGTTCAACTTGATCCTTTTGCATGTGATTATCTCTTTATCCTAGTAATATTTATTGAAAAGACTACTCTTCCCCCATTTAAATGTTTTAACACCCTTGTGGGAAGTCACTTGTGAGAATCTCTTTGTGACACTCATTGTCTCCATTTATCTCTGTCTTTACACTGGCAGCATACTATTTTGATTATTATAGACTGTATTATGTTTTGAATCTAGGAAAAGTGTGTCCTCTAACTTTATTCTTCTTTTTCAATATTGTTTTCACTATTCTGGGTCTTTTGTATTACTGAATAAATTTTAGGATCTATTTGACAATTTCTGCTAAGAAACTTAATGGAACTTGAGAGAAATTGCTTTGAATCTGTAGATCAATATGGGGGATACAATGGGCCTCCCCTGGTGGTGCAGCAGTTGAGCGCTGGGCTGAGAAGCTGCCCACAACCTCTGCAGCACCAGTTCGATCCCCGGCCACTGGCAAGAGTCCCACATGGCACAACAGACCTCTCCTGCCGCACCCGCTGCTCCCCTCAGCAATGTGTTATGTCAGTTGGCCTGTTCTGTTCGCAGCTCTGGCTCTGGTGAATTCTCTCACCCTCCCGTGCTTCTGACTGTACCCAGTGCTTATATAAATAAATAAATCTTTAATATATATATACATATATATATATGGGAATACTGCCATCTTAACAACATCAAATTTTATGATCAGGGCCTCCCTCATGGTACAAGGGGGTAAGTCTCAGTACTATGAAGCTTTCTGCAGCCACTGCAGCATGAGTTCGATTTCTAGTCAGGCAGATGACCCACATGGCACAGCAGACCTCTCTTGTCTCTCTTGATGCTCCCCTCAGCAGTATATTTCAGTAGATCTGCCAGTTCTGCTCCCCACTCTGTCTCTGGTGAGAGGTCACCACACCCCCTACCTCTGGTTTGCACCTCAGCTCTTGTATGCATAAATAAATAAATAGTTAAAAAATATGATCAGTGTAAAATCAATGTGTTTCTGTTAATTCTGATCCTCCTTAATTTCTATCTATAGTATTTTGTTCTCTTACTTGCTTGGCTAAATTTATACTAATTTATTCTTTATGGCGCTATTGTAAATAGAATTTTTCCTTTATATGAATTTTGGAACATCCATTGCTAGTATGTAAATTATTTTATTTTTAATTAATATAGTATTCTGAAACCTTATTAAGATCAGTTATTAATTTCAATGTTTTTTAGTAGATTACTTAGGATATTTTACAACAGATATGTCATCCACAGAAAATTTCATTTCTTCCTTTTGTAACCTACATGGCTTTTTTTCCTTTGCTCTAAATACCCAGGTCCCTAAGTAATTCTGATGCAAGTGGTTAGCAGATAAGATTTAGATAAAGTAAATTGAAAAAAAAGTTTAGACATCATTTCAACTCTTAACAAGATTGAGTTCTTAGAAGATCAATCTACAATCCCTCAAGAAAGTAGGTATCCAGTCACATAGGGGGGAGATTACTGAAAACTATGCAAACATTGTGAAGGAGGAAGTTAGGAAATGGGTAGAGGCAGTCAGTTAGGACCAGGGTTTCCTAAGCCCCCAAGTCAATTTATCTGCCTGATTGAGAAACACTTAGTTGGAAACAGGAGGCCCATCAATCCCTAAGTCCATTTGTCAGTCTGTTTGGAGACCAATCTTGGGCCTTATGGTACTCCCCCACCCAACCCAGTAAAGAGTAGAATGTCCAGAACACCAACACAATAACACAAAGCTAAAGCAATGGACCAAAGTAAGTTTCAGGATGGTAGGCCAGGTAATGTGGGCAAACTGAGTGTGCCTGAATAGCCTTGGAAAACCCACAAACTCAGTGGACCTAGGCACCAGCCAATCAGCAAGAAACACCAATGTGTAGACAACATACAAACCCCCACTCCTTGCCCACTGCACCCATATAAGCACCTATTTTTTGCCATCTCAGTGACTACTCACTCAGGATCTGTCTCCATTCCAAGAGTTTTCCTATCCTTCCTCTTATCTATCAATAAATCTCTTCCTTTTCTGTAATTTTGTTCACAACTTCGAATTCTTTCCTCGCTGAAGTTAAGAACCAAGATAGAACCCCTTGGGTCTTCAGACTCCAGGCCTGCTCCCAACCCCAATTCAACTGTAGTCAAGTTTGCTGCTTTTAAGAAATTAATCGAGGGCCTCCCTGGTGGTGCAGGCAGTTGAGTGCAGCACTGTGAAGCTGTCCGCAGCCTCTGCAGTGCTGGTTCGATCCCAGCCAGCCACAGAGATACACGCATGGCACAGCAGACATCTCCTGTCTTGCCCGCTGCTCCCCTCAGTGGTGTATTTCAGTCAGTCTGTCTGTTCTGTTCCCTGCTCTGTCTCTGGTGAATCCTCTCACCTTCCCGCACATCTGGTATGTACCCCGTTTCAGTTTATATTTTCACAATAAATATATAAATTTTAATGCTCACTCTACCAAAGGATCAGTGTATGAAAAAAAATAAGGAAATGTTTGAATTTCTGAGTTCCAAGTTCTATGAACTGGAGTGAATCAGTTAATCTTACTGATTTTCATTTTGCTGATTGTAAAATAAGAAAACTGATAGCAGCATAGTCCTTAGCAATGTCTAGCACAATGTGGGTGCTATCACAATGAATGCTTTCTGTATCATCGTGGTGTTGTATATTTGATGAATAAATCCTTTTGTATCACAGTGATGTTGTACATTTAAAAATCATACTTAAATTCAAACTTTACTCAAAATATAGATATTTTTCATTCTTAGCACTAAAAATTTAAAGCCCCTAAATTTAGGACATTTGAAAATAGCAATACAGTCATCATTTTAAGCATAATTCATAAGAAGATAGAATTTTATTTTACAATAAACTCTTATCAATAAGTTATTCAAAACAACCAGTGTTTAAAGCCCAAGGCAGATATGTGAATTCTTTGATAGGAAAGCATCTTTTTTTCCATTATTTTTCTGACAGTTTAATTGTATTTACTGAATATGAATTAGATCATATATTTCTTGACCATCTGTAAACACATTCGAAAGAAAAAAAATATAGAACTGTTTTTTTCATATAAATAACATAAAGCTATTTTTATCTATTTTTGTTCTGAAGAGTTTATTTTGTCATCTATAAAATATTATAAATGTGGACAAAATAATCTATATTTTATTAGGCTCATTTAAAGGAATTTATGTCCTTTTAAACTCAGCTGGCTGTGAATTTTAGTTGTTTTTAATTAAAGATCATTATAACTCAAGAATACATTGGATGTCCAGCTTTTTTCCACAGTTTGGATAAACAGTGGAGCTCAGGAGGTGACATGCAAAGAGGTATGTGGACCTTATTCTTGCTCTGGTTGCTCTTCTCTTTAGAAAACTTGCATTTAGTCTCTGCCAAAAGGAATTAATGAAATGAGTCAGCTCACTCTGAACCTGACTACATACTGAATTTGTGCACTGGTTTAGAAATTTAAGACAGAGAAAGTGGGAAATTATGGTGTTCTATGTCTACACTAAGAGCCAGGAGAGACAGTGTGGGGGACAGATGTAATGAATGGGTGGTGCTAGCCATTGATTTTCATACTTGGATCCATGCACACCTCTTTTTTCCAGATCTGTGCTGAATCTCAGGGGATTGATCCCTATAATTTCCTTTTTGCATGCTCCCTGGCCCACTAAACAGTGCTAGGTTCAGTCATTGGAAACACTGGTGAGACACTGGGTACAGGAGAAGACAAAAGAAGGGATTTCTTTTCTGATAAAGAGAGATACAAGTTCACTGGGGCTGAAGCATCACAATTTTTGAGACCTCTTTAAGAAAAGAAGTATAAAATAGCTAATATAAATTAGTTTTAAAAGTTAATTTTAACTAAAAATGAGAGAAAAAATATGACAAATTATGTTTTAAAACTATCAGATATCACAAATATAAAAATTCAGACAAATAACATAAAAATTTTTAACATTATTATACACCCATAATGATGTCTTTTGTCATTTTGACTTCATACTTTATAGTCACTTAATTTGATAATGAGTTTGCAATATTATGTCTAAAGATAATGCAAAGCATTCACTTGAAATAGATAAAAGACATAGATGTAAGACTTGAAACCATAAAATACATAGAAGAAAACACAGGGAAAACACTCCATGACATAAACTTCAGAAATGTCTTTGAAGATTTATCCCCAGCATCAAGGAAAACAAAGGAGAATATAAATAATTTTGACTACATCAAAGTGAGAAGCATCTGTACAGCGAAAGAGGCCAGAACCAAAACAAAGAGACATCCCACTGAATGGGAGAAAATATTCACAAAACTTACATCTGAGAAGGGATTGCTATCGACGATCTACAAAGAACTCATATAGCTCAACAAAACCAATACAAACAGCCACCCAAAAATGGGCAGTTGAAATAAATAGGCAATTCTCTAAATAATACATACAGTTGGGCTACAGGCACACATAAAAGTGTTCAGTTCAGCATCACTTGTCATCAGGGGAATGCAAATCAAAATTACAATGAGATACCACCTCAAACCTGGGAGAATGGCTCATCTCAAAAAAAAAAAAAAAAATGAAAAACAGAAACAAGTACTGGGGAGGATGTGCAGAAAACAGAACACTAATGCACTGTTGGGGGGAATGTAGACTGGCCCAGCCCTCATGGAAAGTAGCATGGAGTTTCTTCGATAGACTAAAAATGGGTCTGTCATATGAACCAGCAATTCTACTCCTAGGTATCTACCCAAAGAACACAAAAACACTAATTCAAAAGGAAACCTGCACCCCTGTGTTTATTGCAGCAATTTTTACAATAACCGAGACATGGAAACAGCCTTGATGCCGGAATATAGGTGAGTGGATCAACAGATGTAGAATGTGTGTGTGTGTGTGTGTGTGTGTATACATATATACACACATATATATACATATATATGTATACACACCACACAAAATGAAATGCTACTCAAAGATCAAAAAAGATAAACTCAAGCCATTTGTGGTGACATAGATGGAGATGGAAGGGCTTATGCTAAATGAAACGTCAGAAGGCAAAAGATAAATCCCTAATGGTGTCACTTATGTGAGGAATATAGAGAAACCAAAACAAAGCATACCTGAAAACTGATCCTTGACAACTGACCTTAGATCTGAGGCATCCCAGAAGGGAGGGGGAGAAGGACAGAGGCAGGGAGAGGTGAAAATGATAGGAGGACTGGGGAGAACAACAGACTGCATTAGAGGACTTTGGGTGCTTTGGTGGTGGGAGAACTACAACTGCCACACCTGAGGGAAGAAATCCTATATAGTCAAAATATTAACATAGGTGTGAAACAACAGGACTTCATTAATTTAATTTTTAATGATTTATTTATTTAGTCATGGAAGCACTGGGTACAGTCAGAAGCGTGGGAGGGTGAGAGAATTCACCAGAGCCAGAGCGGGGAGCAGAACAGGCAGAAGGACCGAAGTACACTGCTGAGGAGAGCAGCGGGCACGGCAGGAGAGGTCTGCATGTCATGTGGGATCCTCACCGGCAGCCTGGAATCAAACCGGCGCTGTAGAAGCTGCGGGCAGCTTCGCAGCTCAGTGTTCAACCACTGCGCCACCGGGGAGGCCCCCTTCATTAATTTAAAAAAAAAAAAAAAAACAATGTGTATTTGTATGGATGATGGACATTAGATCTCTGCTCTGCAAGGAGCTAATATATAAATCATTGTTGTATGATTACACAAGGCAGTCAGAGGCGTAATTCTTTTTCTGAAATGTCCTCTGTCTTAGAGAGATGTTATTTCTTCTCAGATCTATCATTTTTTAGTTGCTATTACTAGACCATTCACTTTACATTGTAAGCTATCTAGTATAATGTGGAGGATTATTTTTTTTTTTTATTTTTGAAGAACTAGAAATTAAAAAAAAATTCTGTCACACTTCAATGCCATATCAATTAATAATGAAAATATTTTTCTAGGAATAAAGAACCTACAAGGGCAAAGTTTCAATTCCTAAGTCAATGACTATGATAAAATATAAATTGATTTTTTTTTAAGTGACAAAAAGGTAGTTACTTTAAATGACACCGGGTTAGAACTCTACAAGTAAAGGATCATTGGCTGTTGTTAAAACACTCACTGCTAATAGCAGTTGTTACTCTTTTTCTCCAAAATACTATACTTTATCAAAATTTATGTTGCTATTGCTAAGATGCACCATTATTGTAAGCCCTAAGAAAGACAAAAATGTTGCCAATTAAACTATGGCATAATGCTATTTTTTCACATTTTTCCTGCTTATTTTTGTCTTCAAAAACATTTGTCATACTATATTTCATGAAAGATTGTTAGATTTTGGGCTTTCAGATTTTCTTCTCAGCTGCAGTCTCTAAAAGTTTAGATGTTGGCACTTTCTTGATCATTACAAATAGTGTGAAAACTGAGCTTTTAGACATCAATAAAATTTATAATTATGCTCAATGCATGAGATAAAATTGAAGTAAAAAAGATGACCAAGTTTGCACATTAACAAAAAAGGACAGCTATGCCACTATTCTCCAAAATGGCATAATATGCATGATCTCTGATATGATAAAATGTTTGAAAATCTGCATCTGAGAAGTGCTGAAATACATAAGCTGCTGCACTCATTTATCAAACTGTGTCCCAAGCACTCTACCTGGACTTGTGATCTGCCTATCAGAAAAAGCATTTGAAGTCTTCCTAGCTAGGGAGGACAGACAGAATGTTTCAGCTGCTGCATATCATCTACATTTTGTGTTTAAGCACGAGATATAGCTTTATTATTATTATTTTTTTTTTTTTTTGGTCTGGAGAACATAATAAACATACTTCACTGTCTAAGACCTGACAACAGTAATATGCAAGGTCATGTTAGGAAATGGATGCAAATATTTTCTTCTCATTCACTGACAATTGAACAATACATACATATAATATATTCATCCAAGTTCTCTAAGTAAACTTTTCACAATTTCAGTGTTGGTGCCTCCATTAAAACCCATTTTTCTCTCATAAGGATACCATATATTTTCCACTAAGCACAGACATTTTTATTTTTATTTTTCTAAAATATTGTCAGTCTCTCCACTTTTCTCCTTTTCTTCTTTGCTGGAAAGGCAAAGAGGTTGAACATTTATAATATATTGTCCTTTTTTCCCTATTCTTCTTGGCAAGAAAAAAAAAAGTAACCTTGAGGAAATTCATGAATGTCTCGTAGTACAGATTCATCTAGACTAAAAATGTGAGCATCTTTGGTGTATAGTTCCAAAGAATAGGTATTTGTATAAGAAGCAATTACATTTAGACATATTTTCTTTAATAATAAAAATGATGAAAAATAACAACTCTTAACAGGATTGAAACTTCAGATTCTAATTAAAAATATCAGCATATGTGAAAGGATTTTTCTCTTGAACAAATATTCTGTTGAATTGAATATAGTCATCATTTTATTTTGCTTAATGTTTACCATATTTTAGTATTTTAAAATGGGGAGTGCTTATGCTTAGGACTATGATAAATATTTGAACAATAATTTTATTTTAACCAACAAAATATTTCCAAAATAAGTAGATAGAATACATACAATGTTTTATGAAGACTGTTATATTATGGTAAACTACATCATGACAGCTAAATGACCTAAAGGAAAACCTTTTAAAAGTCTAACTGAATTATCTAAAAAAGGAAATGTTCATTAGTCTATAACCACCATTTATTTTCTTCCATATAGCAAGTATGGGGGTTCTGTCATAACACATCCCAAGCAAACATAAAAATCTATGTATTATTGTAAACTTTCACGAAAGGTAACCAAACACCTTAGAAAAAGGACCTTACAGACCAGTCAAAACCTGTGCAACTTTATGAAGAGAACAGTACCAAAAATCAATGATACTGTATTTGGGAAATAATTTCTACAGCCCAGACAGGAAGTTCGGAGAGGCTAAGTACTGCCATTTGAGATAATAATAAAACTCAATTGACTGTAATTACTGGTTTGGAAACACTGAGTCTGTTCAGAAGCAAACAGAGCTGAGTCAGTGGATGCAGCGAGGATGGGCACTGATGCAAGCGAATCCCTCCTCGAGCCCAGAGGCAAACTAGGGTGCCCCTGTCTGGAAAGGGAAGACTAAGTAAAGGGTGACATTTTAAATTTACTCAAAATGCACTTGAAAGGATTCTTTCCATTTCTATTCAAAATTTAATTCTCTTACTTAAAAACAATGTATGAATAGTTGTAAATTGTACACAATTCTGCATGATTCCCCTGCTTAGCAATCATTTATGCTCTAGTTGCTATGGAACATATCTAGCAGTATTATAGAGCAGGGAGAAGGGCACCCAGAACCCCCAAATCTGCCTGCTCTAAATAGGTTCTGCCATCCACTGCCTCAAGACAAAACATATAGACCTTTAATAGAAAGGAACTATAATACAATTAGGTATTTGCAATACAGAGAAGACAAAGACTATAGTTTCCAAATCAAGCACCAGACATTACCCATCCTCTCGTGGGTAAATATCCACCCAAACTGGATTGGCTCAAAGCAAGGCCCAAAAGCCTGCCACATGTCTAAAGCACCTTCTGACCCATAGAAAAGGGTCAGAAAAAGACAGACAAGTCTGTGAGAAAAAGAGCAAAATCAAAACCAAGATAAAAGCTGCCACTGTTAACCTCCCCACCGGTCTCTCAGGCACGTCTGATTCAATCAGTCCAGGACCAAGAAGCAAGTGCAGCTTCTTCACATGTCTCTGTTCCATGTGCCTCCTCCAGGTATCCTTCTGTCTCTCCATCCTGCTTTCTTTGTTCTCTAGTCTCCTCTCCAGCTTCTTCTCCTCCCTGCTTAGCTCCACCCTCCTCTGAGTGGGGCAGGGAATCTGGAAACTCCCCTTTTTCTTTGGCACCACCCTGTTACAGTAACAGAACAGACTATGCTCTTGGGAAGCAAATGAGTAACTTAGTCCATTCATTCAGGAAATTTTTCAATAAAGGAAAGAAAATATAATCTACAGAGCTTTAACAGATTTTGATAAGCATAAAGTTATTTGATTTTTAACTATATATTATCTTTTGTGCTAGTATACAGAACTGGCTGAAAATTCAATACATTATGCTAAATATCGCAATAGATGAATATATGCCACTTTAGAATGAGTTTTAAATGTTTTGTAAATTCTGTTCTGGTTATTTTTAGAATTATACTTTCCACAAAGAAATCTCTAATGATACATGTATATGCAAATTTTCTAAGATAAAGAACAAACAGAAGCAGACAGGGAAAAAAGAGAGAGAGAGATAAATGAGAGATATGTGATTCAGTAATCACACATCACAATGCCTAACAGAGGATCCCAATGACTGAGGACAGAGGGGCTATGGCATGGCATTCCTTGAGACTGGTTTAGTGTCCACTGAGGAAGTTTATGATTTACCCAGTATTGAAGATAAATATGCCCTTTACTTTTAACATTACTAAGGAAAAAAAAAAACATTTCTAAAAGCCAAAATGTACTTAGATTCCCAAGAGAAAGGAGTAGCATTCCCACAGCTAGTGGACTTTCAGTAAATATTGCTTGAATTTGTGTGGAGCAGAGTAAGTGGTTTGATGGCACTCTCAACATGCTATGCAGACAGTGATGTTCTTCACTGTAAGGAATTTCAACTAAATGAGGTTCTCACAGGTTAAGTGATGAATCTTAGATTTATCTAGTTTAAAATCTCGTGTTACAGAGAATGACACCAATGGCTAAGAAATGAAACCATTTCTTGTGTCGTATTGTTAGGGGGAAATGATGTCATCAGTATGACATTGAAAAAACAATACATTTCTAAGTACAAATACAAAAACATCAACTTTACTTATCTTGGATAGGTCTTGTGGATCTGCATACCTATCTACACATATATTCTACTGTCTGGTTGAATTGTTACAATCATGCTTGTATTTTGTTTAAGAAAATAATTTCTTGCTCCAACTCTTCTAGAGATCATAATGGAAAATTTGCATTCAAGAATATACGAAGACATGCCAGGTTTCCAGGGGTAAGAACGAAACTGCTGTAATGGGTAATTAGATTTTCTGGAAAGTTTCACAAGGCATCTAGTTACCATGGAGGGATAGATGATTTCCCCCTCTCTTTTGCTGAGTTGCTAAATTCATTGTTCTCATCTGGGTTACACTGGAATTTCCTGAATTAAAATATGCCCTTACCAGGGCCTCACACCAGAGACAATTTAATGATATCTGGAGAGCAGCCAAAACGCTGGTAGGTAGTTTTGAAAGTTCCCCAAGCCAACTCACATGTAACTTTGTGAAGATCCAGAATTCTAAAGGACAATTCTTAAAGCTTCGCGGATCCCTAGAAACGCACAAGACCTTTTCAGTAGGTCCAATGAAGTAAAACCTATTTTCATAATAATAGTAAAACATGATCTGCCCTTTTCACTGTATCACGCCGATATAAGAAAGGCAATGGTGCATGAAACTGCTGGCGCCTCAGCACAAATCAAGACAGTGTCAACAAAATGTTCTAGCAAGTACTGTGCTCTTTACTGCCACACACATTCCAAACAACAACAAACTAATCTCGTTTCACTTAGGTGTGTCCTTGATAAAATAGTACCAATATGTAATTTAATCTCAACCCTTAAGTATTTGGCTTTCTAATATCCTGTATGACAAAAGGCCACCTACAATTATTCTACAACTTGGAAAGCAAGGTAATCATTTCAAAGAAAATCTCCATTTTGGGGACTGAAATTAACTGCTTTTCACTTTCACTTGAAAGAAAGACTGAGACTATACTTACTTTGACTTGAGTATTTATTATAGACCTTTTCTCCCATCCTTTCTTTTAATGAATCAGTTGGGCCTGTCACTTCAAGGAAAACAACTGATTTTTGGAAAACCTTTTTCCTGCCACTGTGAGCTTAACAGCTTCCACATCCTGATTTTTCTGATCAAATTGGTGATATTTAGTAGCACAATTCTTAAAATCACACATAATTAAAAATGAAGCACTCGAAAGAGCTTCATACCACAAGGAAGTGATATTTTCCAAATGAACAAGGTATTTATTACAAGATCATTCATGAGGCCTCCCTGGTGGAGCAAAAGGTTAAGTTTCAGCACTATGAAGTAATCTGCAGTTACTTCAGCATGAGTTCAATTCCTTGCCAGGGAGATGACCCACATGGTGCAGCAGACCTCTCCTGTCTCCCTCTGTGCTTCCCTCAGTGGTGTTTTAAATCAATCTGCCTGTTCTGCTCCCTACTCTGTCTCTGTGAATCCTCTCACCCCTTGTACCTCTGGCCTGTACCCCAGATTTTGTATGCATAAATCAATAAATCTAAAAAAATAAAAGATCATGCATGGGCAAAAGATCACTGAAATAAATGATGGACCTGTAATTTTTGAGGTAACAATATAAAGTTTCCTTCACATAATTGTGATTTCACATTGTAAGAAATTTTTAAAAATTACTTCTTGCCAAATTTTGGAGTACTGTCAAAATAAAAATATCCGTACTTACCAAGAAAGGCTGTTTAAATACCATTCTTTTTTTCCAATTTTAAATCTTCTAAAGCAGATTTTCTTAATAGAATGAACCAAAACTATCATAGCCAAAGTTGAATGTAGAATATATGGCAATTTAGCTAAGTCAGAGTTTGAAGATTTTTCTGATATCTCACAAGATATACTCTCCTTTTTTTTTCTTTAAAACATGTTTTTATACACTGCAATAAAGCAACATATATGTCTATCAAAGATAACTTAAAATAGTAATTGTGTAATCTTATAAAAATTTTTAAAAATCTTTCAGAAATCACTGAGCTGATCAGAGCAATGCTTATTTTTATCTTCTCCAGTTTTGTTGAGATATATTTGACATAGAACATTATATAAGTTTAAGATGTACCATATAATGATTTGCTATATGTGTACATTATGAAATGATTACTACTATAGTTTAACAATCCATCACCTCATATAATTAACATTTTTGATGATGAGAACAATACTATAGTCTTGTAGTATTATAAGTAGTATAGTTTGAAATCTGGAAGTCTAATGCTGCTGGCTTTGCTGTTTCTCAGGATTGCTTTGACAACCCCCCAGTATTGTGGTTTTTGTTACTGTTGTTGTTTGTTTTGGAAAATATAGTTATTTTATAATAACATGCAATTGGTGTGACATAGTAATGTGATTTTTACTGTTGTTTTTCAATAAATATATTTTTTGTTTAAATTTCAAATATGGTATAAGTATAACCCACATAAACTAAAGGTCTTTGGGGGTAAAGGATTTATATACCAACTGTAAAATAGTTTTACAGTGATCATAAAGTTTGAGAACCTTTAGAAATATTTTGTTCTCTCTTTCTTTCTTTCTACACACATACGCATAGAGACATACACAAACACAGAAGACTTCAGTTATTTTCTTATGTGAAATTTACACAAAGGTACAACATGTGCTTTCATGTTCTTTTTCCCCTCAACTCTATTTCTGAAAGTAGGCAAGTGTGTGTCAGTTGTCCATGGTGAATGATCTGTTGCCATCTGAGTTCAGTTTTCTGGTCACAAATCCATCCCTGCTCTGACTCACATGCCCTTGGATGGATTCCACATCAAGGGATGCCACTCTCTGTAGGTTTTATAGAGCAAGTCCACTATGTTTGAATAAATAACCATATCGATTTGCCAGAAATAAATCTTATGTCACATTATTAAACCTGAACATTTTTCCTACTTTACTAAACCTATGACAAAACCAAAGAAAATTTGAGGGTCCTGCAAAAACTTTTCCTATATCTTTTGAGTTTAATCAATTATTTAAAAGTACTCTTTTCTTTATAAAATCTTAGCCTTTAGCAAAGCAAGTTGCTTGGCAATTTAACAATTTTCATGGCAGGTCTCCCTGGTGGCGCAAGGGACAACCTATGAAGCTGTCTGCAGCCACTGCAACACGAAATCGATCCCCGGCCAGGGAGATAACCACATGGTGCAGCAGACCTCTCCTGACTCACCCACTACTCCCCTCAGCAGTGTATTTCAGTCTGTCTGACGGTGCTGTTTGCCATTCTTTCTCTGGTGAATTCTCTAACCCCCCGCACCTTTGACCTGTACCCCAGTTCTTGTATGCATAAATAAATAAATCTTAAAAAAGAAAAAAAACAATTTTCATGGCATACTAAAAATATTTATTTTAAGGTTCTTTTATTAAAAGATCAATCCGGAGCCATCCTGGTGGTGCAGAGTTTAAATTATCAGTGCTATCTAGCTATCACCAGCCACTGTGGCATGAGTTCCATCCCTGGCCAGAGAGTTAACCCACATGACACAGAAGACCTCTCCTATCTTCCCCACTGCTCCTCTCAGCAGTGCATTTTAGTAGATCTGCCTGTTCTGTTCCCCACTCTGTCTTTGGTGAATCCTCTCAACCCCCACACCTGTGCCTCTGGCCTACACTCCAGTTCTTGTATGCATAAATAAATAAAAAGAAATCTTAAAATGAGCATCAAACCACTTAACATGTTCATTAACATTAGTTGATTAGTATATTCTAATCAAATGGATGAATGAATAGACATTCATATAAGATATAAGATCTTGCTTCCTACAGGCCATTTCAAAGATAACTGTAATATGTTCTTTTTCTACTTCTGCTTTTTCTAGACAATTTTTTTATGAAACCATGATGAAATTTATGTTAACATTGTGTGCATACACATGTTCTGTGTCTTAGCATCCACATCCTAAGAGTCTACCAACAAAGAGAATTGAGAGGACTGATGTTCATATTCACATCTTTTCAGTATAGATGATAGAAAAGACTTATTTGGATGAGATTGATTTAAGTGGTTCACTTTGCAAATCCAAATTCATATTTCACCTACTGCAAACTTCTGGAAAGCTGTTTTCATCAGGTCAAGTACTGAGTGTATTAATTATTTATCAGATGCTTGGCATTAAGTAGTACTAGGCTTTGAACAGATGGCTTGGGACTTCAAGCTCCCCATCACAACTATAACTTATAACTTTTTTTTAAAGATTTATTTATTTATGCAAGCACTGGGCATAGTCAGAAGCGCAGAAAGGTAAGAGAATTTTCCAGAGCCAGAGTGGGTAACAGAACAGGTGGACTGATGAAGTGGGTGCAGCAGGAGAGGTCTGCTTGCCATGTGGGACCCTTGCCAGTGGCCAGTGATCGAACTGGTGCTGTAGAGACTGCAGCAGTTTCACAGCCCAGCGCTCAACCACTGTGCCACTGGGGAGTCCCTATATCTTATAATTTTATATGCTATAGAAATACAGTGGTTATGAGTTCCATTTGAGTTCTAAGTCTCTAGAACATTTTAATAATATTTTCCATTCTGTTTCCTTGTTATTTTGTCTTCATCCTTATGTCACCCCATGTTGCCTATTTGAAATCTCCCATATCAACTTCATTTTATGGTTTTATTTTCCACTTTCTAGTTCATCCATTTCTTCTAAAAAAATGAAGGAATTAAACATAATATTACCAGTATTCTTGGGAGGTTGTGGATGGACTAAATCCTTGAGTCATCATTTCCTTCAGGGATACAGCGGATTGGTGTCTGGAGAAAGCAGCCACATTTGGAACATTGCTGGGGAAATGAAGACTGGTGTCTCTGCAAGGAGAGAAACAGAGACCACCAGAAAAGGTGAGACAATATTAAACAGCAAGTCAAGAACTATGCCAGTACAACAAGAATGATAAATGTCTTTCCTCTACTGGGTGCCCTTGGTTGTCCCATAACCCTGGCCTGGGCAGGATAGTGTACATGTATTGGAGAGAACACAGGCTGCTCAATGACTGACACATTGGCAGTGTGTGACTAGTTCAGCAGTGGGGAGAACAACTTGCCTCTCCCACACACAATGCCTGGACTCTCAGAGTTGTCTGCCTGGTCTGGGGAGTTTGGAGAACCACCTATCCATACCTAAAATATCCTCTAATGCTTCACTACAACAACCAGAGAATGTAACTTTCCTGGCATAATGCTCCCAACAGACTCTCCAAAGGACTCTTATTTTAGCTTCAGAAACCAGGGTAGTCACCTCCTTGCCCCATTGTGACTTCTGCCCCAGCTCCCAGCATATGCAGCCAGGAACTGTAAGTTTTCATATTGGCAAAGCCTGCAAAGCAAGGGGAAGAAAATCCTGTTTTTTGTTTTATTGTTGTTGTTTGTTTCTCTTTTGTTTTCTTTTGTTATGCTTTTTTTTTCCTTTTTTTTTTGTTATGCTTTCTTTTCTTTTCTTTTGTTATGCTTTATTTTCTTTTCTTTTTTCTTTTCTTTTCTGGAACAGCCTTGGAGAGTCAGGAAAGGTACATTCATATACCCTGGATGATCTCAGGAACTTCTAAGCATATCACTGGCTGCCTACAAGGTAAGGGGATCTTGGACTATCTTCAGAAGCCAAGGAAGAAATCTACCACTTCCCAATGAATGATATCTGGGCTAGTTTCCAGCATGTGTAGCCAAAACTATGAGCTTCCTGTGTGAGCACAGATGTGGAATCCCCAGTCCTCCTTGTTCTGGGAAATATTGTCTTGGTGCTTAGAGTTCCTGCTTGTCAGCTAGATGTAGGGACATGCAGGGGGCCTTTTACCAAGGGCATAAGTCCTAGTATGAGGAATATACTGGGAGGCCAGTTTTTGCTGAAAACAGCAGGCAAATAATAGAAACAATGCTTTGACTAGCAGTAACATTGAAGCCCTCCACCCCCACCCCCAGGCAATAGAACCTGGTCACTCCACTCTAGCTGACATCCTGGGTGAGGCATTCCCCACACATGTACACTCCTTAAATATTTGTCCCACCTTTGTACTAATAAATACTAGGCTGCCTTTGGATCAGGGCTGCGTATTACTTCCAGTGTAGCACCCGTAGGCTTCTCATTGCTCCACGTGGATTTGAGTCTTTCCCTCATCCCATGATACTTCCAATGCTGCCATCCTGAGAGACAGCACACAGCCTTCAAAATGAAGGAAATCCCAGTTGTTTGTGGCCAGTTTGGGGAGTCAGAAGCAGTACACACCTCATCTCTCCCCAGCATGCTCATTGGACTTCCCCTGATGCTTCCAAATTGATACTGCCAAAGAGTACAGGACTGCAGGGGAGAAGATAGATAACAGTAAAATGGGGAGATGAAAAAAAAAAATCATGAAACATGGCAACTTGAGATCTTAAGGAAGTATTACACTACAGAGAGAGAACATATGCCCTTAATCCAATTACAAAGATAAAGATGATCTTATCTTCCTATCAGAAAGAGAGTTCAAAATTGCTATGATAAAGAACTTAAAAGAATTGGAAGGAATTTCAGAAATGCAAATCAAAGTGATAGGAGAATGAAAGCAATGAACCAGAAGAGAAAGAAACCAAGAAAATAATGCAATCTATAATTCAATTAAATAGATGAATACCTAACAGTAAACTTAACAATGGATTTGGAGGATCCATAAAATAAAAATTGTATGTCATTATTTAAAGAATTGGAAGACAGAAAGAAATGGATTGATGGATTGGAAGAATTAGCATGTCAAAATATTCATCTTACCCAAAGGGATATATAGACATATTGCAATCCATATCAAGTATTCAATGGCATTTCAAGCTATACTACAAAACTATTGTGATCAAAAAGTATGTTATTGTAATAAAAATAGAAACATGGACTAATGGAATTGAGAGTCCAGAAATAAACCCACCTATATATGAACAGTTTTCTATGACAAAGGAAAAATCATTGGAAAAATCATACATTGGAAAAATCAAATTCTCTTCAACAAATGGTGTTGGCAAAACTGGACATGCGAAAGAATGAAACAAGAACTTTATCTCTCACCTTACATGCAAATTAAGACAACATAGATTGAAGGCATAAATATACGACATGAAACCATAAAATACATAGAAGAAAACAGACAAAACAATTCAAAACTTTGGCTTCAATGATATCTATGTGGATTTGTCTCCAATAGCAGAAGAAACAAAAGTGAATATAAACAAATGGGACTACATCAAACTAAAAAGCTTGTGCAGGCGCGCAGACCTCTCCTGCCGCCCGCTGCTCCCCTCAGCAGTGTACTTCGGTCCTTCTGCCTGCTCTGCTCTCCGCTCTGGCTCTGGTGAATTCTCTCACCCTCCCGCGCTTCTGACTGTACCCAGTGCATGTATAAACAAAAACAAACAAATAAAGAAAGAAAGAAAGAAAAACATGCCTCTATATAAAAAATAAATAAATAAATAAATAAATAAAAAGCTTGTGCATAATGAAATAAAAAAAATCACTTAAACATAAAGACACCTTACTGAATGGGAGAATATATTTGCATATCATACATTTAACATGATCCACAAAGGATTTATACAACTCATCAACAACAAAAATATTTAAAAAAAAAGAAGTACATGGATACTTATCCAAAGAAGATATACAAATAGTTAACAAGCATTTGTAAAAAAAATTAATCATCAATTATCATCAGGGAAATACAAATAAAAAACACAATGAGACACCGCATCACTCCCCTAAGATGGCCATATCAGAAAGTCCAGACACAACGAATTTTGACAAAGATATGGAGAAAAAGGAACACTCATTGTTGAGAATATACATTGGCCCAGTTCTTATGGAAAACAGTATGGAGGTTTCTCAAATTTTACAAGTATATCTGACATATGATCCTGCAATCTCACTCCTAAGCATCTACCTAGAAAGAACTCATAGCAAATTAAGAGTGTGTGTGTATGTGTGTGTGTGTATGTATGTGTGTGTACTTACTCCATAGGATTTCCAAGTTTGCATTAATACAAAAATATGACATCCTTCACCAAAGACCTATTGCACTTTGTTGAGAAATGTAGAACATAGGATTTAGGGCATCCGGTCTCTAACAATATTGTTGCCAACAAATTATAATTCAACTTCTGACAAGACAGCCTTTCTGAGATTCAGCTTCTTTTACATGTATGATGATGCTATTAGACTATGTGACTTACAAGTTCTACTGCAATGCATATCATCTACTTTTCTCTGAAAATAACAAATTGAATTAAAAGATGATGGAAATATTTCAGTTGTTCATTTAGAACTTCTTTCTGAAAGCTGCAATTATTTATATAGTAGACTCTTGGCAAAAGCAGTCTTTTTCCATACTTCATTCTCAATATTTGTTCAAAGAACTACTCCCATAGATATCAACTGCTATCTAAGGTGTCTAAGGATAAGAAGATCATCTCCTTGTGAATAGTATTTCATATTAAAAAAAATGAGAAAAATAATTCAGCAATGAAATCTCAAATTTAGATAACTTCACAGGCAGCAAAGTGAATATTTTAGTTGGAAGGGACTTTCAGTTACCAACAAATCATATAGATATAGACGGTTGCTTATAAACAACATTACATAAACAAGATAGAAGTAGCTTTCAAAAAATGGCATATGCATTTTTCTGTGTGTATTTCTACTTGAAATTTACTTTAATTATGGATATTTGTTTTAAGAAATTCTCTCCAGGCCTCTCTAGTGGTGCGGCCGGTTGAGCGGAGCACTGTGAGGCTGTCCGCAGCCTCTGCATGGAGGGTTTGATGCCAGCTAGCTGGGGAGATACCCACATAATGTGGCAGACCTCTCCTGTCCCACCCGCTGCTCCCCTCTGCAGTGTATTTCAGTCAATCTGCCTGTTCTGTTTCCCGTTCTCTCTCTAATGAATCCTCTCACCCTCACATGCATCTGGTCTGTACCCTGGTTCTTGTATGCATGAATGGATAAATCTTAAAAAAAAAAAAAAAATTAACCTCTTAATGATGTAGAATTAAAAAAAAATAGAAATTTTCTCCAATGAATTTAGTGAAATATATTATTGCTTTGATTAGATATTTAGTACAAAATTTCATTAGCTTTTATCTATTCCAACATAATATTCCTGGCATAATTTTCAGAAATTAAACTATATGATGGTCCAAATTCTGCACATGTGGTTGGCTGGTAATTGTAGGGTATGTTTGGTCAGTGTACACTGTTGTTTTGCTGTTCTCACCAAAGTTCTCAAGTCACTCCTACAAAGACAAAAATTGCTTTCGTATTCTCAATTTTCTTAATGTTTAATTAAAAAAGATAATGTTTTTGTATGGAAATTAAGATGTTTTACTTTTATTATAATTGTTATTTTCAGCATTCTTGGTATTCCTTCATATAGATTTGTTCTTACATACTTGCATGGTGATTTTAGAGCAGAATGGGAAATAATTAAAATATAAACATTAAGTTACTCCAGAGAGTATATTATGTGATTTCAGCTTCTGGGAAATTGGATATTGGTTAATTTCACAGAAGGAGCATAAGACTTGCATAAAATATATTCATTGGTATTCTGACTGTAACTGCTCTCCTGCATTTCATTGTGCTTTAGTCATTTCCATCTGATTCAAACATTTACCCTGGAGAATAGTTCTAATACCTCCTGTATTTTGATGACCTTCCAAAATGTTGTAGCTTTAAGTGAAATGGGTTTGGAATATGTATAAATCCCTACAATGATGTAATAAGCTTCAGTTGGCAAGAAGTAGATATGATTGAGCATGGAGTGGGAAGGGGATGACTATACAGTTGAGTTGAGTTCCAAAGATTTTCAAGAATTCTGTCCTATATAAGAAAAATCCTTAAAAAACTTGAGCTTTGAATTGAAGAACCAGGAAACATTATGGTCAAGCAGCAAATTGTGGTATTGCTGCTGTTGTCAAGAGACAATACATTTGATAATTTGTTGGTGTAATTATAATGGCAGATATAGTTAAGTGAATTATCAACAAAGGAAAATCCATTTCTTCTCTTGATTTTGGGAAATGTCCTCAAATTTACTAATATTAATTTCAGAAAAATGACATTGGAGTAGTTGATTCGTACTGTGGCCTGGGTAGGATTTTGCAGAGATTAGATTTGACATCTAAGAGTTTAATACTAAACACAGTTATGTGATAACCTTTAAGTGATCTAAATTCCTATTGTGATCTGTCATAGTGTAAGGAGACTGGATACTTTGTGGGCATGGGAAGTTTAATTTTGATATTTTTTAGTGATTTCACGGTTTATTAGTTTGGATTTCCCCAAAAGAAGACCCTAAGAAAAACTTGAGAGCAAAGAATTGTCTTTTTCTGGTGGGGGGAGTGGTGGTTATTAGGAGACTGCTAATTTTAAGAAGCATGTTGAAGGAGTAGGAAAGTTAGCAGGGAATGTAGAAGAAACAATCATGTCTTCGTGAGTCGGACAACTGGAGTTCAGCCCTTCTAGGGAACTCCGTAGGTGCTGTGCTGTTTAGAATAATCCCCCAAATTGTAACAATGAAAGACAAAGAAAATGAGAATTTTATCGCTAATTCCCTTTCCTTATTGGGTGAGGGTTGCTTTAGGCAATTAACTACTTAGTACTTCTGACTTGCCCCTTGAATAGGGCAAGCACATGTCTGCAATCACAGAAAGCCCTCATGCTGAGAAGCATGTCTCTTTGAGGCAAAAATTCATTCAAGTATCAAGAAACTACCCACAGAAAGTAAATATGACCTGTGTTGGGCAGAGAGGGCATGGATGTAATAGCTATAGCATTTGAAAAATATTCTATATTGTCTGAAACATTTAAAACCTCCTGCCATGCATACTTCATTACCTAGTCTATCAGCTCCCACTTATTTTACCAGCACAGGGTTCTCCAGTTTGAACATGAATATATAATTATTGACTCCAACTGAGGACGCTCCCCAAGCCTCAGTCAACAAGATCCTGTTTTCAGTTAGATAGCATTTCAGTATTAACAATACTGGCAACTCTGGGATTGTGACTGACTGTAAACTAGCTGTTTATCTGGTGATACTAGCAGCTGTGTCCATTAGGCATTCCAGGAAGTGTGATTGTTCCTTTCCTTCTATAATTCTACTTTGACTGCAAAATCCAGTTCAACATTTTTTTTTTTAAGATTTTTATTTATTAATTTACACAAGAACCGGGGTATAGGCCAGCTGTGCGGGAGAGTGAGAGGATCCACCAGAGACAGAGCGGGCAACAGAACGGGCAGACTGACTGAAATACACTGCTGATTGGAGCAGTGGGTGAGACAGGAGAGGTCTGCCACGCCATGTGGGACCCTCGCCGGCCAGCTGGGATTGAACCGGTGCTGCAGAGGCTGTAGACAGCTTCACAGCGCTGTGTTCAACTGCCTGCGCCACCAGGGGAGGTCCTCAACTGACTTTTATTCCATGAAATAATTTCATAATGAATTTTAGTAGAGGTTTCCAATATAACAAATATTTCTGACTTTCCATTCAGTTTTGTTCAATTTCCAGGTTACTTCATATTTGAATTCATATGAAACCTATCACTTAGAATTTGGTTTCTACACAATAAAGTTCCACATTCAAACTCTTTTTTTTTAACAACTGGAAAATGAGCAAATAGAACTACCCAATTTGCATGTAAACAGATTCTTTCTTGAAGATTACCGTTTTTGTAAGTGGTTTATTTTTAACTATGATCATTTTACTCCATCTTTGTTTTAAATATTGAATGTAGACAGGAATTTATTAATGTCAATTCATCTTGGAATTATTTCCTGTTTGGAATTATAAGAATATTTTTCCTAAACAATTAGAAACATAACATATAATTTCCTGCCATAATAAATAGTTTGAGATCATCCCAACTTGGAGAAAATAAATTCATAAATATTTAATTAAATAAAATAATTCCTCCTTTAACTGATATGCCAAACAAAAAAGAATTTAGTACAATAACATGATAGATCATAGCTATTTCTTATCTTTCACTTATAAATATCTCTTTATTTGTATTCAGTCCTATAAATTCAATATTTAATGATGTGTTGATAAATCTTTAATGACTCAGAAAAACATCACTGATAATCATATTTGTTGGTTTCCAAGACATACTAATCCCCACATGTTCCATTTCAACCTATCAACATGATGCTATAGAGTTAGTAAGAAATGTGGATGGAGTAGCACACCATTATATTCCACATTATAGTATGAAGACGTAAAGAATCATAAGAGCTTAGATGACAGTTAAATGTAGTAAAACAAATGAACAATGATGATTCTAGGGTTCTTATTGCATTTCTGGTAATAGTTTTACTTAATTATAAGTTTATAGCATTTCACTTTTAATGATGGATATGTTTAACATTGGCTCACAAAATTCCTGAAATTTTAACTGTCCTTTGATCAATCATTTTGAGCTGGTGTGAAAATAACATTGAAAGATCATTTAAACTGGCTCCTTAACAAACCATGTTTTCCTTTGCCATGTCAACATTGCTTAGGTCATAGAACAATGTCATATTCAACACACCATTTCTTATGTATCTACTCTAAGATTGGTCTTATTGATCAATAACCAAATAGACCATAGTTTTCTTTGGCAATACTTGTATTTGCTCCTAGTTTATCACTATAAAACCATCCTGCCTTAAAATCTTAAAATAGAAAATAAACAGACATCTTAAAGCTTTAATATTTTGACTTGCTTTTGTCACAAAAACTCCATTTATTGAAGTACGAAGCATTTAAGTAAATTATTTTTACTTAAGATTTAAAGATTGAAGATGAAATTTCAAGTTTTAAATTGAAAGCATGCAGATATGAAAATGTGTTGAACTCCTCACACTTAATAAACATTGAGGACCCTCTGCTTCCTTTATGATCAGCCCTACTGTGCCAGGGGCATTTTCTTTTTTGGGGAACTTGTAAACCTCCTTGACATTGCTGAGAACATATATATCACTGTAGGACCAACGAACACTGGCAAGTGTTTGGATGGTTGTTTAATTTTGCCCTCTATTTCAGATTACTTATGTTCAAGATTTTACTATGTGACAGACACATCAGATGTTTTACAATTATTGCAGGTTGAACACAGTAAATTTAGACAAAGCTTTTCATTGGGTTATTTTACATTCTACTTGCATGCACATTGAGATAAAAGTATGATGATTTAGGGGCTTGAAATAGGCTGGTTATATTCTATTTCTCTGGTCAATTTTGAGCAGTTTATATTTCTTTTACTGCATTAGCACTTGTCATCAATGCATTTATATATCACTGCACTTGAAACACTATGATTTTCTACAAAGTCTGAGGGGAGCTAGTGATAACAGCAATTTTAGCATCTGTAGAGGACTTCCAGAATAGCATGCTAAGTCTGGATCATACTTCAACATGCAATTAGTAATATTGTTTTGTTTTATTATGCAATTCTTATTGTTTTACTTCTTTTAAGTTTAGAAAGCACTGGAAGTTGCCAAACAGATTTATTTAAAGTTTGGTTCAACTAAAAATCCTGCATTTAAAATGTACTGGCATGGTGGGTCGCCTGTGACATTAAGTTTAGAAAATTGAGAATAAAACCTAAGAGCTAAAGCAATTTTACTTTAATGTAATAGTGACAGATCTTTTAGTGCCCTAGTCTTTCAGTGTTATTTCTCTTATGATTTTGTTCAACATCATGAAAATTAAATAGCACTAAAGATCAAATCCTCTGATGGTTAGGTGGATGAGTAGGTTTGTTGGTATTCTTAAGATTTAACTTTTATTTCTTTCCTCTTCATTTAATTTTGTTTATTTTTTAAAGATTTATTTATTTATTGATACAAGGACTGGGAACAGTCAGAAGAGCGGGAGAGTGAGAGAATTCACCAGAGCCAGAGCGGGGAACAGAACAGGTAAACTGACAAAGTACGTGGGGAACAGCGGGAGAGACAGGAGAGTTCTGCTTGGACATGTGGGACCCTCCCCGGCGGCCAGGGATGGAGCAGGCACTGCAGAGGCTGCAGGCAGCTTTGCAGCCTAGCACTTAACCGCTGTGCCACCACCAGGGAGGCCCTCTTTCCTCTTCATTTTAATGTAAATGCTTATTAGTTTTGAAAAAGTCATTGTAAATAGTAAGATAAAAATTCATGACAGAAATTATTTTACATGGTAAGTATGAGGATGTTGATTTGTTTTCTTATTCAAATATTTAAAATATAACAGCAAATATTATTTCTGAATATAGAAAAGATAATTAAATTCATGATGACATTTGAAAATGCAAAACTGCATTATGAAAAATTTACACAAAAGTGGAAATTGTAGTATATGGATATACATCTACGTTCAAACCAGATTTAACAGTTATAGTTATCAAGTTTTCTCAAATATATTCCATTATCTCCCTTACTTCCTAATTCCTGAAATATTTAAAAATGATCTCATTTAATTTGTAAATCCTAACCCAGATTAATGCTAATATTTTCCACCAAATAATTAATTTTGCTCATTAAATTTACAAATTTTAACTAATATCTTTTGTCAAGAAAGATAACAACTGAATTTCTTCAAGTCACTTCCTTTTTTGAAATTCAGTTTATTTCTTCTCACTTAGCAAGTTCAACTCAGGCAAAAAAACAAAAACAAACAAACAAACAAACATAATATACCAGTAAGAGAACAACAATGATTTATATAAATCAGCAGCAATAAATACTTAAACTAAGTTACAGGGTAATTATATCCCATACGGGATTAATACTAGAAAAGAGGCCTTGTGCTACAGTTCAAAGGCATATTATTGATATACAATACTGTTATTTATTATGGGGTGATTTTAAAAAGTATCCAAGTCCCAATTATATGTTTATATTGATAAAAATGTACCATAATATGTCATACAGTTGTTATGGATTAAATCGGTGAAAATGTACATAAATGTTTAGAACTTAAGATTTTTACATAAAGGACTGCCATGTCTTGTGCATAATAGAAATTCAGTGTTATTTTCACCTATCACTTGAGATATTTGGTTTCATTAAAAAAAATTATTTTAGCAAATTCAAAATTTTTCCAACTAAAATAAAAGAAAAACTTATTTTTTAATTTAAAATATTCAATAGACTTTAAACTAAGATCATTATGCTACTATTACTTCCTTGAGTTTTAATAATTTTCCTTCATATAAGTTTTGAAAACATTACCAAACCCAGTCATTTATTATTATTTTTAAAAGATTTATTTATTTATTTCTTCATATAAGAACTGGAGTACAGGCCAGAGGTATGGGGGGGGTGAGAGGATTCACCAGAGACAGAGTGGGGAGCAGAACAGACAGATCCACTGAAATACACTGCTGAGGGGAGCAGGGGAGAGACAGGAGAGGTCTGCTACGCCATTTGGGTAGCTCCCTGGCTGGCTAGAGAGCGAACTCATGCTGCAGAGGCTGTGGATAGCTTCACAGTGCTTTTCTTAACCTTTGTGCCACTAGGGAGGCCTCCAGTCATTTTATTATTATCAAAATCCTGCCTCATGTGAAGGACTAATTTTTACTATAATGAAAAATAAGTTAGCTCAAAGTAAATATATACATATATATTCATTATTCATATATTTTATTCATTTATATGCATCAGTGACATAGTGGCCAATGGAAATATTAGCATTGTCACAGATAGAAGAATCATGTTCTGAAGCATGTTTTTTTTTTTTTTTAAGATTTATTTATTTATTTTTATTTATTTATTTATACAAGCACTGGGTATAGTCAGAAGCGCGGGAGGGTGAGAGAATTCACCAGAGCCAGAGCGAGGAGCAGAACAGGCAGAAGGACCGAAGTACACTGCTGAGGGGAGCAGCGGGCGGCAGGAGAGGTCTGCGCGCCATGTGGGACCCTCCTCTGGTGGCCGGGGAGCTGCCGGGGATCGAACCGGCGCAGCAGAGGCTGCGGGCAGCTTTGCAACCCAGCGCTCAACCACTGCGCCACCGGGGAGGCCCTCTAAAGCATGTTTGACCAAAAAAAAATATTTTTTTAGTAATAGAATTTTCCATTATTTTTTATAAATATCTAAAATGGAGGTCTCCCTGGTGGCACCAGGGGTTAATACATAGCACTATGAAGCTATCGCAGACACTGCAGCACAAGTTCGATCCCTAGCCTTGGAGGTGACTCACATGGCGCAGCAGACATCTCCTGTTTCACTGGCTGCTCCCCTTAGCATTTTATTTCAATACATCTGCCTATTCTGCTCCCCACTCTGTCTCTGGTGAATCCTCTTGTATGCATAAATAAATAAATATTTTTAAAAAATTTTAAAAATACCTAAAATGAACAAAATAGTATAATTACCGTGTAAAATAAATCTAACCCAATTTCACATCTTTTGATTATTGTCTTAATTCAGACATCAAAAGAAAATATTAAATATTTAGAAATGTCAGTGCTCAATTTAGAGTTTATTTTAACTAATACTTGTTGATTACATATATGTATCATATGTCCTCTTAAATAACTTTGTGCATGAGTACTCATTTAATTTGTATTAAAACTACTAGGGGGCTTCCCCTGGTGGTACAGGTGGTTGAGAGCAGTGCTGTGAAGCCGTCTGCAGCCTCTGCAGTGCCGGTTCTGTCTGCAGCCTCTGCAGTGCCAGTTCAATTCCGGCTGGCCAGCAAGGGTCCCACATGGTGCGGCAGACCTCTCCTGTCTTGCCCTTGAATTTAAGTGGAAAAATTCAGATTCTAAACTATTGCTCCTTTTCTAAATCCCTGGTCTTATCCCCAATGTGACTGCATTTGAAGATAAGCCCAATAAGGAGAAAACTAAGGTTACAGGAGGTCATAAGGGTGGGTTGCTGATTTTATAGGATTAATTAGTATCCTTACAAAGAAGAGGCACCAGAAAGGTAAGATTTAAGAAGCCGACTGGCTGCAAGTTAGCAAGAGAGTACTCATCAGAAACCATATTGGGAAACATCTTAATCATGGGCTTCCCAAGCCACATAATGTGAGAAATATATTTCTATTATTTATGCTACCAGCCTGTGGCATTTTGTTATGCCACTGCTTCTCAAGTAGACTAAGATGCCATTTAGTCATGAAGAAGGAAGAATACACTCCAAGATAGCCTAGGAATGGATGGTGAGGACTTTGTATAATATGCAAAAGAGTGAATTTGATTTTATTTAAACCTTAACAATTTTTAAGTAGATAAGTGAAAAAAAAAAAAAAAGGAAATTTTTGTTAACAGAGTGAGAACCAACATGGAGAATATGAATATGAAGGACCTTTTTTTTTTTTTTAATTTTCCAGTTAAGAGTTATAAGGGCTAAAATAGAACGATGTCTGTGAAGATGTGGTAAATGTGAATAAGGATAAGGAGTATTAACTGTGAGAAATCCTCTGATTTTAGTTGCTATTAGATACAAAAATCAAAAGAAAACATAAAACATGCTTAGGATTATGGTGATGATACAAACCATATAGAAAAACCAAATGCTGTAGTTGATTTTGCTTATTTTTTATTTTGTTAGAGATGAAATAAATGAAAACAAAATTATAAAAGAAATTTAAAAATTTTTGTAAGTTTTGTTAAAATTAATTTTAAAGTACATTGCTATAGAGTATAGGTATCACAAATACACACAGCAACTTTAAAGATTATGAGATTCACATGATTTACAAAGAAATCATATAACAAAAAGAAACAAAGAACCCAAAATAACAATGGACAGAAAAACTAAGTAAGACATTTCTCCAAAGAAGACATAGAGAGCATGAAACAATGTTTGTTTACTTATTTCCAGGGAAATTAAAATAAAAACTACAATGAAATACCACCTCATACCTGTGAGAGTGGCCCATAAGTTAAAATAAAAACAGAAGGAAAAACAATGTTGGCAAGGGGTTGGAGAAACAGGAACCCTTATGCACTGTCAGTGGAAATGCAGACTATTCTAGCCCTTATGGAGGGCCCCCAAAATATTAATAATACATCTACCATATGATCCAACAATCCCACTCCTATGTATCTTCATGAAGAATACAAAATGATTAATTTCAATTTATACTTACACTCCTGTGTTTATTGCAGTGCTAGTTACAATAAACAAGTTATGGAAATGTTACAGGGCAGGGAAGGGGCATCCCAGAACCCCCAAGCCTACCCACTCTAAACAGTTTCTGCCATCTGCCACATCAAGACAAAACATATAAGACCTTCAATGGAAAATAACTTTAATATAATTAGTGAACAATACAGAAAAGACAAAGAATATATCTAAATCAAGCACCTGAAGTTACATACCCCCTTATGAGTAAATGTCCTGCCAAACAAGATTGCCCCAAAGTAAAGCCCAAAAGACTGAAGTAAAGTCCAAAAGCCCATAGAAAAGGGTCAAAAACAGCCAAACAAGTCTGGGAGTAAAAGAACAAAATCAAAATTAATATAAAAGCTTCCATTTTTAATGTCCCCACATGTCTCTCTATCTCACCTCATCTGTTCCAACAAGTCCAGGACCAAAACACAAGCACTGTTTTTCCACATGTCTGTTTGCTCCCTGTGCCTCCTCCAGGTCTCCTTCTTGATCTCCATCCTGTTTCCTTTCTATACAGTTTCATTTCCAGCTTCTTTTCCTCCTTCCTCTGCTCCAAACTCCTTTTGATTGGCAGGGAAATTGTAACCTCCCCATTCCTTGGGGACCACCCTCTTACTAAACAATGTGCAGTCCCACTGACAAAAGCAGTGGATTAAGAAGATTTGGTAGATATTAATAGGTAGGTAGATAGGTAGGTAGATGATGGATAGAAAGATAGATAGATAGATAAACAGATAGATAGATAGATAGACAGATAGATAAATGCATATAAATTTAATGGACTATTTCTCAGCTATAGAAAATAGGATGATCTCTTGCTATTTACAACAACACATATAAAACTGGAGGAGTGTATGCTAAGTGAAATGAGTTAGAAGGAGAAAGACAAATACTGAATTGTTTTCCTCATATGTAGAATATAGAGAAAGTAAACAAACAAAAACACATTGGTACTCAAAAACTAAACCAAGTAAACCCTAGAAATATGACTACAGAATTCAGGCTACTAAAGTGGGAGGGAGGATTGGGGTGAGAACAAAAGAGGGAGGTCTACAATTTTCTTTGATAAAAAATTATTAGTGCTTGGATGGTGGGTGGCTTGTAACATACATCTGAGGAAAAGAGAACTTATTCCCTTAAATCACATATAGTGTTGTAAACCAATGTTACCTCAATAAAAGAAAAAAGGAAGATTTTGAGATTGAGGTCATACTCTTTACTTATTTTTTTAATCTTTTTTTTTTATTTTTTAATCTTTTTAATTTTTTTTATTTATTTATACGAGAACCAGGGTAAAGGCCAGATGTGTGGAAGGGTGAGAGATTTCACCAGAGACAGAGCGGGAAACAGAACGGGCAGACTGACTGAAATACACTGCTGAGGGGAGCAGCGGGCAAGTCAGGAGAGGTCTGCTTCACCATGTGGGCCCCTCGCTGGCCAGCCGGGATCGAACCGGTGCTGCAGAGGCTGCGGACAGCTTCACAGTGCTTTGCTCAACCGCCTGCGCCACCAGGGGAGGCCCAAGATCATACTCTTTAAAATAATGAAGTGAAAACTAAATGTATCTAGTTTTTAATTAACAATAGGCAAAATAAAATTATTACTGAAAGATACGGGTAAGTAAGTTTGATAAGAAAGGGAGGATTACTGGCACATACTAGACACTCACAAAAGAATAAAAATTGTGCATACTTTGATTTCATTTTTTGCTCTAGAATGTGCAGAATCTGAAATTGAGGTATATTTATTGAGCAAGTCTGGAAAATGCAGGTGGACAGAAAATGTCAGTACTTCCTTGTCAAAATAATATGTATGTATATATAATCATTGTTTTCATAAACATGTAATTAAATGACCTCTGAGATCCATTTTGTTCTAACATTATCTAATATTACTGAGATCCCTTCACATGTGTTCCTAACAATTAAAACAAAGATCATGCAATAAATAAAATGTATTGACATGGAGCTCAGAATACATTAGAGGGAGATTGTAACTTTATAAAATGCTTGAAGTTCTGGTTACTAAAATCAGGATGCATTGAGAGTTATCATAGAAAATATGATCTGAGCAAATAAGATAAACAATGAATTAGGTCAATTTCACTTCTCACAATACTAAGCACAAAACACAATTTTATTTTAAATTTCAGTTTCATTTTCTTAGACATGAAATCTAAATAAACAGATGAAAAACAATACAAAATTCCAACCACATTTTTAGATTTATTTGTACATCTTAAATAATACAACATGTTCTCTATTCAGTATAGATTTCCTAACACAGAAATTTTTATGGTAACTCTGTTCTTTTTCTTTTTTTGTAAAGAACAAGGTTAAAATGCAATATACCTCTATTGTTCATTGTTTGATATCCACTTTAACTACACTGATAAAATATCTGTACATTGTATTTTATTTCTCTTGTCTATGTAGGATTATTTCATGTCTACTTTCTGTGAATATCACCTATTTGGAATAAATACTTTCAATCTGTTCTGTTATTTAAGCCTAGTATTTTTTTGTCATTGTCTAAAATCATAGCATTGATTACAAAGATGAGGCAGACTGACAAGCTCTTAATTTACTATCAAAGTGATATTTAATTTACAAAAAAGATGGTTTTCATGCTGTAAAGATTGCATGTACAGAAAAAATTCTTACTGATTTTATCATTGCAAAGAAAACAGTGTTTGCAATTTCTAACTTCATTTTTAGCCTTAACTTGGCACCATATTTGTAGGAAATTTTCAATGAAATGGACTACTTTATATATATTTTTTATTTTCTAAATTAAAGTAACATTGCATTGCAACATATGCTTCATGTGTTCATATGTGAGAATAAATATACGTATAGACTACATTAATTTCACTGCTAGATGTCCAAATATATCCTTCACCATACCTTTACCCCCTTTTTCCTGGTCTACCCATCCAAGATCCTACTCCCCTTCTAGCCACTAATTGGTTTATAGTCCAAAGTTTTATTTAATTCAACTCTTTGCTGTTTTATTTTGCTTTAAAGTTATCTTTATTTATTAAAACATAATCATTGAATATGTAGGCTCCTGTGTATTTTTTTCATTCAATATAATGTTTTTAAAACATACCTTATTGTTGCCTGTATCAGTAGTTCATTGCTTTATATTACTAAATATATTTTATTATGCAGATATACAACTCTTTATCCATCACTAGTTGAATTTTATTTGGAATCTGCATTTGTGAGAGACTTTTAATAAAAACTTCTTAGATATTCATTCACAGGTCATTGTGTAGGTATACGTTTCCAATCTTCTTGGTTAGAGTGACATACCTGTGTCATATGTTAGATATACATTCAATATTATAACAAAGTAGCCATGCCATTTATGGTTGGTCTATAAAACAATTTTAAATAACTCCTATTGTTCCAAATTATTGTGAGTACTTGGTAATGTCAGATTTTTAATTAGTTAGATGTGGAAATTAATATAATTGTAATTTTAATTTGTATTTACCTAAGGACTGATAATGTTGAATTATTTTTTATGTGCTTATTTACAATCAATATTGGCTATCCACTACATTCTTTACAGAAGAATCTATTGAAATATTTTCCTCATTGGATTGCATTTTTTCCTGTTGAGTTTTATTTTTTCTATTTTTAAAAATGATTTATTTATTTATGCATATAAGAACTGGGGTACAGGCCTGTTGCACCATGTGAGTCACCTCCCTAACAGGGAATCGAATTTGTGCTGCAGTGGCTGTGGATAGCTTCACAATGTTGTGCCTTAACCCCTTGCACCATGAGGGAGACCCCACCTGTTGAATTTTAAAAATAGTTTTTCTATATTCAAAGTAAGCAACTTAACAGATATATGTTTACAAAAGTTTTCTTTTGGTCTGTAATTTATCTTTTATTTCACTTATGAGTCTCTATTGTGTGTTGTATTCTTGTTATATAACAATCATATTGTTGCATACCACATATGTTATATGGTGGGGCTATAAGATTGATTTAAAGAATTGTGGATTTAAGTAACTGTGGTATGGCTAAAATCCATAGGACAAGTTGGCAGACTGAAGATTCCAGGGATGGCTCCACATCCATTATTCACAATAGCCAAGAGGTTAAAAACACCCTAAATACTCATTGTAAAATGAATGGATAAAGAATACATATATAAAGGACTAGTTGAATATATATGCATATTTATATATAAATGAGTATATATGTATATGTATTATTTAACCTCAAAATATAAGGATACCCCCCTCATATGCTACATATGAACTGTCAGTTATAACAAAATAAGCATTGCATTATTCTACTTATATGAGATATGTGGTCAAAGTCATAGATGCAGAAACTGGAATGGAGATTGCCAGGGCCTAAAGGAAAGGGAACTAGGAAGTTGTTTAATTGGTATATACTTTCAGTCATACCAGATAGAAAAGTTTCAGAGATTTGTTACTCATGCAACTGAACAGGAAGAAAACAAAGAACTCAATCAAAAACTGGGCCTAAGTGTTGAACACACACATCTCCAAAAAATCACACAGATGACCATGAAAAAATGACACATGAAAAGATGGTCATCATCACCTATTTTCAGGGGAATGCAAGTCAAGTCCACAATAAGATATCACCTCACACCTGTGAGAATGGCCCATATCAAAAAGTTTAGAAACAAAAAGTCTTGGTGTGAAGGTTGGAGTGATAAAAAAACACTCTTATATTGTTGGTGGGAATGTAGACTGGTTTAGCCACTATAGAAAACAGTATGGAGATGTCTGAAAATATTAAAGGTGGATCTACATAACCCAGCAATTCCACTTCTAGGTATTTAACCAAAGAACAAACAAACATACAAAAAAAAAAAAAAAAAAAAAAAAAACCTCTAATAATTCAAAAGTAAAAAAAAAACACTTCTATGTTCATTACAGCACTGTTTACCATAGCCCAACTATGGGACTTAACTAAGTGCCCAAATACAGAGAGATGGATCAGGAAGATGTGATTTATACTCATGATGAAATACCATTCAACTATCAAAAAAGAAAAAATCATACACACACACACAACTCTGGTCATTTGTGGTGACATAGATGGCACTGGAAGAGGTTATGTTAAGATAAATGAGTCAGAAGGAGAAAGACAAATGCCAATGAATGGTGTCATTTATATGTAGAATATAGAGACATCAAACAAAGGATAATACCAAAGAAAATATTTATGACATTGGGTTGGACAAAGTTTCTTTGCTACAACACCAACAGTACATTGTTAAAATGAGAAATTGACAAATTGAACTTCCTTCAAAATATACTGGAAAGATAAGCCCCAAACCCAAAGAAAATGAAAATATTTTCAATTCATGTACTTAATGAATTACTTGAATTCATAATCTATAAAAACTCTGAATGTTCAACAAGAAAGGTAACACCTCAAAAAAAAAAAATGCCTGATGATTTGAGCAGAAACTACCAAAAAAATACAAGAATGGAAAATAAACAAATGAGAAAATATTCAATATTATCAGTGATTGGGAAAATGCAAGTTAAAACCATAATGAGATACCACTACACACCAAATTAAAATGGCTAAAAGTAAAAATCCTCATCAGAGAAAGAGCTGGTGAGGATGTAGAGAAACTTTCTCTGATGCCATGGACTACTGTGGAAGGCACAATGTTTAAAAACTTAAACATACTCCTGCCTTATGATTCTGTCATTCCTCTTTTAGTAATTGTACAAAAGAAAAGAAAGCATATTTCTATATAAATATTTGAGCACAAATATTCATAGCTGGTTTCATAATAGTCCAAAACTGGAAATAACTCAAATGTCCATTAACATTTGAGTGGATAATTAAGTGTTTATATTCCTTTTTTTAAAGATTTATTTATTTATACAGTAACTGGGGTACAGGTCAGAGGCGCGGGAGGGTGAGAGAATTCACCAGAGACAGAGCAAGGAGCAGAACAGGAAGACTGACCAAAGACACTGCTGAGGGGAGCAGAGGGCGAGGCAGAAGAAGTCTGCAGCACCATGTGGGTTTCTCCCTGGCCGGCTGGGAATTGAACCCGCGCTGCAGAGGCTGAGGACAGCTTCACAGCACAGCGCTCAACCCGCTGCGCCACCAGGGAGGCCCAATAAGTGTTTATGTTCCTATATAATGAAATACTACTGAACATTAGAAGGAAATGAACTACTGATACATACAGCATAGATGGATCTCAATAACGAGGCTGAGTGCGCAGACAATATGATTCCACTGACATAAACGTTGAATAAGTTTAATCTACAGAAACAAGCAGATCAGCAGAGGGGTTGGTGTAGAGGGAAGGGTCAGTGGAATGACCAAGGGGCTCCAAGAAAGTTAGAGGTGATAGACTCGTTCACACTCATGACTGAGGGAATGGTTTCATGGTATATACCTCTGTTGAAGCTGGCAAATCATGCATCTTATGTGGGGAAATTTATTGCATTCATTAAACCCCAACAAAGAAGTTAAATTATTTTAAGAAAAATGAAAAGAGGGGGCAGGAAAAGATGAAAGGCATCCGTGTCTGTGCAACGGCCATACAGTCGTGTAACATTTCCCTTCCTGATAAAGGTTGTATTGTCATTATATTCCCTCTCTTCTTACTCTTCAATCCATTAAAAAATTGTCATATGAACCAGTATATATCAGTATATATCATTATCACTATCGTATTCATCAGTCTCTTATGAAGTAACTGGTGTTAATGGAAAGACAGACTGTAGCTAAAAAGACTGGGCTTAATTTTCTGAAATAGTGAGGAGTTTCCTTCCTGCTGCATAGAATTCTGAGCTTGTTTTGTCTATGACTGTAATGAAATAGTTCCTAAATAGACACAAGAGAGTCTTCAAGAAAGGGATAAACAAAGTATTGACAAATGGATATTTTTCTTTCTATGGCTTGGAGGCTTGATGATGGTATGAAATTTATCAAACAATAATTGCTATATATTAGTTGTCTAAATAACAAAATGAATGAGAAAATATTCTCAGTCAAGAGAAAAAAGATCTTATTTCTTAAGAATGGATTTATTATCTATTTAGTAATTTCTAATACCTAAACCAATGTGAGGAATGAACTTTGAAAAGATAATAATGAATATTTAAATAGAATTTTATGTGAATTGTCTCCTTAGGAATTTATCTGTTATGTTTCCATGAGGGGCCTGGTGATATCTCAAGGAGAGCAGAGAGTTTCATTGCAAGTCTTAAAAAATCCATCTAGCATGAAATGTAGTAGAAAATTTTTTCTAGCCACTATTAAGAGGAAAAATTCAATTTCTTTTACTTTAAACAAATGATATTTATTACTGATTTTATTTGGAAAACTCACATTAATAATGTTATTTGGCAATCCCTATGACAAGGAAAATAAGCAGTTGGGCTTATCTCAAATTGAAAAGATTTTTCACGGAAAAAGACAATATAAGAAGACTTCGAAAAGCATCCAAAGAATGGGAGAAAATATTCACAAAATATAAAACTGTCAAGGAGTTAATAAACATCCAAATATTTGAAAAGTGTATACAATTCAAAAGTATATACAAAAACAAACAATACAATTAAAAAATCAGCAGCAGATCTGAACAGACAATTCACCAAAGAGGAGTTCCAGAAAGCCAACATACATATGAAAAATGTGTTCATCATCACTTCCTTCCAACAGGAGAAATACAGTTTAAAACCACAATGAGACTTGCATTAGCATGTTTATTGCAGTGCTATTTATGATAGCTAAATTATGGAAAGCACCTATGTGCCCCAAAACAGATGAGTGGATCAAGAAGATGTGATATTATATATACAATGGAATATTACTTAGTGATCAAAAAAATAAATTCATGCCAATTTGTGGTAACATGGATGGAGCTAGAAGAGATAATATTAACTGACATTAAGTCAGAAGGAGAAAGACAATATACCAGATGGTGTCATTAATATGTGGAATATAAAGTAACTAAACTCAGAGCCAGATAGACATAAAATTCTATTTAAATATTCATAATTATCTTTTCAAAGTTCATTCCTCACATTGGTTTAGGTATTAGAAATTACTAAATAGATAATAAATCCAGTCTTAAGAAATAAGATCATTTTTCTCATTCATTTTGTTACTTAGACAACTAATATATAGCAATTATTGTTTGATAAATTTCATGCTATCATCAAGCATCCAAGCCATAGAGAGAAAAATATCCATTTGTCAATAATTTGTTTATCCCTTTCTTGAAGACTATCTCGTCTCTATTTATTATTTATTATTATTATTTATTATTATTTATTACAGTCATAGACAAACCAAGCTCAGAATTCTATGCTGCAGGAAGCATTTTATGCTAAGTGTCTCCTTAGGAATTTATCTGTTATGTTTCCATGAGAGGCCTGGTGATATCCCAAGGAGAGCACATTGTTTCATTGCAAGTCTTAAAAAATACATCTAGCATGAAATGTAATAGAGAAATTTTTCTAGCCACTATTAAGAGGAAAAAATTGAGCAGTAGGGCATTAGAATAAGATCTTAAATATTTTTGACTTGTTACTACCCACATTAACATGGAAGGACACGCAAACAGCTAAGGGATTTAACTTTGGTTTATTCTTTTCCTGGATAAATTAATAAATTCATGCTTGAGTAATCATTTTTAATAAAGAAAAGCATCCCTTTGGCATTATATTATCATCAAATATTTGATGAAGCGTTGAAATTTCATTTCAAGGTAAGTTTGCTTAATTACACTTTGCGGTGGTGGTATTATTTGGAAGTCCACACAGATTTTCACATTTATACTTTGGGGATGGTGGCCCCAAATCCACTCAGATTTTTCACACTATTCAAGGGTTAGTTTTTAGGCTTGTTTTTATATGGCTCTGAGTTTAGTTACTTTATATTCCACATATATATATTTTAAAGATTTATTTTGTATTTATTTATTTTATTATTCATTTCTTTATACAGCGGTGGGTACAGTCAGAAGCGCAGGAGGGTGAGAGAATCCACCAGAGCCAGAGCGAGGAGCAGAACAGGCAGAAGGACCGAAGTACACTGCTGAGAGGAGCAGCGGGCGGCAGGAGAGATCTGTGCCGCACAGGCTGAGGGCAGCTTCACAACCCAGCGCTCAACCGCTGCGCCACCGGGAAGGCCCTGATTTTGTTTCTATTGTCACCAAGTCAGTTTCTTTATTTGAGTGTGACCACCAACAATTTGTATAATAATTTATTCACTGTTTTGCTCTTTGCCGTTAACTCACTCAGTAACTCTCCAAACTGAAGGATGAAACTTTACCATTAGTTTTTGAAATGTGCTACACCTGCCACTGTGTTGCTGTCCTGTGATCATTATTCAGCACTAATATAAGCATTCCAAGTTTCTGGTAGAAATCTTGGAGCTCCCAGTCTCCTTCTGCTGCTGCTACACCATCTGCTAACATACACTCTCTCAGCACAAGACATTAGGTCATTTTCTTTTTCCTTTGTGTTCTCCATAATATACTCAAAATGCCATTTACATGCAAAAGCACACATGGAAATTCAAACAACATGGACACATGCGTACCCTTGTCACTATTCATTTTCATATACTTGTTAAACCCAAAGAACTTATTTTTCCCATATTGATTGTGAAAAGTGAAGCAAACATTCTTTTACTCAGTTATGCCATTTTGAAGGTGTCAGAACTGAATGATGTGGCACTAGCATTTAAATATCAAATATTATTATAACTTGTGTTAATAATTCTATTGCCATGTTGAACACCAGAGTTAGAAATGGGTCTCTGAATCTGAACACTTTATACTCCTCTGAAGTTGGATTTGTAGGGGTTGATGTGTATTATTTTGTCTCTTTAATGACTTTCTTTCTGATAGGATTAACAGAACCTCTTCATTACGAACATTATGAGACTGCTTTGAAAAGTATGTGTTGGTGTTATGGCAATTTCCCAGAGAAATCAGGTGGCACTCAGAAAGGTGGAGAGAGAAAGATTTATTTGTCACACCAGTGGGCTCAGTGGGATAGCTCCCAAAAAGTCTGAGCCTTGGATTGCAGGAATACTTAAGGTTTTATACACTTTGTATGTGGAAGCTTGTTATCCCATTCATCATACACTTTATTGTTTAGGAAGAGGTCAAGGTAGCTGTAGCTACTACTGTGGGCAAACAGCACACCACAGAACTTTCCGCTCCAGCAAGCAACAGAATCCAAGCAGCAAACTTAATGACTTCCAGCTTCATTGGTATTGCATTTGGTTGTTCTGCATGTCATCTACATCTATCCAGTGTTTTTCTTACTTTCTTTTCAACACTAATGTTGTACTGCTTCTCCACTCCATTTGACTGATTATAATCATAATGACTCTGTTTTATATCCAGCATTGCTGAGACACCTCTTGTTATACTTCTAATAACTTTAATCCTAACTCTGTTAAATGAATGGAAATGGTTAAAAGACCCATTTTAATGTAGCATTGGCTTTTCTTTTTCTGAGTACACAATTTCTCCTTTATGCCACTGAAATTGTTTAAAGATATCATAGTGCTGGGCCTTCCTGGTGGCGCAGCGGTTGACCGCTGGGCTGCGAAGCTGGCTGCAGCCTCTTCAGTGCTGGTTTGATACCCGGCCACCGGGTGAGGGTCCCACATGGTGCGCAGACCTCTCCTGCTGCCTGCTGCTCCCCTCAGCAGTGTATTTCATCAGTCTGTCTGTTCCACTCCCCCCTCTGGCTCTGGTGAATTCTCTCACCCTCCCGCGCTTCTGACTTACCCAGTGCTTGTATAAATAAATAATCTTAAAAAAAAAAAAGATATCATAGTGCTGTGCAACTGAAGAGGAGTTGATGCCCAGTTCAATTGGGATGGATCAGATAGGCAGGCAGCAGAGGACCTGGTGGTCCCAGCCAATTGATAGATAAGTGGGGAAGTCATAGTCACTGAAACCTCTACAAACAGCAGCAAATAGTACTGTGACAATATCTCTCTATAGAATAAATATTAGGAAAACATCATTTGTTAACCCTGGGTGATGTGATAGATGTAAGGGGATTAATTATGTGTGTGGTATCTGCCTCATAGCAGTATTAGACTGTTATGAAGTAGGAGAGCCATAAATGTTCTCATTACTCCCCAATAAACCATATTTTCTTGGTTCTGTAAAGTGTTTATGTCAACTCATTTGTCACTCAGTTTTATATAACAGTTTGACCAAACTCGTCCTTTCAAACTCTGCCCTTTGAAAAATCACCCTGACATATCCATTGCAAATATATAATGATTTATTAACAAATACTTGCATCCTGAAAGCACATCCTTGACAGGTCTGATTTTTACTTCTTCAATTGAGGGATTTTTCTTCAGTACTTCTAGTTAATGTAAATCCTGATTTTCTGCAAGATTTGAAATCCAACCCACAGACATACACCAATATATCATTACCAATTAGACTATTCAGGCAAGAAGAAGAATTGGCAATGCAGTCACAAAGCAATTATTGTAACAATAAAACATGGTAGTTTTTCTTATGTATTTATCCTGTAAATCTGAAGTATAAATTAATATTATGATTTAGTTGAATTGGACATATTTCTAAATGTGAATTTTTTGATAGTATCAAATTTCAAGGAACTTTCAGCATGAAATGTCTCAATAGATATGTTTGATATCACCATGTTTCAAGGATATTTGGCAGGCATGAACTGAAAGTTTCAGTGGACATTTTGAACTAGAACAAATGTCTGCTAACCAGCATGGCAACTGCTTCACTTCTGTTTCCAAATCTCATGCAAATGACTTACATAGTCAACCATCATAAATGGATGAGAATTCTGGGAAAAGTAATTTCATTTTTGCTAAATCTACACACATTTGAAGTCTCCAGAATTAGCCATTGGGAATTTTGATTTGATTTTTGTTTCAGAATAAAATGTAACTTTATATATAGTTTTCTTGCAGCAAACATACAAAATCCCTCAAATCCTTATCTTCAGAATATGGATCTATCTAATTGACTTTAAATGAGGCACAAATGTTTTAGCAAAATACTTATAGTATTTTAATGAAAGTCTACTTCAATAAAAACTAATGAGCTAATAAAATTATGATGGTAGTTGGTAATGCGTAAAGCATTTCTGAAAGATAATTTAATATTCCAAAACTGTTTGAATATGTAACTTATTAGATTAACTAATGTTTACAAAATCTTGCTTCATCAAATTTCTCTCATTATTTTCAACTTTTTTTTTAAAGAATCTTTTTCATTTTTCTTTTTTAAATTTTTAAGATTTATTTATTTAGGGCCTCCCTTGTTGGTGCAGCAGTTGAGCTCTGGGCTGCAAAGCTGCTGGAAGCCTCTGCAGTGCTGATTCGATCCCTGGCTGCCAGAGAAGGTCCCACATGGCACAACAGATCTCTCTTACCAAGCCTGCTGCTCCCCTCAGCAGTGTGTTTTGTCGGTCTGCCTGTTTTGTTCCCCTCTCCGGCTCTGGTGAATTCTTTTACCTTCCCACGCTTCTGACTGTACCCAATGCTTGTATAAACAAATAAATAAATAAATAAATAAATAAACAAACAAGCAAACAATAAATCTTTAAAATAAATTATTTATACAAGAACTGGGGTACAGGCCAGAGGTGTGGGAGGTGAGAGGATTCACCAGTGACAGAGCGGAGAACAGAACAGGCAGATTGACCCAAGAACACTGCTGAGGGGAGCAGTGGGCGAGTCAGGAGAGGTCTGCCACGCCATGTGGGTTTCTCCCTGGTGGCCGGGAATCAAACCAGCACTGCAGAAGCTGTGGACAGCTTTACAGCATGGCACTCAACCCGCTGCACCACCAGGGAGGTCCTTCAGCTATTATTTTTATTTTTGACACCAAAAATAAATGGAAAGTCACCTTTGTATTTCTCATATATGATAGGCTATTTCCTATCTTGTTCTCTGTAATTTTTAAGTCTTTAGTAAATTTTCTTTTCTAAGTTCTAGTTATAGAATATAAAGAAGCAATTTGTATAGCCTTTTTATCTAAATAAAAAATGATCCTATTGTTCTATTGATGTGTTATGATAAAGATCTGTTGTCAACTGTGTTAAGTTGTGGACATTTATTTGGCAAATTCATGTCATAAAATTACCACCAGAGGGTTCACCTTTATTATTTTAATCCTTATCAAGTCCTCTTCTTTTTAAAAGACTCTTTCCAATTTAATTATTAAGCTATTAAATAATTCTCCTCTTCAAAGCATTGCCACATCAACTGTGCAGGATATAAAGAGCCATTTGCTGAAGATTCAAATGTTAGTGGACATCAGTTCCTCTACTCTATAGAGCCAATGAGAGTGGACAGTATAAAACTTAGTCTTAGCAAATTAGATATTCCAGACATACATAATTTTGAGGAAAAAAGTCAAAATAAATGCTATACTATTTTATAAGGTTTTTGTGTGCAAGATATATTTCCTTCATATTTTTTAGGATATAAATATAAGACTTATCAAGAATCTCCACTGAGTTTCTAGTAAAAGGTTTGATCTGATATCTATTCCCCATGGTATATTTGAGATTCTAGATTTAGCCCTTCAAAAATTTCTTGATTTCTCTCACTTGCATGTTCCTCCCTAGTCTTTTTTTGTTGGGGAGGGGGAGATATTTTTCTTTTGTGTTACAATCCCCAAATTTACATGTTTCTGAAGTTCTTCTCCCCTGTCTCTATATCTTCACAGTCAACATATAGTTCCTTGTTCATTACACTCATTTTCAAAATTTGAGCTATATTTCTCTAATTTGAAAATCCATGCCAGTATATTTAGGATTCATTTTTCCTACTTAGTGTAAATACTCAGACAGTTCCACTGGAATTTAAAATTCAATATTTTGTATAAGTAATCATTAATCCCCTTTCCCAAAACCATTTTTTTTCTTATGGTATGAATGTCTGAAAGTCATAGCATTATTTGCAAATAATTGAAGTCAGAAATTGGAATGATCAGTCTTCTCTACTATTTATTTTCAAAGATTTATTTATTTGTGTATACAAGAACTGGGTACAGGCCAGAGGTGCGGGGGGTAAGAAGATTCAACAGAGACAGAGTAGGGAACAGAGCAGGCAGACCTACTGAAATTCACTGCTGAAGGGAACAGCGGGCGAGACAGGAGAGGTCTGCTGTGCCATGTGGTTCACCTCCCTGGCTGGCAGGCATTAGAACTTGTGTTGCAGAGGCTGCAGATAGCTTCACAGTGCTGTGCTTAACCCCTTGCATTACCAGGGAGGCCCAGTCTTCTCTATTATTATAAATATATTCAATAAATCAGGAATTGCTTAGACACCACTAAGATAGTGAGGAAGTATTTATATTGCTTTGATCCCTAGAGGAACACATAACAGTAAACCAGCAGGATGCTATTCCAGAAAGCCTCATGGATTGGGGCAAAACAGGAATACCCTGTACACATCAGACTCCAGCATAGACTGCATAGCGGAGGTAGAGAGGAGAGTCATGTTTCATTTAACAAGAGGTTGATATAGATAAATACCTAAAGACTCAAGTCCAGGACAGGAAACACTGAAGGGTTGCAATACATCCAGAGGTCCAAGGGAAGGAAGAGTGAAACAGTTTATTTTAAATTTTTGACCAAGGGGAAACATGTGCAGAGCAGTTGAGGTCCCCAATAAGAACAAATGGACACGCTGAACAGCACTCATCTACTCCATCCCTTGATACCAGTACTGACCACATGAAGTACACTTAACACAAAGAATTCAGATTCTCATATCTAGAACCCCAGAAAGGGAGGCTATTAGCAGTATCACAAACAATAGCATGTCTCCTCCAGCATATTTCCAGCAGTTAGACCACTCCAGGTTCCTTACCTACATTACTCATTCAGCATCTGCAAACACAAAAAATGCCAAGGCATAAAAACAAAAATAAAACACCAAATCAAATAAAACCATAGTTCTACATGTGGAAGAGGAAAAGTTGTTCAAAACTCTGAGATAATCTATAGTTATTTTTTAAAATAAGGAAATTTAAAGCCTCAAAATTGGTAGACAAAAATATGGCATGGTAGTTGAGATTTTAGGGAATAGGACATTATGGGACAGCACAAATGTCCAGATTCACACCACAGAACCCTATAGTATTACATTTCCCTATGAAATAGCATTTAAAATTGCTATAATAAACTCAAAGAGAGAGACAAAAACTCTGAAAGTTTACACAAATAAATACAAGGGAAAGTAGAAAAGATAATCAAAAAATGCAACAACATTCATAGAAATTATTAAATAAACTCAAATAAAATTAATGACTAGAAAGTAACAATTGAAGTTTTAAATAAGAAAATAACAGATTCAGAACATAAAAAATCAAAAAAAAATAGAGAAAAAGCTAAAGAAGCAAAATAGTGTAAATGGAGAATCAGTGACCTCAAAAACAGTGATACACAAAGAACCCATGTGGAAATAGAGAGAAATATGATGTAAAGAAAATGAAGAAACATTTTGAGAACGATCTGACTCCATTAAGAAGGACAATATAAGGATAATGGGTATCCCAGAAACTAAAGTAGAAATATAGAGAGAAATATATTACTGAAAGAAATAATAGAGGAAAACTATCCATACCTGGGTAAGAAAATGAGTGCACAAGTTCACAAAGCAAAAAAATGGCATCTAGTTATAAAAATACAATGAGACACACCAAAACACATATTAGCAAAACTGCCAAGAGTTTATTTTTATCAATATAAAGAAAGATTATTGAACATGATTAGAGAATAGTAACAGATAATTTATGAATTTACTACCATCAGATTTCTCACGGCACTATGCAGGCAAAGAGAACGGAATGAGTATTCAAAATACTCAAAGGTAAAAACAGCCAAGTATATCATATCCTGCAAGAATATGAAATATTTTTAGAAAAACAAAAACTGAATTTTTTTTCAAATTTTGCTAACATTTTACCCACCTACAAGAAATGTACAAAGAAAACTTTCCTATCTAAATAAAAAAAAGGGCCTCCCTGGTGAAGCTATCTGCCACCACTGCAACACGAGTTCCACCCCCAGCCAAGGAGATAACCACATGGCACAGCAGACCTCTCCTGATTTGGCCACTGCTCCCCTCAGCAGTGTATTTTAGTAGATCTGCCAGTTCTGTTCCCCACTCTGTCTCTGGTGAATCCCTTCACCCCCCACCTCTGGCCTGTACCCCAGCTCTTGTATATATAAATAAATAAATCTTTAAAAAATAAATAAATAAATCAAAAAAGAAATTGCACAAAAATGTATAAGGGAATAGACAGAACCAGATAGATAAGAAAATAAAGATAAAATGGCAGTAGCAAGCCCTCACATGCCAATAATCACCCATAATATAAATGGACTTAATTTACCAATCTAAAGGCAAGTAGTAGCTAGTTGGATCAGAACACAAAACCCAACTTTCTGCTGTCTCCAGAAGATTAATCTGAGATCCAACAATAAGCATCAGTTAAACAAAATGTTTAGAAAATGCCCTTCAAGTAAATGGTTTTTAAAAAAAAAAAAAAGAAAAAAAATATTGATTTCAGATAAAAGCAGTATTTTAGTTGAACAAAGATAACAAAAGATAAACATTATAACCATTAAAGGATCAGTGCATAAGGAAGACATAACACAAAAATACTTATGTACAGAAGGGTTATCAAAATATATAAAGAAATGGCAACGAATCAAAAACAGACACTGTTAACAACTTAACAGTAGTAAGTAACTTCAAAACCCCTTTACATCAACAGGCAGATGTGCCAGTAGAAAATAAGTATTAAACAAGGACTTAGACAAGATGAGCTTACTAAGGCACTTAAAAACCAAACTTCTTGAGTGCACATTATTCTCAAGTGCACATGGGCAATATGGAAGGTAGACCACATATTGGGTCACAAAACAAATGTCAGTAAATTAAAATAATACTGAAATCATATCAGATATCTTTTCTGATCACAATGGTATCAAACTAGAAATCAGCCACAAAAAAGAACATTGGGGAAAAAAAAAAAAAAGAACTCATTTAAGGAGCCAACCAACAGTGTATTATAGAGAAAAGAATGTCTCTTCAACAAAACGTATTGGGGAGTCTGGACAGTTACATGCTAGACAATGAAGCTAGAATAGTACCTTACACATACATAAAATTTAACTCAAATTTGAATAAATATTTGATGAAGACTAGAAAACATAAAATACATAGATGAAAACACAGCAAACACTCAACAACTTTGGCTTCAGACATGTCTTTGGGTTGACTAACAGCAAAGAAAACAATAGTAAAAATAGGGCATCCCCAGTGGGGCAGCAGTTGAACGCTGGGCTGCGAAGCTGCCCGCAACCTCTGCAGCGCCGGTTCCATCCCCAGCCACCAGCGAGGGTCCCACATGGCGCGCAGACTTCTCCTGCCGCCTGCTGCTCCCCTCAGCAGTGTGTTTCATCAGTCTGCCTGTTCTGTTCCCCACTCTGGCTCTGGTGAATTCTCTCACCCTCCCGCGCTTCTGGCTATATCCAGTGCTTGTATAAATAAATAAATAAATCTTAAAAAAAAAAAAAAAAGAGCAACATATATAAAATAAATAAATTAAGAAGTGGGAGTACATGACTCTAAAAAGCTTCTGAACAGCAAAGAAACTACCGTTAAAACAAGATATCCAACAAATTGGGAAAATATATTTTCACATCATACATCTGACAAGGTGATAATACCCAAGAATTAACATGTTAGGCTATAAAATTTTAGACTATCTATGTCATTAGACATTCTGAAAAATGGTGAAGTTTCTGCATCTGTTAATTTTCATTGTTTTCCAGGACAATGATTTCTGTGACATATAGTTCCAGGTTGATTTTTTAAAAAAACCCTATGATAATGTTTTTAGGAATTTTAGGAATTTTAATATTCAGTAGATAAATAAAAATAATTGAGTTTTTATTTTCTAATTTTTAGCTGAATAAATGATTTTCTATTATAGCTATCTTATAAAAAGCCACTTCCAATTCAACTGTTAAAGTTAGCTTAAACATTTGCAGTCACCATTTCTTATAAAACACAGAATTTATTTAAAATTTCCGTATTTCAGGACTCCCTGATAGCTTAGGGATTAAGTCTCAGAGTTATCACCACTATGGACTGAATCTGATCACTATCCTGCGAGCTACAACAGACTTCTCCTGCCTTGCCTTCTTCCCCCTCAGCAATGTATTTCAGTAGATCCACCTGTGCTGCTGCCCACTTTGTCTTTGGTGAATCCTCTCACTACCTCAAATTTTGGCTTACACTCCAGTTCTTCTATGCATAAATAAATGAATCTTAAAAAAATCCCATACTTCTTCCTGTTTATCCTCATGTTAAATAGCAAAATATTTTGTATCTTTGTATATATCTATTTATATCTTTATTTGTGTGTATGTGTGCATATAAGAGTATATATACATACATACATGTATATGTATACATTCACATATACGCATGCATTATCTGGTGCTCCATAACATATGCTACTGTATATATACATTTACATATACCATTGTATATATGTTTACACATTTAATATTAACTTTTGTATCTGACAACTTTAATTTCTGAATGAGTCTTAAATATAGACAAGTAAAATATAAATAAAGCTAAACTTTTAAACTGAGTACTGGGGGAAATTTAAAATTTGTCTTCAAACCTGTGTAAAAATAATAAGAATCCAGAATAAGTTACATATGTTTAGTTTTATCAATACTGGAAAGTCACATATTTTCAGTTTATCAAAACTGGAAAGTTTTTTGGGTTTTTCACTCAATACTAAGTCTGGTGGTGAGGGGCAGTGTTTTTCCCTCTTCCACCCTTCCCTTCTCAATCTTTTCCTTTCTTTCATTTCTCTACCACACAATGATTTCAAAGACACTGCTTGAAATTCTGTTTACACTGACTTCAAAAAGTGCTATTATTGGATCTTCTTATTAAGCATTGTATGCTCTTTATATATAAAATATTTAGAAATTTTTGATAACTCATTGGAATTAATTCTTTTTTGTGTCTAACTTTACCTTTTAAAATTATTTGAGTGGGTTTGTATTAATGTGATTTTTTGAAGGACCTTGTCTTTCTGAGTGTTAATATGTGCTCTATAATAGAAAAATGTCAATTCAAAATGCTCAGTAATATTGGATTCAGAAATATGACATAGCCAGATATCAAGATATTATGTAACTCTTAAGGTAATATTTTATATATATTTAATAAATTATAAAATGGTAAATAAAAAAGCTATTAATCTTCACGCATAAGTATGATTTATGTTTCAGAAATAGGCACTCATTTGATTATATAGATATCTGCATATTTATGTGTATAAAGAAAAAAGCACATTGAAAGAATATATGAATATTATACATTGATCTCAATATTCAGCCAAAATCTGCTAATAGTTTTGTCACTGAGTTTTGGAAGGTCAAATATCCCACTTTTATGTTATTTATGACATCTCTGAACTTGTACAATGTTCATATAACTGTATTGATTATCAATATATGCAAGTATAATGACAATGTCAGCAGTGCATTCAAACTATGTCATCAGGATTTGTTGCTAATGTCTATCTGAATATCCACTTTCAACCATAGGTCAGTATTCTCATTGGAAATTCTGTGAAATATTGCTCCACACAAGGAACAATGGTCTGATTTAAAGGAGTAGGAAAACATTTAAGGGAACTTTGTTCATAATGATTACAAGACAATAAATCTCATAAGAGTAAAAAGGGTATAAAAAGAGCTCTCCACAGCTGTTAATATGGGTATACAACACCAGGGACTCATAAGACCAAGAGGTATTGGATAAGGGAGTGGGAGTTTGTACTTGAGACAAAGAGGTCACTGTTGGAGAGCTGCAGGATGGAGGTGTGAAGTGAGAATTACTGAGCTCAGCATGAGACTTTCAGTATAGACCAGGAGGACCCTGAATTCTCAGGGTGAAGCAGATCAGAGTACATTTGTCTCCTGAAGGAAGAAGCTATATATCTACCAGACTAAGATATTCAAATATCTGCCATCGCCGCTACAGAACCACAACAAAGAAACACTTGAACAAACTAGAGCTCAAACACTTGTCAATTACAGGAGCACACATCTCAGGATATAATGGCTAAGAGTCTGTAAGAGGTACCAACAGGAAATTATACAATGAAGTTGTTCTAAAGAACTCTTCTCAGTTTATAATCACTGTGAGCATGCCAACTAATGTCACATTACTTCAATTTATTACAATAAGCTTAAACCTGTGAGATTTGGGAGTCAGTGCAAGATTTTTACAGAATTTTATAGCTACTTGTCACATATTTTTTAATCAGACAGCCTTACCTTCCACAAGAAAACTTACTAAATTCAACTGCTACAATGATTTTACTTAAAAAAGTGCCCACTGCTTTAACACTGTCTCAAAGTTTGATTTCTGAAACTAATACAATCAAGTCCTTATGTAAGTGCATAACTTGTGATTAGGTCAGTTACTAAATGAGAACTAGTTATCATTATGTAGCTGGCATTAAAATCTATTTATTGATTGCTAGACTGAAAATATTTCAGAGAAAGTCACTGATGTACTGTATCACCGTAAACTAGATCTTTTTTTCCATGTTCTGTTTTAATCAAGATAACTTCATTTTTTTTTTCAGTCAGGCAGTTCAGTATTGGATCGGGGTGCATAGTTGATGAGATTCAATCATATAATGTTTTTTTTTCCCCCAGTGAACTTGAGATATTGCATATATTGCTTTTCTGAAAAGCACTTTTTAGATGGAAGTTTCTAGGGCAGAATTTTCCATAGAGATAAATTTAAAGGTGACCATTAGATGTCAGAGATATCTATCAGACACTAGAGGCTTTTCTTTCCAAGATAGGAACAAATATTGAAACAGGTGTCCACAGTATATGTGTGCCTTTAAAAAAAAAAAAGATTTATTTATACATGCATACAAGAACTGGGGTACAAGCCAGATGCACGGGAGGGTGAAAGGATTCACCAGAGGCAGAGCAGGGACCAGAACAGGCAGAAGGACCAAAATACACTGCTGAGGGGAGCAGCAGGCAAGTCAGGAGAGGTCTGCTGCGCCATGTAGGATTCTCACCAGCTGGCCAGGATCGAACCCACAATGCAGATGTTGAGGACAGCATCACAGCACTGTGCTCAACCACCTGCGCCACCAGGGGATGCCCAGTATACATGTGTCTTAAGTATGCATGAAAAAATATGTGGTGTGGGAGGAATAGTAAGAGGGAACAGGAAGATAATACAATTAAATTATTAATCCATATTATTATTCTGCTAGAATAGACCAGAAACATACAGGTAGTTAGGAATATCTGTTGTTTACAGTGTGGACTTCTGGGGAACAATATTACTGAGAGAAGAGAAAGAGAAAATACTGCTTCCAAATAGGTGCTGCTAATTCTCCTCTCTTTTTCTAGGGATACTAATTTGAAGGTAGGAGATTTCATTCCCCATCAGCAAAGTGGATCAGTGACAGTTGGGAATAATGTTAAATTTTGTATTAATCACAGACATTTTCATAAAAGCACTATAAGGTCTAGAATTCTGCATAATTGCCTTTTACTATCATGGCTAACACTCATAGTTTATGTAATTCATCAACTTTTCTGGGGAGAAGTTTTACTGTAAATGTTGCCTTCATTGTCTACCTTTCCACAATATCAAAGAAAGAATTTATCTCCAGTGTGCCTCTAGAAAGCCACAGAAATTATTTCTCATTATTTTCAGTTTGAAGTTTCCTACTAAGAGGCTGAATATGGAATGACATTGAAATGCTCTCAGGATCACTGGGAGGCTAGAATTCATGCAGATAGGAAAATACAAAGGAAGGAAACACACTAAATAGAAATGATGGTTGTATTATGATGATGAGTATATCTTTTTCATTAGATACCATTTATAAATCATGTTTAATATAATTTCCAGAAGAATAAAAATGAGCAGAATCAAGGGAGAAAAGGAAACAGGTCTTTAAAAAGTATCAACATTAATAAGTAATCTTGAAGACACAGAAATAAAAAGAACCAAAACAGAAAAGGAAAGAGAAGTACGAAGGAAAAAGAATGAAGAAAGACTTCGGGAACTATATGACTCCATGAGGAAAGGAAATATAAGAGTTATAGGAATTCCAGAAGGAGAGGAGAGAGATGTAGGAACAGAGAAAATATTCATGGATATAATTGAAGAGAACTTCCCAAATGAGAAGAAGGAGCTGAAAATTGATATACAAGAAGCAAGAAGAACACCAAACTTCCACGACGAAAGGAAAAACACAGCAAGACACATAATAGTAAAGCTCCCAAGAATCCAGGACAAGGAAAAAATAATGAAGCTGACAAGAGGGAAGAAACAGATAACATTCAAAGGAAAACCAATCAGGCTGACATCAGACTTCTCTGAAGAAACACTACGGGCAAGGAGAGAGTGGAGGGACATAGTCAACAGACTCCAAGAAAACAGATGCCAACCAAGAATACTCTATCCCGCAAAGCTCTCTTTCCTCCATGAAGAAAGAATATGGACCTTCCCAGACAAAGAGAAACTCCGGAATTTCATTGCGACTAAACCCCCACTCCAAAAAATACTACAAGGAATCCTAAAGCCAGAACCTCAGAGGGACGAATAACAACGAAAGAAGAGCAAAAAAAAAAAAAAAGTTATTAAAAGAATAAATAAATAAAATCAAAGGAAAGACAAACATAATGGCAAATACAGATGCTAACATATCAATATTAACTCTAAATGTAAATGGACTAAACTCTTCAATAAAAAGACACAGAGTTGCGGCCTGGATTAAGAAACAAAACCCAACCTTTTGCTGTCTCCAGGAAACACATTTAGCTACAAAAGATAAAAATAGGCTCAAAGTCAAAGGATGGAAAACAATCCTACAAGCAAATGGGCCAAAAAAGAAAGCAGGAACAGCTATACTTATATCAGATAAAACAGACTTCAAACTCAAAAAAATAAAAAGAGACCCCAATGGTCACTACATTATGATTAAGGGGACAATACTTCAAGAAGAAATAACACTCATTAACATATACTCACCAAACGAAAGAGCACCAAAATATATCAGACAACTGTTGTCCTCTCTGAAAACAGACATCAGAGAAAACACATATGTAGTGGGAGACTTCAACACACCACTATCAACAATGGATAGATCAACAAGACAAAAAATAAGTAAAGAAACTAAAGCTCTAAATAAGGACCTAGAGCATTTGGGCTTAACAGACATCTATAGAACACTAAACCCAAAAAAAACGGAGTACACATTTTTCTCAAGCGCACATGGATCATTCTCCAGGATCGATCACATACTGGGGCACAAGACAAACATCAACAGATACACCAAGATTGAAATCATACCAACCATCTTTTCTGACCACGAAGGCATCAAACTAGAAATAAATCATAAAAAGAAGGCAAGGAACTATCCTACCTCATGGAGATTAAAAGCCACACTACTGGAAGACCACTGGACTAACGAGGAGATCAAAGAAGAAATTAAAAATTCTTTGAATTGAATGACAAGGAGGACACCAATATCCTAAATGTATGGGATGCAGCAAAAGCAGTAATAAGAGGAAAATATATAGCAATAGAAGCTCACATCAAAAAACAAGAAAGAACTCAAAGAAACAACCTAATCTCGAAGCTCAAAGATCTAGAAAAAGAACAACAAAAAAACCCCAGAACCAGTAGAAGAAAAGAAATAATAAAAACCAAAGCAGAAATAAATGAAATTGAAACTAAAAAAACAATCCAAAAGATCAATGAAACCAAGTGCTGGTTCTTTGAAAAAATAAATAAATAGACAAACCCCTAGCCAGGCTCACAAAGGAAAAAAGGGAGAAAGCACAAATACACAGAATCATAAATGAAAGAGGAGAAATCACAACGGACACAGCAGAAATCAAAAGAATAATCAGTAATTACTATGAACAGTTATATGGAAACAAGTTCAACAATCTAGAGGAGATGGACAAATTCCTACAACTCTACAATCACCCAAAGCTAGATAAAGAAGAAATAGAACACCTAAACAGACCAATTACAAGCAGCGAAATTGAAATGGTAATTAAAAACCTCCCCAAAAACAAAAGCCCAGGACCTGATGGATTTACAAATGAATTCTACCAAACATTCAGAGACGAATTAGTGCCTATCCTTCACAAACTCTTCCAAAAAATTGAGAAGGAAGGGACAATACCAAACACGTTCTATGAAGCCAATATTACACTAATACCAAAACCGAATAAGGACAACACAAAAAAGGAAAACTATAGGCCAATCTCCCTAATGAACACTGATGCAAAAATCCTCAATAAAATTTTAGCTATCAGAATCCAACAATGTATCCATAAGATAATTCACCACGACCAAGTTGGATTCATTCCAGGGGCACAAGGATGGTTTAACATCCGAAAATCAATCAACGTTATCCAACACATCAACAAAAAGAAATATAAAAACCATATGATAATATCAATAGATGCTGAGAAAGCTTTCGACAAAGTGCAACACCCATTCATGATAAAAGCCCTTGAAATTCTTGGGATACAAGGAACATACCTCAACATCATAAAGGCCATCTATGACAAGCCAACAGCCAGTATCATTCTCAATGGTGAAAAGCTGAAAGCAATTCCATTAAGATCTGGAACAAGACAAGGATGTCCACTCTCACCACTGCTTTTCAATATAATACTGGAAGTCCTAGCCAGAGCAATAAGACAAGAGAAAGACATCCAAGGAATCCAAATAGGAAAAGAAGAAGTCAAACTATCACTATTTGCAGATGATATGATAATATACATAGAGAACCCCAAAATCTCCACAGAAAAACTAATTCAACTCATCAATCAATTCAGTAAAGTGGCAGGATACAAAATCAACACGCAAAAGTCAGTAGCCTTCCTATACACAAACAATAAATCTGAAGAAGAAGAAATCAAAAAAACCACCCCTTTTATTATCGAAACAAAAAAAATCAAATATTTGGGAATAAATCTAACAAAAGAGGTAAAGGACCTATACAAAGAAAACTATAAAACACTGTTAAAAGAAATAGAAGAAGACACAAAGAAATGGAAAGACATCCCCTGCTCATGGATTGGAAGAATAAACATTATTAAAATGGCCATCCTACCAAAAGCAATATACAGATTCAATGCTATTCCAATCAAAATCTCAATGGCATTCTTCAAAGAAATAGAACAATTATTGATGAAATTCATATGGAATCACCAAAAACCCCGAATAGCCAAAGCTCTACTGAAAAAAAAAGAAGGAAATGGAGGCATCACACTCCCAGACTTCAAACTATACTACAAAGCCATAATCATCAAAACTGCATGGTATTGGAACAAGAACAGACATACAGACCAATGGAATCGAATAGAAAATCCAGAAATAAACCCACAGATTTATGGTCAACTAATCTTTGACAAAGGAGCAAAGACTATGCATTGGAGCAAAGAAAGTTTGTTCAATAGATGGTGCTGGGAAAACTGGGTCGCTACATGCAAAAGAATGAAGCTTGACCACTACCTCACACCATACACAAAAATCAACTCAAAATGGATTAAAGAACTAGACATAAGACCTGAAACCATAAAATACATAGAAGGAAATATAGGCGAAACACTACGGGATTTGCACATCAAAGACATCTTTACAGACACATCACCCAAAGCAGTGATAGTGAAGAGAAAGATAAACAGCTGGGACTACATCAAATTAAAGAGCTTCTGCACAGCAAAAGAGACAATAACAAAAACAAAGAGAAACCCCACCAACTGGGAGAACATTTTTGCACCCAACACTAATGATAAAGGACTGATCACAAAAATCTGCAAAGAGCTGATGAGACTCAGCAACAACAAAGAAAATAATCCAGTCAAAAAATGGGCAGAAGAGCTAAAAAGAAACTTCTCTGAAGAGGAAATGCAAATGGCCAACAGACATATGAAAAAATGTTCAACATCACTTGTAATCAGGGAAATGCAAATCAAAACTACCATGAGATACCATCTCACACCAGTGAGAATGGCACATATTAAAAAAACTAGCAACAACAAATGTTGGCGAGGATGTGGAGAAAAAGGAACTCTTGTGCACTGTTGGTGGGAGTGCAAACTGGTCCAACCACTATGGAGAGCTGTGTGGAGATTTCTGGACCTACTAAACATAGAGCTTCCATATGATCCAGCAATTCCACTCCTAGGTATTTACCCAAAGGACACAGAAACATCAATTCCAAAGAGCACCTGCACTCCTATGTTTATAGCAGCACTGTTTACAATAGCTAAGCTTTGGAAACAACCCAAATGCCCAAAAATAGATGACTGGATCAAGAAGATGTGGTACATATATACCATGGAATATTACTCAGCATTCAAAAAAGATAAACACATGCAATTTGCAGCAACATGGATGGCACTGGAAGGGATCATGCTCAGCAAAATAAGCCAAAAAGAAAAAGAAAAATACCGGATGGTCTCACTCATAGCAGGAATCTAGAAAACTTAAATAAGGGACCAGGAAAATGAATATAAGAAAGTGAAAATCAAAATCAACAAAAACTATGAACCAGAGACACTTTTTGGGGGGGGGGGCGGGAGGGGAAGGATTGGGGTCAGAATGGGGCGTTTGCAATTGTATGGGGGAATATAAAAATAAAATTTAATATTTGAAAAAAAAAAAAAAAAATAATAATGCTCAAATTATTTTTATAATGCAAAAAAAAAAAAAATCTTTGTGTGGAATAAAATGTGAACTAATTTGGAGAAAGAAAAAAAAAAAAATAAATAAAAAGTATCAACATTGCTTATTCCACTCCTAGGTATTTACCCAAAGGACACAGAAACATCAATTCCAAAGAACACCTGCACCCCTATGTTTATAGCAGCACTATTTACAATAGCTAAGCTTTGGAAACAGCCCAAATGCCCAAAAATAGATGACTGGATCAAGAAGATGTGGTACATATATACCATGGAATATTACTCAGCATTCAAAAAAGATAAACACATGCAATTTGCAGCAACATGGATGGCGCTGGAAGGGATCATGCTCAGCGAAATAAGCCAGAAAGAAAAAGAAAACTACCGGATGGTCTCACTCATAGCAGGAATCTAGAAAACTTAAATAAGGGACCAGGAAAATGAATAACTATAAGAAAGTGAAAATCAAAATCAACAAAAATCTATGAACCAGAGACACTTTTAGGGGGGTGGGTGGAGGGAGGGGAGGGATTGGGGTCAAAATGGGGGGGTTGAAATTGTATGGGGAATATAAAAATAAAATTTATTATTAAAAAAAATAAAAAAATAAAAAGTATCAACATTGCTTCATGACAAAGTTTTGATAGAAATTCTATCATAAATATATAATTATGGTAATTTCATAATTATAGTTTAGAATCACCAAAAAATGCAATATTTTGGAGTAGTAAACAAGCCTGCATAACTTTAGAGAAAGGCTTGTGTCAATAAATGGTTCATTAACATTCTTGTGGAGATACTTTAACACATTACACTAGGAAATTATATTGCTGCAAATTAGATACTGTAATTAGGTATATTTCCAACTTTAATTTTAATTTGAAGATATGGCTATCTCCACATCTAAATTTATTTTATTCCCTGATTTAAGGGCAGGTTGCAAGATAGGTCAGCTGTGTTCACTGAAAGTGTCTATAAATTCTTGGAAGAATACTCCATATTTACAGTCTACAGAGCAACTCAACTAGAAAATATAAAGTTATGTTTCTGTGGATTTATTGTCACTTTAATGGCATGTTACCACAATCCTCTTAAACTTTTATATCTGGGGTAGTTTTAGGTTAATGCACATTTAATGAAAAGTGAAGGTAATGGTATTGGACATGTGCAAATGTAACTGCTCTCACCTGAGTGAATTGTCTTTTAATGTTCATAGATTCCCAAAGTACAACCTTATACTGTCAGAATGGAGAAAGCAAATTCTTAAATTCATGATGTTTGTGATGAGATAGAAAACGTGTTTTTTTCAATATCCAATGGCTTGTTTAAAGATAATCTTTGTTTTTTTATTCATATTCAAGTAGGACTGAAAATGAAGGCTAGACCTCTTTTGGACTGAAAACATGTTCCTGTTTTGGGATGAGGAGACAGAACTTCATGGAGAAAGAAAGATATTGTGCAATAATGTTCAATTATGAAAAGAGAATTGAGCTTACATTTTAGAGGAATTATGTATACACAGAACTCTCTCAACTTTTCTTATTTTTTTAATTCTGACTAATTAGATACTTGTGGGGGGGGTGGAGGGACAAAAATACTGTAAATATAAACCTACTACAAAAATAATGTAATCTATATAAACGAAAATATTATAAATGGAGACTATTAACTGCCTTGGTAAATAGGTGAAGGTGGTGGAACCTGGTGCTTTGTGATGACCCAGAATGCAGATTATGTTCCAACCTAAACACTGTCTACAAATCCTTACTTTTGTAGGATTCATATTATTTTTCTTAAAAGTCTTTATCTTCTGGGCATCCCCTGGTGGAGCAGGTGGTTGAGTGCAATGTTGTGAAGCTATCCACGGCCTCTGCAGCCTGGGTTCAATTCCTGCCCAGCCAGGGAGATTCCCACATGATGTGGCAGACCTCTCCTGTCTCACCCGCTGCTCCCCTCAGCAGTGTATTTCGTCAGTCTGCCTGCTTTGTTCCCCGCTCTGTCTCTGGTGAATCCTCTCACCCTTCCATGCCTCTGGCCTATACCCCAGTTAATAAATAAATAAATAAATAAATATTTTTTTAAAAAGTCTTTATCTTCTCTGATGAAATAAATGCTCAATTTTTAAATTTTAAGTTTTTTTCTAGCCATACATACTAACATCTTTTGTTGTAAAAATAAGAAGACTCATAAATGTCTAAATAGTATCTGAACTTAATGTAGTGTGTTGATTTTCAATGATGCACACCTGAAACACATAATACTATAATGCAATTTTATGTTAATAAAAAATTAAAAAACAGCAGTGGGGAAATATTGAATTGAATAAGTTATTGTACTCATAAGAATAAAAAGTCTCTTTAGCTCAATAATTAAATCAACAAATGAGCAAATAATAACAGAAATGTATTACGATTATATCTTTCTTCACAAGTAATTAATTAGATTAGATAGAATTCTCATTTCAAAATCATGCCTAATCTACATTCCAAAAAGAAATTCACAGATTGTAATCCTTTCTTATTTTTTGTAGGTTGCTTAAGACAGATTGTAAACACAGGCAAGCTGGAACCTTGATTTTGGAACTGGAAAATTTAGAAATGTTATCTGCTGCTATTACAGAGTAAACTACCTGTGACGCTGGGGAAAACATTCTACATACAAAAACTTTGGGGTTGGAGATTGACTAAGAACTCTCTGGGAGGTGGACCTGTGATTTATAAAAACAAAACAATATCCATACAAGAAAAGCAAAGTTTTTTAACAGTCAAGAGTTAAATGCTTTGCATATAGTGGTATTGAATGTAGAGGTAATTTTAAGGTGAAACATTTATGGGTTCCTATTGAAATCAAAGACTATAATTTGAAGCCTGGAGTTTGAGAAGCAGAGGCCTACAAACAGAGACTCTTCCTTGGAAGTGATGAGAAAATATCTATAACCTTGCATATGTCCAAAAAAACAGACATGGTCAAACAGATAATAACAAAAGGGGAAATGCTAGTTTGGAAAATAACTTGAAAAAATGTTCAGATTTTTTAGTTTCCTGTCCTGCAAAATAATCCCATTATGCTATGCAAAATTCATAACATCATTGTTGAACAATTTTAACCTTGTGTCAGATGTGTTCTGAGAAACAAAAGGGAAGACCATCACTTAGCATAGTGGGTGCAGTGAACTAAGCTTCTCCCTAGTTCAGCACATGAAGCCCCTGGAGGGGTATGTGAAGGACAAAAATGACCTAAAGGGCCTCCCTGGTGGTGCAGCAGGTTGAGTGCTGTCCTGTGAAGCTGTCCGCAGCCTCTGCAGTGTGGGTTGAAATCCAGGCCGGCCAGGGAGAAACCCACATGGAGCATCAGACCTCTCCTGCCTTGCCTGCTGCTCCCCTCAGCAGTGTCTTTGGTCTGTCTGCCTGTTGTGCTCCCCGCTCTGTCTCAGGTGAATTCTCTCATCCTCCCACAACTCTGAACTATAACCCCACTCTTGTATAAATAAATAAATCCTTTTAAAAAAAAGTGACATAAAGAGAAAGGAAAGATGGAGTCTATAGGCAGTAATAATATTATTTAATATTAGTCAAGCTTTTAGTATTTGCTAAGCCTTTTATTAGGTTGCATTCAGACTCCTAAATAATATTTGAGGTAAGGACACTGGGGATCCTATAAAAACACTGTGTGGCTTTGAGAATTACTGATGACACATTAAAAGGAAAGGTATGATAAAATCCCAGAGACCCTGACAAAACTTAGAATGGATCCAATATATTTATATCAAAGGAGAGTAGTCATAGTTTTTTAAAACTATCTCCTGAATAAGACTTTGGGCAGGAGAGAGTCTACGGCAGTTCTATTACATGTTGTAAGAACTAAAACTGTTCAGTTACAAATCCTGAATACAAAGATCAGAGTTTCAATTTCAACTTTATATGTTAGTCATCAGTTCTGGAGTGAATCATAGGACTGTTTTGAATTCCATTTTTCATATCTTCTCCCAGATTTCCTAAGAAGATGAAATGAGATAAAAAGTAGAGATGTAAGATGTGAAGTTCTAGAAAATGTTAGACCTAGTCATGTTCTTACTTCTTCTGGTCTCCTTTTGAATTATGTCATAAAAAAGTAATGGAATTACAAGGTTTGGGAATGGGATGAGCAAACAATGAAATTAGTGAATATGCTAAATTAAAAGCTGTCCTTATCCAAAATATTCTAAGAACTTCCCTCAATTCTTCAAGCACTGGGACAAGATATTTAGGGAGTTTCATGAAGCCACATATCTTAGTTTCATCCATGAAAATATAAGTATTTTGTTGATTGTTCATTGCAGTATTTTCTCAGTTTTTAATATCACAAAGTTATCAATTTAAAAATATTGATGAAATAGTAACATGAAATTTTAAATAACTATTGAATATATAGTGACTGAATTTGGTTAATAAAAAAAAGCAAAACCTTAGGCCACTCTATCAATTATATATTTATATAATTACATATATATATATATAATATATATAGTCACTATTTTCCATATAAGAATGGCTATGGAGTAGAATGCAAAGAAAAATAATGACGATAATGAAATCTAAGCGCAAAAATTATTTAAAGAATTCCATTTTCTCTGTTGGTCATGGAAAACCTGCAATAAGGAGGGTATACCATATCAAGTGACTGTACTAGTGATTTAGTAGAACAAAATAAGTGCATGAACCCCTTTTAAAATAGTTTTATATATTAGGATTCTTGTTCCAAATCAGACTCAAATCAGAGATGTTTTTCTCCATGCCAGAACCGAAATTAATTCGTGGATCATTTAAGATTCAGAACTAAAAGAGACAGATATCAAACAGACCAAAGACTTTTCAACTTTCTCTTTTCAGATAAAATTTAGACTTTTAGTTTTAGATTAACTATTAGTAAAAGTTAAGAGATACAAAAACATTTGTGATTTGCCTGAGATCACTCAAATAAACAGTTAAAATATGAGGACTATAAACCACATCTCCTGATATATCCTCCAGTGATTTCCCCACTATATCTCACAAGTCTTATCTGTAAACATTTCATGTATGTGCTTTTCATAGAGTTTACACTGCCATTTTCTAGAATTACTTTTATCCCTTTGATAATGAAATCCTTTTCTAGATTATTGTTCTACAGAGGAAGAAAATACATGTCTGTGACAGCTGTGAGGAAAAGATTAATTTATTGAAGACAATATCATTTTATGTTAGCCCCCAGAAAATAAGTTTACTCCCAAGAAAGGTCTGGGAAACTAGCTATGGTCAAGTTCATAAATAGTCAGATTTACCACATGGCTTGAAATCTATCCTTGAGCATACAGTGGCTTACCTGATCTCCTGAGCGAGCAGAGTTCTGCCAGATTCTATAGCTGCCAAATTATTAGACCTACAATGATTGGGTCTGCATTGAACATGTACATACTTTTTTTTTTCCTGGTTACCACTCCTTAAAAATACATAGTTTGACAACCATTTATATACAAATTTCTTTGTATTAGGTATTATTATAAGTAATCTTGAGATGACTTAAAGTATACAGGAGAAAATGGATAGACCATCTGTAAATACCATGTCGTTTATAGAAGGACTTGAACACCCATTGGATTTTGGTATCTGAGGAAGCAACATGTATCTTATTTTCATCAGGAAAATCAATACAGGTACAGCAGAAGTCTGCTGGTCTCCTTCATGCTCCTTCTTAATTCCATTTCTTTTCCTCCCTTATAGAGATCAACTCTGAAGAAACTTCTGAAATTAACAATATTTTATTTTATTTTCAAATTTCTTGAACTACATGTAATACTATTATTATATGTTTAAATAATTCTTATATTCTTGAATATCACAGTGGTATTGATTATATGTTCTCATTATATGGGTATATGTTTAAATGTGAAATGCCATTGAGATTTGCTAATTGATTTCAAATGATTCAAGAAGACATTTTGGTGCTTGTATGAATGTTTGTAGAAAAACAGAAAATGTGACAAAACATTAATAATTGGCTATTTTAGTTAAGGTATTTATAAGTGTTCTTTTTATTGTGTCATATTTTCCCCACAGATTTGAAATAAAGAGAAAAAGTTTAGGAATTATAAAGCATCCGATAAATAATATTATCCTGTATGTGTTAACAATTACGTTGCTATAATTTTTCAGAACTAAATACTGCATTTGAGATTGTCATTCAATCACATATATGTCTATATCATTTATTTTAACTTATAAAGCCACTATAAACTGGATTGTCTCCTCTTAATGAAATTTAGCTTGTTTTTTTTTTCTATTTTAATAATGATATAGTAGGTATGCTTGTGAATTGCTGCTTATGCATGTAAGGAAAGTGTATGTTTATCTTCGTTCTAGAGGCCACTCAAAACAGTACAGGTTCTTTTATATTGGTGAAAGATTGTGACTTAATCACTGATTAGCTTAGAAGAGGCACTTGATATCACATGCTCACGGCCTATGGAGCCATGCCTTAGACATTACATGCAATTCCATTTGAAGGTGACTGGGTTGTGAGTTGTGGTTCCTGTTCTATGTATGTCTGGGGTGCCTTATTTAGATCAAAGTTGGAGTCTAGGAATAGTGTTAATTTGATAATTAATATCCATTCTATACTCCACACTACTGAAATGTACTTATTAGAACTGTAATTCCATATTGTAGAAAAATATTTTATGTAAAATACCTTGAAATATAATATTAAAAATATCTTCAGTGCCCTCATGTCTCCTATATCAGTAATAGAAAGGGTGATAAAAACTCTTAGAATCTTAAATTAATAAAAAAATTGTAAAATCTTGCTCTCTCTATATATATAAATAGAGAGAGAGAGAGAGAGAGAGAGAGAGAGGGAAAAAACCAAAGACAGCAATTTCCAAATCTATCCAAATGAAAAGGGAATTGATACATAAATAATAGTCAACCTTAAACAAGTAGTCAGAAGGTTCTGTTCATTCAAATCACTCTAGGATCCAGGTTGAGGGAATCACCAAAAATTTATGGCACTCTTAATGAGAGGCTTTCAGGATTCCCCTATATTGAAGTATAGCACAAAGAATTGTAATTGAACACTAAATTCTCCACCTCACCCCTTCAGTTTATATTCTATTGTTCATAACAAGTCACCTGCTATGCCTATTTCTCCAGATGCAAACAAATGTATCTTCCTTGTGCCTTGAATCAGAGAGGAGTCAGGTCTGAGGGAGAATACTAATGATACCTGTTAGAGAGATGTATCCCTTGAGACATGAGGAAAATCAGAACTATTAAGTCTATAACTGCATGTTGTACCTCCCTATTACATTTATAAACTTGGTATATTTGAATTAAACTGAAAGTATTAAGGAAAAGAGTCATTACGTATCTCAAGGAGTTTCTCAGAAAAAGGAAAGGGATGATAGTAGGGAAGGGGGGAGACCAATTATATTTTAAAAAGAGAGCTTAGATTAACTTTATAATAGCATTTGAGTTATTCAATGAGGTGCTGTTATCTCTCTTCTTGTATTACATTTACTTTTATCTTTTTCATTAGATATACCTTTCTGCCAGTTAGATGAAGCCTTGCCACTGGTGGTTTGCAAGTGGGTTCTCATATCAAAAATGGTGCAGCAAAAATACGGTTAAGTTCAGAGATTCAACTTTGAAAACATGTATGTAATGTAGAGAGATTTAGATCTTTATGAGAAAAATGAATTCTGCCCCCCCTACTTTCGGGGTGGGGGGGTTGTAAAACTGGAGGGGGGATTATCAGAGAGACTACACAGATAAAGAATGTGGGCAGAACGAGAGCACATAAAAGAGAAAGACTTTATCATTAAAGATTTTCTGCATGACTCAGATGATAAGAACTCAGATGAGTATCTCAGCAGTAATTTAGAGTTCAGTAGGGAGCAGGAGAGTTTCACATAGATTTTGTGAATATGACCAATTGAAATTGAATAAAGAAACTGATGAGGCATAAATAGTAGTATTAAGGGTGATGAATTTAGAGTATAAATTTAGTGTGAACTAAGAATGCTCCATTATAAAAACTTCTTTGTTGCATGGAAAAAAAAAAAAAAACAGAGCAGAAGAAATTTTGGGGAGATGATAGAGTTTGATAAAGATTATGTAAGGCACACTTAAATAGAAGACCTTAGGATGCTATTGCCTTAGGACTGAAATAATGCTGTCTTTTCTTTTTTCTTCCTATAAGAGAAATTTATTAAGATGTTTGTTTTTCACTTATAATTAAGAAAACTTGTTATAACATGGTATAACATGTTAATATAGCATTATATCACACAACTATTTACCAAACTTAGACAGCTTAGCATTCAATAAAAATGGTAACAGATTTACAAGGCATCTATAGCTAATCATATAATAGCATTGCAGTAATAGTCTTCCTAAAATGTGGAAAACGTCCATATGTACATGTATATGTAATTATAAAATATATTCATGAAGATATAATAACTGGGGCATTTATTAAGGGTAGAATAGTGAAATATCAAACAATGGAATTATAATAAATGAAAACTAATATTCTACATTATATCTTTATAATTTTTAAGAACTTTCAAGGAACTTTCTAAGGGAAAATTTAGTTTCCTTAGAATGCCATTATAGAAACTCTTAATGTTTATTCATTTTATCAACTCTAAAATTGTTAAAAGCCTTTTGGGAACATAGTGATGTTGAAAGAAGTTAATACATTCCACATGTTTCCATGATTTTCTATTAAGTTCAAGTTATTTTCTTCACAAAAGTACTCAGTGAATTGTTTTGATTGTGCTCACTTTAACTCTAGAGTCTCTGCAGTTTTCTTAAATGAGAGGCAGCTTGGTATCTGAGTAAACACAAACACCTGATAGCCAGAGACAACTTACTAGATGTGTGTCACCTCCCCAGTTGTAAAATGGTACTCTAATATATATTTGTATTATCTGTAAAGTTTGTTTTGAATATTAAGTGACATGTGTGTAAATCTCAGCAAAGTGCTTGGCTCATAAAAAGCTTTGGCAAAGCTAGAGTACTGTTTTTGTTGCAAGAGATTTTGGTCTTTGTAAGCAGCTGTTCTCTTTTGATAAAATCTTTCCCTTTACAAAAACAACGAAGGAAGAGTTAGAATGATCTTGGTAGCATTAACTTCAAACTCCCTCCAGGAATGGACTTTTGCTTTTATTTTCAGATGACCTCCAGTCTAACACACTCTTGAATAATTTCATTGTTAGCATGCAAATAACATTAGGAGGGTACTAAGGTTAATGACATGGATATTCAGTTATTAAAAGACTGTTCTTCTAAATCCAGCTTTGCCTCCTCAGAAAGTCCCAACATATGTATATATTCTGCCTCTGATCTATAATGAAGAGGTCTCTTCTATTTTCTACGTGGAAATCCTTGAAATAAAAGATATTCAAAATGTTTCCCCTGTATTAGTTTCTCGGGAGAAAAAAAAAAAAAAAACACTGGCTTATATATTTGGATTATACTGTAAAATCCTCATTATTAAGTAAATATTCATTTCTGAGAGAATAATTCAATTAAAAAGTACATTTAAAAATGGTTCCTCTCTTTTATCCTCTTTTTTTAAGATTTATTTATTTATTTATTTATTTATTTTATACAAGAACTGGGGTACAGGCCAGAAGCGCGGGAGGGTGAGAGAATTCACCAGAGCCAGAGCTGGGAGCAGAACAGACAGAAGGACCAAAGACACTGCTGAGGGGAGCAGAGGGCACAGCAGAAGAGGAGTGCTGCGCCTTGTGGGGTTCTCCCTGGCCAGCGGGAATCGAACCGGCACTGCAGAGGCTGCGGCCAGCTTCGCAGTGTGGCGCTCAACCTCTGCGCCACCGGGGAGGTCCTCTCTTTTATCCTCTTGAAGTAATATTTCTATTACTCACTATATATGTGACTGAAGTCTAGCAAATTATTTGACATTTCATAGAAACAGCCGTGATATATAGATCTCTGGGTAGTGACATTGGTATTTAAAACACATAAAACTTAGCCAAATAATTTGTAGGTTGAACATGATTAAAAATTATATCACTGTAAGAAATCTGACAAGATGGTGGCAGGTTGAAGATGCCAGTCTCACCTCCTCCATATATTCACAGCTAGTTTGCAGTGGATCAAAGTACGTGCACGCGCGCGCGCGCGCGCGCACACACACACACACACACACACACACACACACACACACACACACACACACACACACACACACACACACACACACACACCCCTGAGGGAAAATGGGTGATCACAGCCCACACTGTGAGCAAAGATCCAGCAAAATGGGTTAGGAGAAAGTTCAAGTGAACTGTGTTTTAGTGATACTTGCAGCAAAACCCACAAAAGGAAAGGGTGAGTGCAATGTCCCCTTCTGTTATTGCCTGGGACTATAGGGCCTCAGCTACAATCTTGTCTGGTTTATGATGGTGACAGTTGAGAAAACAGGTCGTGAAGCCCATACATGGGGAGCAGGAACAAGTCTAGCTCCAGCATCGAGCAGCAGCTGACCCATGGGGTCCAGCCACAGCAGTGGCCCCGTGCCTAGTGAGCCAGTGAGTGACCAGTGAGAGCCCTCCCCGCTGCAGAGGTGCCCTATTAGCTTTTATACAATTTATAGGCAGACTGGCACAGGGCCACATTTAAGTCTAGTTTACAGAAATATGTGTTCACACATGCAAACTATAAGTCATACGTACATTATTATTTACTGTTTTCCGCATATGAGGGCTACATCTCAAGGATGTCTGTTATCTCCTAGACTACCTGCACGCAAAGGTTATGGCAAAAACACTCCAAGAAACTATGTCTTCTGTGGGCCCTACAGGGACATACTCATTGCAGAGATACCTGGGACCAGGCCAGCCTGGATAAAGGAGTGCTCAGAGCTGGCACCCAGGACAGATGGTGCACTATCAGAGATTCGCAGGCTAAGAGGTGCAGAACAGCAATTACTGATTTGAGCCCCAGGCTTTCAATGTGAAACAGCTGGATCCTGAATCAGGTGGTGAGGTCACTTTTGTCTCTTCATAGAAAATGCTACTACTAAAATTTATTCAAACCACCTGCCTGCCCCACCCCAGGCCTAAAACTGAAACAAGAAAGAACACTTGAATAAACTAGACTTTATACTCCTGTTAATAACAGGAGCAAACTTTTCAGGATAATGATCTGTGTTGGAAAATAAAGCAGAACATCTCCCAGCCTGTGGCCCCATACCAACCACAATTCATGCCCAGGACTGCATCTAGTGCTCAAAAATAGCCGAGACTGGAAGTAGACACAAGACACAATTCAATAACAAAAGGCAAACTATCAATTAATATATAGACAGCAGATGTGAACATTCAGTTCACAAAAAGTCTATCTATAAGGCCAAAAGACATATGAAAAATGTTCATCTTCTCTTCCAATAAGAGATATGCAGGTTAAAAACACAATGAGATGCCAAGTCATGCCCATGATAATGACACGTATATAACAAGATTTGTAGAGGATGCAGAGAAAATGGAATCCTGCTGGTACATTGTTGGTGGAAATATAAATTGGTGCAGTCTTAGGAAAATGATTTAGAGTCATCTTATAAACTAAAAATGCCATACTATATGCTCCAGTAATCCCACTCTTAGGCATATATCCAAGAATGTGAAGCTATCAATACAAAATCCATATATTCCACAATGTTTTTAGTTGAATTATTTATAATGAGTAGGATGTGGAAACAGTCTGTCGAAAGTGTTGTGCATCCATCCTAGGCCAAGCAGGTTCATTGTTGATTCAGGCAGAAGGAACAATAATTTTGGAGTCTTCAGTAGATTTGACAGACCTTTATTGCTAAAGCAGTCAAACCAGCAGGCAGGGAGGCAGGCAGGCAGCAACTGAACCACCTAGGCCCCATGAATCTCCCCTTTTATCCCTCTCTTCTCAGTCCAGGTTTCATAATCATAGGTGCATGTGTCCTGTGCTCATGCTCCCGAACCCTTTCTGCAATAACATGTCATCATGTGTGGGTATTGAAACCTGGGAGGAAAACACAGTCACAGGCTTTGGCTGTAAAGGCAGGTAGTGTGAGGCCAAAAAGAGCTTGAGTACCCCATGTTCTCACATAAGGACAACAAGATCAAGAAGATGTGGTATATGCACAGTATGGAGTACTGCTCAGTCAATACAGAACGAAATGCAGCAATTGTCAACAAAATGGAGAGAGTCTGAGGGAATTACGTGTAGCAAAGCAAGTCCAAATGATAAAAACATATACTGGATATTTTCATAACAAACAATTTGCTAAAATGAAACATTAAAAAGTACACATTAAGGGGCCTCCCCGGTGGCGCAGCGGTTGAGCGCTGGGTTGCGAAGCTGCCCGCGGCCTCTGCGGCGCCGGTTCGATCCCCGGCTGCTCCCCGGCCACCGGCGGAGGATCCCACATGGTGCGCAGACCTCTCCTGCCACCCGCTGCTCCCCTCAGCAGTGTACTTCGGTCCTTCTGCCTGCTCTGCTCCCCGCTCTGGCTCTGGTGAATTCTCTCACCCTCCCGTGCTTCTGACTGTACCCAGTGCATGTATAAACAAAACAAACAAACAAACAAAATAAATAAATAAAAAAAAACATGCCTCTATAAAAAAAAAAAAAAAAAAAAAAAAAAAAAAAAAAAAAAAAGTACACATTAAGAAATATTGCATTCTAAAATTCAAAGGGAGGAGAGAAGGAGACGGGCAAGGGAATATAATGCATGGTGCTGGGGAAAAAGAGAACAGGCAATAATATAACAAGGCAAATTAACAAAGACTTCTCTAAAATAAAAAAGTAGAAAAGAAATCAAAATGCCATTTCATGAGGGTAACAGAAGGGTAGGTGTTACCTGGACTCTAATTCTTTGAATTTTCAGAAATTCAGAGCATACTTAACTGGGGAGAAAGCATAAAATGATATCACTTGTTTGGGAATATAATAAAAAAAAAAATCCTGATATAGGAAACTCTGTACAACAGCAGTAGAAAAAAATATTTTTATTGTTTTATAAATATTAAACTAGAAATTGTGGTGCATCATAGGCTATTGGCTAGGAGATTGCAGAGACAGAAAGAAGGGTTACCCATACAATGTCAGATCTCAAGTAGAAGAATGATTGCTGGCCATTTATCCTAAATTCATCTGATAATTGTGATAGCTATCTATGCTAATTAATTGGTTTTAGTCAAAGGAAATTAAATCAATATCTTTATGACAGGAGGTAATATTGCCACTGGAAACAAGAGGCCCACTAAGTTGGCTTGCACTCTGTCATAAAAGCTTAGAGATGGACATGCCATCTCCCTAGAAGTTTGCCTTTCCAAAAGATGGTACCCAAGTCCGAAATAATACATTTCTAGGTCATAAAGCTGGCAGGAGACTTATTCAGCATCTAAAAACGATTTACGCTTCCCCATCCCATCCACATACAACATCTGGTCTGTGTTCACAAGGAGGCTTCAAGCAAAGGGGGGCTGTCTATCCCCATGGATGGGGACAGGGGAAGAACACCTCTGCAAGGCTAATCACATACATAGAGATTCTGGCAGGGGCTTCCAGACTGCTGACTCCCCAGAGGCAAAGGGGTGAGAGCATAGGTCAGTGAATGACCTGTGGTCTATGCTCACAAGGAAATTGAGAATGAGCACCTGACAGCCTCATTGTAGGGGAAAGCTCAGCTCTGTTAGCATTTAAAACACATAGACTTTTAAACAAGGAGCTTCTGAACATCAGTCTTCAAAAAGACTGAGGCTATGACTATCCCTCACTCCACTGGTACCTCTGGACCTGTATCTAGATTGTGTAGTCAAAATTATAGGTAACCAGAGGGGACAGAGTCTGTAGACAAAGGGCTTTCTGGTTGCTTGTAGTCAGGGTGGGGTGTCAGGAGAGGTGCTAGCTTCTGCACAATATGCTTTCTTGTGCTTCTCCTGAAGCTTCCAACTTGCTGTGACAAAAGAGTACAGAATTCCTGGGGGAAAAGTTCTAATACATCAAAATGGATAGACAAAAATCCACACCATAAAGTAGTACTTCCCGTGCAGGTGCATGGTATAATTTTTGAACTACTCCCAGACCTTCTTAGACCCAGGTGTTCCTGGCTACCTCATGATGTGGGTCATTGTCTCAAGGCTGTCATGTGGGAATGCCTTATCCCAAATCTTTTACACGCACAAAGTGCACAGAGAGGCCATGAGCTCACAGGTGCAGAGGCACTAGGTGGAAAAGAGGCCATAATGAATGACTTCAGAAATACAATTGATGAGCAGAAATTAGAGACTGAAGTGTTAAATAAGAAAGTAAGGAAGTTGTAGGGTGAAAAAATATCAATAGAGGAGCTTTAAAAAATTTGCAGAAAACTATGAAAGCAGATTAGGCCAAATGGAGGAACAAACCAGTGACTTCAAAGACATTGTAAAAAAACAATCCAGGTAAACATATAAAGAGAAAGATGAAGAAAATGATGAAATCTTTTGAAAATTATCCAAATCCATTAGGAAAGACAACATAGGAAAATGGGTAGCCCAGAAAGGGAAGAAGGGGAGATGGAAGCAGAATATTTATCCAAAGAAATAATAGAGGAAAAATTCCCAAAATGTGGAAGGAATTAAAGAAATAAGTAGATAGAACCAGGAGACCAAACACATCTCATCTCTAACATCTATGTGAACTTCTACAGGGACTGCTAATGCAATTACTACTGCTGAGAGGAAACAGGAATACCCATTGGTATCCTGCATCTTAGGAATCTGTATGATTGATTGAGTCTTAAAGTCCCTCGGTGTGAAATGCAGAAACATGTTTTTAAATATAAAGTTTAGTAGAGGCTCTACCTTGCCTGAAGGAAGATTATTTATCCCCATTTCTTGTTGACTCAGGATGACTGCTCAACCTTCCAGAAGTCATAACAAAGATCGTGTCACTTCTAATTTATGAAAAAAATATAAATGCTAATTTTCATTTGAATATACCCATTATTTTCTTTTTGTTAAGATTTATTTATTTACACAAGAACTGGGGTACAGGTCAGAGGCACAGGAAGGTGAGAGAATTCACCAGAGAGAATGGGGAGCAGAACAGGCAGATGGACCTAGAACACTCCTGAGGGGAGCAGTGGGCGAGGCAGGAGAGGTGTGCCACGCCATGTGGGTTTCTCCCTGGCAGGCCAGGAATCGAACCCATGCTGCAGAGGCTGCGGACAGCTTCACAGCACAGCACTCAACCCGCTCTGCCAGCGAGGAGGGCCCCCTTTCATTATTTTCTCTAAGTTTCTCTTCATGGACCCCTTCATGGTCTATATAATGTGTGGGATTACCAGTTTCCAGGAATGAACATCTCTAGATCACAGTTTTCCACAATAATTATATAATCCAAACCCTAATAATATGGTTAAGGGTAAAACAACACATAAGTATTAAAAATAAGAATCTTAATTCTGTTGAATTTAAGAGAATATATTTTCCAGCCCTTCAGGAAAAAAAAAAATGTACTTATAAGTTATTTTATGGCCCCATTGAAATTAAGTAAATCCTTTTTATTTTATTTTTTCACATTATGTTTATTGAGGTAAAGTAGGTTTTTATCATTGCATCTGTTCTAAAGTTATAGGTTTAGGGCCTCCCTGGTGGCACAAGAGGTTAAGCACTGCACTATGAAGCAATTTGCAGCCTCTACAGCCCGAGTTCGATCCCTGGCCAGCCAGGGAGCAACCCACATGACGCAGCAGACCTCTCCTGCCGCGCCCGCTGCTCCCCTCAGCAGTGTATTTCACTTAGTCTGCCTGTTCTTTTCCCCACTCTGTTTCTGGTGAATCCTCTCACCCCCTTTCATCTCTGGCCTGTACCCCGGTTCTTGTATGCATAAAAAAGTAAATCTTTAAAGTTATAGGTTTAAACTTCTACAAATGGGGCCTCCCTGGTGGCCTAGTTGTTAAGTCTCAGCGTTTTCACCACTGTGGCCTAAGTTTAATCCTCAGCCAAGAAGCTGACTCACATATGGTGCAGCATACCTCTCCTGTCTCCACCTACTGTTCCCCTCAACAGTGTATTTCAGTAAATTCACCTGTTCTACTTCCACTCTGTCTCTGGTGAATCCTCTCACTACCCTGCATCTCTGGCCTACCAGTTCTACACAACAATAAATAAAATTTAAATAAATAAATAAATAAACTTCTACAAATATACATTTTCACATCTTGATCACCACCAGTTCACCTACTTCCTCTGCCCTATATGCCGATGATCTCCCTTCATCCTTCAGTGGGAATAGTGTTTTTTTTTTTTTTTTTTCATTTTACAAGTCCCAGTCCATAAAACTATACTCACATTCATGTGTCTTTTCCTTTTCCTTTCTATGAATGATATTTAAGTGACCTTCATTTTGGCTTTGTTTGATTGATGTTATGGACTCATTTTCTGAACAAGATGAGATTCTCTCAAACACCCTGGCTTTGCCACATCTCAGCTCTTGTGACTAAGGCAACGTGTGTTCCATTCAAGATATAGTGGGTTATAAATATTGTTTTGTTTCATAAACAATAGCAGAAAAGCAAGCCACTTTTAATGGTTTTCTAAATCACAGATAACAATATTATAAAAATATAGCAAAGTACTATAAAGCAATCAATCTAACTATAACTTATCAACAATTAAATACTATATTTTCTATTTTTAACATTAATGGTAAATAATGGTAAAAGAAAATCCTGTGCTTATATAATGCTCCAAATAGGAATTATTTCTTAGTCTAGAAAATGAGGTGACTGAATATACATAATTTTAGTTCTTAAGTTCTTTTCATCCTTAAAACTTTAATTTAGGAAAACAATCCATCTATCTATAACCTTTCTTTTTTTAAGTTTCTTATTATTGTCAATCTGAGTGAATGTCAATTTTAATTAGCTGGATAGAATTATAAACATTCATTTGTTTTTTACAAAGCTAGTATCTGTTGTGTATTATATTTCCAGCGAAACTCTGCTCCTTCATATTATCATCATCATGTAATTTCAAGAGTTTCAGTAACTCTTGAAGAGGCAAACAAATTTATTCTAGCAAAAGCAAAGAACTTAGGAAGTTCAGAAGAAAGAAGCTGGGCATGTGTGTTTCATCTGGCAATGCCATTCATATCACTCATGTCTTTGGTTGTTGATTGAACTCAAAACTGAGTTCTCAGTTTTGAGAAGCCCTGAGATCCATCATCTTCTTTGACACTAATGACAGTTATGTGTTTTTCATTCTGTTAAAGGTTAACTTGAAAGACATAACACATAAGACCAAGAGGTGCTGTTATTTTCTAAAAGCATCACATAATATGTCCTGACCAACAGCACATGACTTATATAATTCATTGTGGTCCAGCACATTACTTCCTGTATACCAAGAATTGACTGAACTATATGTTTCAGTATGCTTGAGAAAAATAAGTTTCTGTAATTGGTGAAATTTGTGTTCAGCAGTTTGGGTACATAATGACCTACAGCGTATTTTTTGCTTAATGCTAATTTTCTGTTCCATCTGTTTCAATAGTCTTCATGTGACTCTGGTGCCATTACCTTTTTCAATGACAGATATTTACTTAGGGTATTTGGGTAGAGTTTTGGAATTCAATGCTTTTTAACATTGCTTTTATTCTCGATATAATATACAAAATGATTTCACCTAACAATTTTAGGGTTGATTTTCATAGCTGCAAAAATGTTCAGGGAAGAAATCGGACTTGCTCCAAAATTCCAAGGAATGATAAAATCACAGAAGAAAAGACAATTAGGTGAGTTGAAATTGAGTAAGAAAATCCTTAGAGTTGAGATGCTGCCCCTTTTTACCTCTATGTGATCTTTGACAAGTCACATAATTTTGCTCAATGTCAGTTTTCCATCTGTGGAAGAGAATGATAATAATAGTGCCTGAAGACAGGAATAGAAAAACTGAAAAGGAGGTGCGCCACAAAACCAGAAACCTGGCTCACACAAGGAGGTGGGGGTAAAAGAGCTTAGCATAGCCATAAACACAGCTATGGAAACCAACATCCTTAGGCACTACTGAGGACGCCTAGATTACAAAGCATAACATCCAAGCAGGTATCAGAGTGCACATCCAAAGGTAAAGATATGGAGATTGAGCCCATTGTGGAATCTCCTGTCCATTTCAGATTCTATGCAGTTATCCAAAATCAGCAACTAACCCAAAGGCGCACAAGGAGTGAGCTCCCCTCCCAAAAAGAAGACTGTATCAGTGCAGTCTCTGCACAGGCTCAGGGCAGCAGTCCCTCTGCCCATCTGTGACTATGCAGGTACTTCTTTTCACTAACTCTCTCCTCTGCAGGGCAGCAGCTTCCTGCCTGCTCGTGACCTGTACCATGCCGGGATTTCTCTTCACTGACCTCCCTCAGCAGAGGCAGCTCTCCTCAAGGCCACACACCTGCAACCATGCAGGCCTCTCTCAGCAAACCTGTCCTTTTCAAGGCAGCTCTTCCTGCTCAGTTGTGTCTATGCAAATGTCTTTTATTCTTCTGTCCCTTTCCCAAATAAACCTGCCCTTTAAATATAAGCAACCTCTCTGCTTGTGGAAAAACTTGACCGGGAAACTCACTGCATGCCACTGAAAGTGGTGCTCTGGTAAAACCTTTCCCAGAGTGAACCTAAGGACCCTGTACTACAAACCCACAGACAACAATGATTTGTTTAAGTTTTAAAATAGCTGTCTAATAAAATATGATTTGAAAATATTCATAACATGCTTGGGGTAAAATAAATAAAGCAAAATAAAAGACTTATGGGAAAATTTTAGAGAGGAAATTTGGCCAAATTTCAGAAAACCCTATTTGTCAGATGTTTCAGGGCCCATTCTAGAGGCACAAGGAAAATCCTGAATGTTTATAGGCATGTGCATGATAATGTTTTCGGAAGATTAAGTTGGCAATAGATGTTTTAAATTAGTGACAGAAATAATATAAACAAATTAACAATGTTTTACAATATTAGGAGAGAACATACTAACTCTTTCTTAGAGCGATGATACCAGGAGTATAAAAGCAACAATTACCACAAGAAAAGTAGTATCAGGTTTGATAGTCAAATGTATGTGGAGAGTGGGCATAAGTATTGAGTCCTAGGGCAAGTTAGGACTAATTAGGCAGCTTCAAAGGCAGTGCAGGGACTTCAGGAGAATGAAAGAAGTCTCCAGAAATCAGGGCAATAAATTCTAAAGGGGACTAATCAAACACCCTAGGACTAGGGGCAACAGGACATTCCTGGACAAGGACGATAAAGAAAAAAGATAAGGACTGGGCAACAGAGTCTTAGTTTTGGGCACAGAGACATTTACAGGCAGTGAGTGAGACCACCTACCAAGAACTAACCCCTCACAAAGACACTGGTGGGGCTTTAGAATACTCAGGAGAGAAGGTCTATATTCCCCGGAGGCAGGACTCCACTTCAGCTTCCTTGCCCCTCCCTGACCTGGTTCCACAGGCCTGGGAGTCCCACTTTATTTCTGTTCATTTTCTCCTTAATAAACTTCTTATTTCTCTTAACAAATCTCTTTGCTTGCTTGTCTGAGCATCAGTGAAGTTTCTGCTGCGGCGTCACGAAACAACACCCCATGGTGGTCTAGTGGCTGGGACTCAGCGCTGCCCCTGAAGCCTGGGATCTGTTCCTGGCTGGGAGACTAGGCCTGAAAACCTGAAATTTTGGTGTCAGTATGTATCTGAGATTTTGAGCTTAACCTAACATTGAGGCAAATAAAGGGCAAATTGTACTGTAAAATCAAATGTGTTATTTGAAAGGTCAATGCAGGGGAATGAGGAAGCCCACATAGAAAAAGACAAGATGGCCCTGACACCATCAAACCAAAACTGAAGCCATAAACAGGAGAAAACAACTCGGCTCCATGAAAAACAACTTTGTTCCACCTAAACCTGTTTCCCCCCTGCCAACCCAGTTTTCCTGCCTAATCTCTCCTCACCCTATAAAAGGGACATCTCTCCCCACAACGGGCGCTGCTTCACGGACCCCCACCTTGGGTCCATGAGGTCCGCCCGGAGCATAATAAATTTCCCCTTCTTTTGGGAAATGTAGCCTGGCTCTCCTTTTCTTTACCGTGCCAAACCCTTCATTATTTTGTTTGAAATAATTTGTGAGTGTATATATGTAATAGCTAGTACATATCCTCTTACTATAGAAAACGGTGCTTGGCAACAGAAAATAGACTTTTAAGACTATTTTGTGCCAGTCTCAACCTATTGATATTATGACTAGACTAGCCTGTAAATTTCTTAGGATTGCAAAATTTCTTCAATAATAACATTCAGGAAACTTTGAAAAAATAGGGGTTTATTATTTACAAAACCTAAGTTGCCCAGTACTCCTGAGCCCTGCTGAGATCACTCATAGAGAGTGTACATACACAGGTCTATCATCCTGCTCTTACTAGGATTGTGTATTGAGGGCTTGTTACTTATTGGTGCATTCAGAATATAAGGTCTGGGATTTAAGACTGAGGTAAGGGAGGAAGAGACAAAGAAAAAAAGGAAAGGGATTAAAAAAAAAGACCCTCATCAGCCAAATTGTCTAATTTGACTAGTTATATAAATCAACCAGGATCTGTGGCTAGACTTGAGTTTGAGTTAGTCTTCTTTGAAATAGAAGTTAGTCTGAGTTAGTTAGTTTGAGTTAGTCTTCTTTGAAATAGAAGTGATAGAGACACTTCAACCCCAAGCTTGAATTATTATAGATACTTGCATTACAAAAAGAAAAGTCAATAATGGGGGCTTACAATACAGGTGTTGTGGTTTTTTCGGAGTCTGCAGGGTCCTTGAGTTGACTCTGGGAAAGGTTTCACCAGAGCTCCACTTTCAGAGGCACGCAGCAAGTTTCCCGGGTGAGTTTCTCCATGAGACAGAGACATTAGTTATATTTAAAGGGCAGGTCTATTAGGTAAAGGGACAGGAGAATAAAGGACACTTGTAGAGACATAACCAGGCAGGAAGAGCTGCCCCAAAGTGACAGGTTTGCTGAGAAAGGCCTGCATGGCTGCAGGCAGGTGGCCTTGAGGAGATCTTCCTCTGCTGAGGCAGGTCAGTGAAGAGAAGTCCCAGCATGGTACAGGTCATGGGCAGAAAGGAAGCTGCTGCCCTACAGAGGGAGAGAGTTGAGGAAAAGAAGTATCTGCATATGCACAGATGGGCAGAGGGACTGCTGCCCTGAGCCTGTGCAGAAACTGCACTGACATAGTCTTCTTCTGTTTGGGAGGGGTCACTCCTTGTGAGCCTCAGTTGGTTGCTGAATTTGGATAACTGTGCAGAATGTGAAAGAGACAGGAGATTCCACAATGGGCTCAATCTCCATATCCTTACCTTTGGGGTCTGTTAGGCTCAATCTCCATATCTTCACCCTTGGGCCAGTGCTCTAGATAGCAGTCTGATACCTGCTTGGATTTTATGCTTTGTAATCCAGGCATCTGCACCTAAGGATCATAGTCTGAGCCTAAAGATAATAGTTTCTGCAACTGTGTTTTCTGTGCCTAAGGATCTCAGTTTCCATAGCTGTGTCAATGGCTATGCTAATATCTTCTACAGCACCTCCTTGTGAGCCAGGTTTCTAGTCTTGTGGCGCACCAACTTTTCAGGGTTTTTTTTTTGGTTTTTTTTTTCCTATTCTTGTCTTCCATCACAAGGAACTTATTAGTTAAGTTGATAGAATTATACTTTTTTTTTGGTTAATCTTTTAAATTAATAATTTTTTTGTTTTGTCAAATGGGGCACATAACATTTAAAAGCCCCAAATTTTGACATGTAGTCTAATCCTCAATGACATTTTGAGGGCAAAATACATTTTTGAGTCAAACAAGGTTGTTTAAAATACTGAAATATCAACTACAAACTCTGAAAATAATGTCTATAATTCTTCAGCATGTTTCAGGAAAACTGTAAAGAAACCTAGAATACTGGACCACGTGATGTCAGGAAAAACTGAGGGATGCCCAGAGGTTCCAAAATGTTAAAGGGAAAAACCCACGTTGCCCATTTTAAGGGTCAGAGCTACCCACAGGTATAAATGAAATTAATCAGACTTTACTGTACTCAGAGATTTTTATTCTTTTATTGTATTCTCAACCTTAAAATCAACCTTAATATCCCAATCCCCTTTTTACCCTACATTAAAACACTTAACCTTAGACTTTTTCCTCTGTGCAGCATAAAAAATTACATTTACTTACCCAATATCAATGACCCAATTAAAGGAGAAAAAACATTACACTCAATGTCACAGCTTTATAGACACACATGTTTTAAAGCAAACCATTAAATTCCAAATTAGTTCTCATTAACCAAAAATTACCCCATATTATTTTTCCTGAAAGCACTTGTAGCAGTTCCCAATATATCTGAGCATAAAATTTCTCTATGTGATATATGTACCAATTTTTATTCTGCAGAGATCAAAATAATTATGTACAAAGGAGAAAACATACATAAGATAGAGGTTAAGAGTAGAAAAGTTGCCATGCCTTGAGCTGGATGTGAGGGTAAAGATTAAATAGTAATTAACACAGCTATAGAAATGAAAAATCCTTAGGGGCCAAAGTCTAGATCACAAAGTGCAGACCCAAGCAGGTGTCAGACTGCTGGAGAGAGAAAGAGAGAGAGAGAGAGAGAGAGAGAATCTTGGGGCACAGACAGGGAGGTGAGGATATGGAGATTGAGGGTCATTGGAGAATCTCAGCCCCTTTCCAAATTCCACATTGTTATTCAAAGCCAACAAAAATTAACAACTCCACAAAGGAGTGAGCCCCTCCCAAAGAGAAGACTATATCAGTGCAATTCCTACACTGGCACAGGGCAGGGACAGCAGCCTTTCTGCCCACCTGTGACAATGCAGGTGCTTCTCTTGCCAACCTTTTTCTTTTGTAGAGCAGCAACAGCAGGCCCTTTGCTGATCTGCACCCTCCCATTCAGGAAGTCTAGCTCACACATGCTGGGAGTTGTAGTCAGGTGTTGGAGGCACAGAGATCAGAAGGTAGAGTTATTACTCACTGGCTGAGATCATTAGTACCATCTCTTTAACACAGCAAAGAATTGTACTTACTTCTTCAGAATAATTATGTTTTTCTTTTATTGTCTTGAGTGGTGACCTGTCATTTTTTTCTTTGAAACTTACAATCTTATTCAAATTATATATTTCAAATATGTCAGGGCCCAAAATCACAAGGAAATGGCAGAGACTAAATTCAGGTTTGTATCGCTTATGATATGAAGCATTTCCTGAGTATCCATCATGTAAAAATCTCAGTTCACACCAATTTATGTTCATAAAGGAAAATGGATTAAGGAAAAAAATTGCTAATAAGCTACTTAATCTGCAAGAAAACATTGATTTTAAAATGTACAGCTTTAGTTGGATTTTCTGCAATATGAACTACAATATAAGTAAAGCTGCCTTTCTTGTCTTTGTGAAGCAGTCTCCCAAACTCATCATCTTAAACACCTTATTGTTATCACAGCTTCAAAGAGTTGGAATTAAAAACAAACAAACAAAGAGGAACAACAGTGTTATTAACTCATTTATCCTTACACAAAACACAGTAAAACTGTCTAAGATATACATAATTCGTATTGCATTCCATATTGCTCAATTTAATTTTCAGATGGCCAGATTTAACAAAAATTTTATAACCTGGGTAGTAAGTGGAAGGTAATATTGAAAATAAGTTCAGTGGAGTAAATCTTTATCACATCATCCAACATAGACTTCTCAGACTAATAATTTTGGGGACTAATTATGCCATATATTTATTGAGTATTTGCAAACTGAGACATTGAGTTTGGACATAGTAAGTTACTTAGCCATCATGAAAATAGCAGGTGTTATTAACTTCTTTATTTTGGGATGAGGAAATCCAATGTTTATGTCAATGGTGTCCAAAACTTTAGTGTGTGTGGACTCATCTTGAGAACTATTAAAGAATCTGAGGTCCAGGTTTCTTAATATAAAGGGTCGGGGCCTTTGTATTATCAGAGAGTTCCCGGGGTGTTTCCAAATGTCACCAAAGTTATAGAAACATTGACTTCAGTATCTTGCATAAGACAATAAATGACAGCTCACATTCAAACCCTAGTAGATAAAGTGTCAATAAGTTATGTGTTTAACCAAGATACTATATAGTATCCAACTGCATTTACTATTTCAAATAACTATTAATTCTATGTAGTTTCTGAAACAATAAATACCTAAATCACTCCCTCCTCTGAACAAAATGAATCGATGATCTCATAGTACATGCATTTTTTTAAAGATGTATTTATTTATGCATACAAGAGCTGAGGCACAGGCCAGAGGTGTGGGGGATGAGAGGACTCACCAGAGACAGAGTGGGGAGACAGAACAGGCAGATTGATCGAAGTACACTACTGAGCAGGGGGTGAGTCAGAAGAGGCCTGCTGTGCCAGGTAGATAGCTCCCTGGCCAGGGATCCAACTTATGCCACAGAGGCTGCAGACCACTTCATAGGTTGCGTTTTAACTGGTTGTGCCACCAGGGAGGCCCAGTACATGCATTTTTAATGAACTATTTCTATCTTTTTTTTTTTTAAGATTTATTTATTTATTTATACAAGCACTGGGTACAGTCAGAAGTGTGGGAGGGTGAGAGAATTCACCAGAGCCAGAGCAGAGAGCAGAACAGGCAGAGTGACGATATACACTGCTGAGGGGAGCAGCGGGCGCCAGGAGAGGTCTGTGCACCATGTGGGACCTTCGCCCAGCGACAGGGATTGAACTGGTGCAGCAGAGGCAACCGCTGCACCACCGGGGAAGACCTTTAATGGACAATTTCAAAGAAGTGTTATTGACATTAGATCAGAATATATGTTGTGGGCCTCCCCTGGTGGCACAGGCGGTTGAATGCCATGCTGTGAAGCTGTCCACAGCCTCTGCAGCGCCAGTTCACTCCCGACTGGCTGGCGAGGGTCCCACATGGTGCTGCAGATCTCTCCTGTCACGCCCCCTGCTCCCCTCAGCAGTGTATTTCATCATTCTGCCTGTTCTGCTCCCCGCTCTGTCGCTGGTAAATCCTCTCACCCTCTGGCACATCTGGCCTGTACCCCATTTCTTGTATAAATAAATAAATAAATCTTTAAAAAATATATATGTTGTGTTTTGGTGAGTTATCAGAGCATATTTTGTAACAGAAACAGGATAAAACAATTGCAGAAGTTGTTTCTATGTTGGATATATGGTTAGAGTTGGGGAATTTCCAGGTGCATGGAATCTTCGAAACTGTTGGGTTTACAGTCCTGTGACACTCTAACTGGTAAAATATAGGCTGTGGGAACAGCTTATAATACAATTAAATGAACTTTAATTTGCTGCACCTAATAGCCAGATTTTCAAATAATTTGCTCTATTAAGTTTATAAGACAAACTAAACATAAACATAAGCATTAATGATTTAGGATATAGATTTTCTATTCTGCTGCTCTTACAAAATATCTGTTTTTAAACAAGATATAATGGGTTTTAAAGAGGCATTAGTAAGAGTTTTGAAACCCACATCACCTATTTTCCTCACCAGAGAAAATGACAACTACAGATGTTGATAAACTTTTTTTTTTTTTTTCTTTCTGGCCTACAATGGTTTTTACCTTGTGTTGGAGTGGAAAGAGATTTTCAGAAAATTTGTTGGAAGATTCTAAAAAAGGCATTAGATTCAGACATATGGCTATAGCACTACCTGTTGATGACTGCTGGCACTAAAATTTCTTCTAAATGAACCTCACAAGTCAGTACTCAACCATCGTACTTCACTGAAGAAACATAAAAGTAATGCTACCTACAGCATCCCTGGTGGCCGGTGAGTCTCAGCACTATGAAACAATCCGCAGCCACTGCAACATGAGTACTGATCCCTGGGCAAGGAACTAACTCACATGGCTTAGCAGACCTCTCCTGTCCTGCCCACTGCTCCCCTCAGCAGTGTATTTCAGTCAACCCATCTGTTCTGCTCCCCACTCTGTCTCTACTGAATCCTCTCTCCCTCCCGCACCTCTGGCCTACAACCCAGCTATTGAATGCATAAATAAATCTTAAAAAAAAAAAAAGGTAATGGTACTTCAACTTGTCTGATTCAATCTTTAAACTACCATTAAGTTTTCTTTGAAACTCTAAATCCTTAGCTTTAATTGAATTATTGGTACTTTTTTATGACCTGTTGACCTGATGGTAAATTGTTTAGTCATTCATAGCAAATATTTATTGAGTATACCAACTCTTTGGCTAGTAATTCTAGCTGTCTTTGATAGGCGTATAAACAAAACAAAGTTCCTTGCCATATGGGTTTACTTATGTACTAGCTCACATACTATATGTACGTGTGTGTGTGTATATATACACACACACACACACATATATAAGAGAGAGCAGTGATGCCTGTGTTAGGAGAGAGAGGAAGAGAGGCAAAGATAGGTAAAATATTAGATGGTGATAAGCATTATGGAGAATGAAAAAAGAAACAAGATAACCCCCCAACAAAGCAAATCCAGGTGAGGGCTGGGAGTTACTGTTTTTTGGACAAACCGGCGCCGCAGAGGCTGCGTGTAGCCTCGCAGCCCAGCGCTCAACCGCTGCGCCACCAGGGGAGGCCCGGGAATTTCTGTTTTATTTTGTTTTTAGAATGATCTGTATTCCTCATGCTTTGAAAGAGTGTGCTTATACAAAGCAAACGGGAGAGAATATCTCTTTCTCAACCCAGCTGCTCTTTAAGGAATATGCACAAACCACATCTGCACTATTTTTCCTCTAGTATGAAGACTTCAAAGTTATCTAGCAGCAATTACAGTAATAAAAGTAAATCTCAAGCAGAAGCATGAAGTGTAGGTGACCCACATGGAGACTTAGAATAAGAAACATATCTACATATGGAGGAATGTTTTTTAAAAAACTTTTAAATTTAAAATAAATGCATCAATCTTTGCCTAGTAACAGAACTATGTTGAAGTAATATCTGAGACTAAACTCCTTTTATTTTTTTCTCTTAAAAAAAAAGGCTTTTTTTTTGTTGTTGTTGTTTGTTTTTTCCCACTTAGAAGCAAGTAGTACAGAGCACTGTAGCACTGATACAAGGTCACAGCTGTTTGCACAATGCATTTAAAATCTGAAAGCTGGGCCTCCCCTGATGGCACAGGTGGTTGAGTGCAGTGCTATGAAGCTGGTCCCAGCTCTGCATTGCTGGTTTGATCCCAGCTAACCAGCAAGATTCCCATATGGCCTGGCAGACCTCTTCTGTCTCACCTGCTGCTCCCCTCAGTAGTATATTTCAGTCAGTCTGCCTGTTCTGTTCCCTACTCTGTCTCTGGTGAATCCTATCACCCTCCTGCACATCTGGCCTGTACCCGATTCTTGTATGCATGAATTAATAAATCTTTAAAGAAATATATAAAAAATAAAATAAAATCTGAAAGCTTATCATTACAATCCCATTCTTAGCATGAGCACTTCTGCACAGTGGAGAGGTAAGTTCTTCAGCATTTTCTTCCCTTTCTGCCCCTATGCTGAGACCCCCAAGTGGCTATGGCTTCACCCTGACCAACTCCACAGGGGAGAAGACAGATAAGCCACATGTATGAAAGTAGTAGGAGTCAAATCTTTAAGCTAAAGAATAATTTATGTTTCTAGTTATGTTAAACCAAAAAAAGGAAAATTATTTGAATCAATTAACTAGCATAAGTCACCAGAAAAACAAGAATAAAAAAGTGGATAATCCATTGTGAACAGAAAAATGACAAACACAGACAGGCACTGATTGCCTTTTATTCCTTTCTCTTTGCTGCATTTGTGCCACCCTCAAAGTAAAATTACAACTTGGAATCAATCAAGGTTTCTATTTTTTCAACATCTATACTCAGGCTGCTATCCTTGCTCAAGAAAAAATCACACTCTTGGGGTTGGGACTGACAAATTCATGGTCTTCAAAATAGACAAGAAAATGATCCTCAGAATAGTGTGAAAGATTTCAGTGTTCTTCCAATGAACTCTTTCTCTTTTTTCTTTTACATTATATGAATGTTTATTGAGCCAATGTTGGTTTATTAGACTGTATATGAATTTGGGTTATAGATCACACTCTCCAGGTGTTAGTTACATGCCATGCCTACCACCAAAGCACCCACATCCTCCACCATGGATCACTGATCTCCCAGCTCACAACCCTCTCTTCTGGTAGTCACAATCCTGCAGTCAGATTTCTAAGGTTGCTTGGTTAAGCATTATCTAGTTCTTTGATTTATTTATTTTCAACAAATGAGCAAAACCATTTATTTTTGCCTTTTTACTTCTGATCTATCTCACTTAGCTTACTCCCTCGTTTTCATTTCCATTCACATTGTCCATATGGCAAGGGTGCATCATTCATTACAGCTGAGTTTTATTCCATGGTGTACATACACTTCATCTTTTTATGCTCTCATCTCCCTTTGGACACTTAGGTTGTTGCCATAACATGGCTACCATAAATAGTGCTGCAATAAAATAAGAGTGCATATATTTCATCCGTTAGAATTTTTATTTCTTTGGCCAGATATATAGGTGTGGGATTACTGGATAATATAGCTGATAAAATTGAATACTTTAAGAATCTCTGTACTATTTAACACAGGGCTGGGCCACTATACATACCTATTAACGGTGTACAGGGGTTATTTTTCTCCATATCAGCACCATACTTATTGTTTCAGTTTTTTTGATATGGGTCATTCTCACAGATGTCAGGAAGTATTTTATTGTGGTTTTGATTTCCATTTTCCTCCTGTAAGTAATAATGAGCAATGCTTCTTGTCCCAGTTGATCATATGTATGAATAACTGTCATCTGTATGAATAATCTGTCATCTTTATGTGCTTATTAACTACTACTTTGGGAAAATGTCTATTTGGCTCACTTTTTTTACTGGGATTTTTGTTTTCTTGTTGGATTGTATGAATTCTTTAAAGATCTTGACCATTAGTCCCTTATTAAGTCTATGGTGTACAAATATATTCTCCTCCTCAAAAGAGTGTTTTTTCACTTTAATGATCATTTATTTTGCTATGCAGAAATATTTTAGTTTGATATAGTCCCATTTGTTTCTTTTTGTTTTTGTTTCCCTTGCTATTGATGTCAACTCCTCAGTGATATTCCTGAAACCACTGTTGTGGATTGTCTTGCCTTTTTTCTTCTATGTATTTCATGGCTTTACATCTTACATCTAATTCTTTAATCCATTTGAAGATAATTTTTAACTATGGTGTGAGATAGTAATAGATTATTTCTTTTGCATGTGACTTTGTGTGGTGGGTACATGATAGTGCTAATACCTGATGGGGATACCCCAATATTACTTCAGTTAAAAATAAATATCATTTATATTGAAGCAGAAATGAAGGCTATTGTATATAAACACACACACACACACACATATATATGTGTTAAATGTGTTAAATATATATGTGTGTGTGTGTATTTTATATATATATATATATATATATATATATATATATATGTAACACTTTACTAACAGAGGATACTTGGTATCCAACAATGACAGAAACAAAAATACTTCCTGGTATTACCTTAAAGAAAAAAATATAGATATAAATATGATGAAAAATTTAGCTATTAATTTTTGTTACTAAATCCTGTAACAAAGCAGTAAGCAATCAACCATAAATTTTCTTTTCTGCACTGAAAAAAATAATACCAGGCCGGGCCTCCCCGGTGGTGCAGCGGTTGAGCACTGGATTGCAAAGCTGCCAGCAGCCTCTGAAGCACCAGTTCGATCCCCAGCTGCTCCCCGGCCACTGGAGGAGGGTCCCGCATGGCGTACAGACCTCTCCTGCCGCCCGCTGCTCCCCTCAGCAGTGTACTTCAGTCCTTCTGCCTGCTCTGCTCCCCTCTGGCTCTGGTGAATTCTTTCACCCTCCCGCGCTTCTGACTGTACCCAGTGCTTGTATGCATAAATAAATAAATCTTAAAATAATAATAATAATAATATCAGGCCTCCCTTGTGGCCTATGAAGCAGTCTGCAGCTTCTGCAGCACAAGTTCGATCCCCAGCCACCAGGGAGCAACCCACATGATGCAGCAGACCTCTCATGACTCTCCCTCTGCTCCCCTCAGCAGTATACTTTGGTCAATCTACCTGTTCTGTTCCCCACTCTGTCTCTGGTGAATCATCTCACCTCCCACACCTCTGGCCTGTACCCCAGCTCTCGTATGCACAAATAAATAAATCTTTAAAAATAATAATATCAAGGGGCTCCTACCCCATCACACATTCCATCTTTACAACATGACAGATCCCATCTTCAATCACATTTAACCTCAAATTTTTGGTTAAATCAGTATTTGCTGTTGATAATTATATAAATGCATATAGCTGTGTTACAACATACGGCGTCATTACTTTCCCTTTCTTTTGTCTTTTTAGAATTTAATAATTCATTTTATGCATATGCTTAGTTTTCCTTGTACTTATCATTATTACACCTCAAAATATACAGGTGAAAGAAAAATACCCTGTCGGATTATTGATCAAATCACTTTTAACTTGAAAACATAAAACTGATGCCCTCTAACTTTCTACAGTCGCTACTGGTTGTTTCTTCCCCTTGTGTACAATTATATGCCCAGGACTCCCTTTCTTCTCTGTCATTTTTGTGAGCTCCCTGTATAACATTAATGTGAGATCCCCTGGTTCCTGAGTTCTCTCTGTATCTTTCTTATCATGTCTCTTTGCTTAATGATGCAGAACTAACACATAGAACTAGCTCTGTGTGAAATTGTTCAGAGGAAGTAAAAATCCTTAAGATTTTACATTCTTGAACATGTCTATATTATTAATCTACATTTGATTAAAAATTTTATTGAGTATAAAATCTGGGTTGGTGATGTCTCCATTGCATAGATGGTAATGGCAGGAGGGGTGGGGGGAACCTGATAACTTCCTGCCTTACAGGGATGAAGGACCCAGTGCAGAGAAAGCCCATATTAGTGGAAAAAATATATTTGTGAGGGAATGCAGCCCAGCTGGGGAAGCAAACATTTGGAGAAAAGGGAGTATGAAACTTAGTGCTTCTCTTCTGCTTGGTTAACTTTATTAAGAGTCTGCTGTCCTTTTGGGAAGGAAAAATATATATTTTTTCTGGCATATTATGGGAAGTCAAATACATGTGGAAGCTAATAATAGATAAAGTCTAATTTAAGAAATGTTAATATATAGAATTCTCTGGTGCTATCTTTGGGCTTATAAGGGTCTAGAGTTAACTCAGGGATAAACTTCTGTTCTTTTTTTTATTTTTTGGTTTTAAAAGTCTTTTAATTTGAAACTCATTAATTTACAGAAATTGCAAATATAGTACAGAGTTCTCACCAAGTTTCTCCAATGGCCACAACTTATGTAGGAAATTGACATGGACATCGGTGTAATTATATTATTATTTTCAATGTAATTGACATATAACAAGTCTAAGTTGTGTGAGAACATTTATGATCTACTCTCTTAAAAACTGTTAAGTTTACAATATAATATTTTTAACTATAGTCACCATAGGTCCCCAGAACTTACTCAGTTAATAACTGAAAAATAGTTGACCAACATCTCCCCATATTCCCTATGTCTAAAGCCCTGGGAATGATGAGTTTCTGAGATCATACAGTATTTGTCTTTCTTTTTTTAAAATTTAAATATTTTATTTAATATAATTCTTACATCTTTTTTCATCTTTGCACAATGTATGCATTTTCATTTTGGTTATATTCCCCATACAATTGCACCTCCCCCCTTATTTTGACTCTAGTCCTTCCTTCCCCATCCCTCCCCCCCATAGTGTGTCTTGGTTTATAGTTGCTTGTTGATTTTGATTTTTACTTTGTATTGATTAGTCTTTTTCCTGGTCTCTTATTTAGGTTTTCTAAATTCCTGCTGTGAGTAAGACCATCCAGTATTTTTCTTTTTTTTTTCTGACTTATTTCGCTGAGCATGATCCCTTCTAGCTCCATCCATGTTGCTGCAAATTGCATGTGTTTATCTTTTTTTTGATTGCTGAGTAATATTCCATTGTGTATATGTACCACATCTTCTTGATCCAGTTATCTATTTTTGGGCATTTGGGTTGTTTCCATAGCTTAGCTATTGTAAATAGTGCTGCTATAAACATAGGCATGCAGGTGCCCTTAAATATAAAAACCACATGATAATATCAATAGGTGCTGAGAAAGTTTTCAACAAAGTACAACACCCATTCATGATAAAGGCCCTTGAAATTCTTGGGATACAAGGAACGCACCTCAAAATCATAAAGGCCATATATGACAAGCCAACAGCCAGTGTCATTCTCAATGGCGAAAAGCTGAAAGTATTTCCATTAAGATCTGGAACAAGACAAGGGTATCCACTCTCACCATTGTTTTTCAATATAATACTGGAAGTCCTAGCCAGAACAATGAGACAAGAGAAAGACATGCAAGGAATCCAAATAGGAAAAGAAGAAGTTAAACTATCACTATTTGCAGATGATATGATAATATACATAGGGAACCCCAAAAACGCCACAGAAAAACTAATTCAACTAATCAATCAGTTTAGTAAAGTGGCAGGATAAAAAATCAACACACAAAAATCAGTAGCCTTCCTATACAAACAATAGATCTGAAGAAGAAGAAATAAAAAAAAAATCCCTTTTATTATCGAAACAAAAAAAAATCAAATACTTGGGACTAAATCTAACAAAAGAGGTAAAGGACCTATACAAAGAAAACTATAAAACACTGTTAAAAGAACTAGAAGAAGACACAAAGAAATGGATTGACATCCCCTGCTCATGGATTGGAAGAATTAACATTGTCAAAATGGCCATCCTACCAAAAAGCAATATACAGATAAACTTCTGTTCTTTTTGGTAGAAAGGAGAAGTACACCTTCACAAATTCATGTGCTGATTTTAGGTAAATAGAGGAAGGATAGAGAGCTTTTGTTTCTTCTCCATGGCTGTGGACTTACCTACCACTCCCAAAATGAACTATGCATGAGGATAAAACAAGGCCCTGTATTTTACTAAAAGTGAAAGGGATCTGGCACAGGGGAAGGAGATAGGTGAGCAGTGCAAATCAAGGTGACTTTGTGAAACATTTTATTTTTCACTTTTGTATGACCAAAATCAATCATACTACATCTTTATTTATAAATGTGAGCAGCATTTTACCATTCTATGAGTTTAGAGATTGCTTTTATGGTGATGTATACAATGTAGAGGATTTACTGTTTCTATGATAAAACATTCAGCTCGCCTGTGTAAGTAACAGAGAAAGTTCTGTTTTGAATACCAATGTCACTGCCTAATAATGACTTTAACTAGTAGGGCATCAATTTGTTTCTTGTGTAAAATGAAGACTGATAAGCTGACTTATACTGCAGCTATTTTTGAAGGGGTTATAACCATTGCAATTTAATTTTGTTTGCTTTTCATGACTAAATAATTTTATTCATTTGTTTTTTTAAATGTATGTGAAACTTGCTTTACTAGACATAGATACTAGTTATCTTTCATTAACTAGGGAAGAAATAATTATATGTTCATATCTGCCAATCAGGGTGCTTTCTGTTCAAAAATATAGTTACATTTATATTAAACAATGAATGTAGAAAAAAGAATGATTTTCCAAGCAAGGACAATTATAAGAATGTCCTCTAGAGGGATCCGTTTTATTTCTTTATAGCCATATATTTGAAATGGCCTCAATTTTTGTTAAATGTATAATGGAATACTGAAATTTTACTATAATCATTTAATGGGCAAGGGATCACAAACAAGTCTTGGAAGAGCTAAAGAGTCCATTATTATAGCTTTATTTATTCAAGTAGCAACTTTTAGTATGGGATGAAACTGATAGAAGCCATTTCATGGAAAAAAGTTTCTTTTCATAGATAAGAACTTTTCCATTCCTAAATGAAACATTCATTGCCGTTAAATTATGGCCTTCAAGAAGATGCAATATATATACACTGGAATACTGCTCCACTAAATGTAAAACTACACATGCTCCTAAGATGTGTACTGTGATGTAAATCAAAATTTCCTCAATAAATATAACTTGAAAAATTAATTACAGTCTTATTAGACAAAAGGTTCCCCAATGAAGACAATTCAAGAATTCTACTGAGAGAGCCAAAGGAAGTAACTCCAGACACGCCATATTTAAGACAAGGAGGTTTGCCTCCGGACCTCACCAAAGCTGTGTGGAACTGAGAAAGGGCTGACCCCACAGTCAGAGGTGAGCTGAAACCCTGCACAAGCCAGGATCCATGACTGGCTGGGAGTTGGAGCCAGAGGGAGATCCAGCAATTGGAACCCAGGAGGTGATCCAGCCACCACCAGAGCAGTCTGAGGGAGCAGGGAATTGCCTCCCAGACAAGCCATCCTTAAGTCTGGGAGCTTTGAGTACAGACATCACCAAAACAGTGTGGAACTGAGAAAGGGCTATCCCCACAATCAGAGGTGAGCCAAAAAGCATGCACAAGCCAATTTCCATGTCTGGCCATGAGTCAGAGCCCAGAAAGGGATCCAGAGACTAAGTGCCCAGGGGTGATCCAGCCACCACCAGGGCAGTCTGAGGGACCTCAAGACCCACCTCTGACTCCATGAGGAAAGGAAATATAAGAGATATAGGAATCCCAGAAGGAGAGGAGAGAGACATAGGAACAGAGAAAATATTCAAGTAGATAATCGAAGAGAACTTCCCAAGCATGAAGAAGAGGCTGAAAATAGACATACAAGAAGCAAGAACACTAAATTTCTATGATGAAAGGAAAAATACAGCAAGACACATGATAGTAAAACTCTCAAGAATCCAAGACAAGGAAAAAATAATGAAGCTGACAAGAGGGAAGAAACAGGTAAAATACAAAAGAAAACCAATCAGGCAGACATCAGACTTCTCTGAAGAAACATTATAGGCAAGGAGAGAATGGAGGGACATAGTCAACAAACTCCAAGACAACAAATGCCAACCAAGAATACTTTATCCCACAAAGCCTTCCTTCCTCTATGAAGAAAGAATAAGGACCTTCCCAGACAAACAGAAATTCCAGAATTTCATTATAACTAAACCCCCACTCCAAAAAATACTATTAGGAGTCCTAAAAGCTGAAACCAACAGAGGGATGAATAAGAATGAAACATGACAAAAAATAAAACCACAGAAAAGACAAACTAAATGGCGAATACAGACAATAATGTATCAATATTATCTCTAAATGTAAAGGACTAAACTCTTCAATAAAAAGACACAGAGCTGCAGGCTGTGTTAAGAAACAAAACCCAACATTTTGCTACCTCTAGGAAACACATTTAACTACAAAAGATAAAAATAGACTGAAAGTAAAAGGATGGAAAACAATCCTACAAGCAAATGGACAAAAAGAGGGCAGGCATAACTATACTTATATCAGATAAAACAGATTTCAAACTCAAAATGGTAAAAAGAGATCCAGACAGTTACTACATTATGATCAGGTGGATAATACTTCAAGAAGACATAATACTCATTAACATATACTCACCAAAGAAGGAACACCAAAATATATCAGACAACTATTATCATCTCTGAAAACAGACATCAGAGAAAATACATATGTAATAGGAGACTTCAACACCCCACTATCAACAATGGATAGATCAATGAAACAAAAAATAAGTAAGGACACTGAAGCTCTATATAAGGATCTAGATCTCTTTGGCTTAACAGACATCTATAGAACGCTACACCAAAAAAAAAAAAAAATGAGTACACATTTTTCTTAGGTGCACATGGCTCATTCTCCTGGATTGATCACACTGGGGTACAAGGCAAACATCAGCAGATACACTAAGATTTAAACAATACCAACCATCTTCTCTGACCATGAAGGCATAAAACTAGAAATAAAGCATAAAAAGAAGGCAAGGAACCCTCCCACCTCATGGAGATTGAAACCCACATTAATGGAAGACCACTGGACTAACAAGGAGATCAAAGAAGAAATTAAAAATTACTTTGAGTTGGATGCCAATGAGGACACCAATTTCCATAACGGATAGATGCAGCAAAAGCAGTGATAAGAGGAAAATATATAGCAATATAGGCTCATATCAAGAAACAAGAAAGAACTAAAAGAAACAACCTATTCTCATATCTCAAAGAACTAGAAAAAAAACAACAGAAAACCCCTAAAACCAGTAGAAGAAAGGAAATAATAAAAATCAAAGCAGAAATAAATGAAATCAAAACTAAAAAAAAACATCCAAAAGATCAATGAAACCAAAAGTTGGTTCTTCGAAAAAATAAATAAAATAGAGAAACCCCTAGCCAGGCTTACAAAGGAAAAATGGCAGAAAGCACAAATAAATAGGATCACAAATGAAAGAGGAGAAATCACAATGGACACAGCAGAAATCAAAGGAATAATCAGAAACTACTATGAACAGCTATATGCAAAAAGGTTCAACAATCGAGAAGAGATGGACAAATTCCTACAAATTTACAATCACTCAAGGCTAGATAAAGAAGAAATATAACACATAAACAGCCCAATTACAGCAGTGAAATTGAAATGGTAATTAAAACCCTCCCCAAAAACAAAAGCCAAGGACCATATGCATTTAAAAATGAATTCTACCAAACATTTAGAAATGAACTAGTGCCTACATCCTTCACAAATTCTTTGAAAAAATTGAGAAGGAAGGGATAATACCAAACATGTTCTATGAAGCCAACATTACACTAATACCAAAATCGGACAAGGACAACACAAAAAAAGAAAACTACAGGCCAATCTCTCTAATGAACACTGATACAAAAATCCTCAATAAAATTTTAGCTAACAGAATCCAACAATGTATCCATAAAATAATTCACCATGACCAAGTAGGATTTATTCCAGGGACACAAGGATGGTTCAACATCCAAAATCAAACAATGTAATCCAACACATCAACAAAAAGAAATATAAAAACCATATCATAATATCAATAGATGCTGAGAAAGCTTTTGAAAAAGTACAACACCCATTTATGATAAAGGCCCTTGAAATTCTCAGGATAGAAAGAACATACCTTAACATCATAAAGGCCATATATGACAAGTCCATAGCCAATATCATTCTCAATGGTGAAAAGTTGAAAGCATTTCCATTAAGATCTGGAACAAGACAAGGATGTCCACTCTTACAGCTGCTTTTCAATATAATACTGGAAGTCCTAGCCAGAGCAATAAGGCAAGAGAAAGACATACAAGGAATCTAAATAGGGAAGGAAGAAGTAAAACTATCACTATTCACAGATGATATAATAATATACATAGAGAACCCCCAAAACTCCACAGAAACACTAAGCAAATTAATCAACCAGTTTGGTAAAGTAGCAGAATGCAAAATCAACACAAAAAAATCAGTAACCTTCGTATACACAAATAATAAATCTGAATAAGAAGAAACCAAAAAACAATCCCTGTTATTATTGAAACAAAAATCAAATACCAGGGAATAAACCTAACAAAAGAGGTAAAGAACCTATACAAATAAAACTATAAAACAATGTTCAAAGAAATGAAGACACGAATAATGGAAAAACTTCCCCTGTTCATGGAGTGGAAGAATTAACATTATCAAAATGGCCATTTTACCAAAAGAAATTTACACAGTCAATGCTATTCCAATAACAATTTCAATGACATTCTTCAAAGTCACAGAACAAATATTGATGAAATTCATATGGAGTCACCAAAAACCCCAATAGCCAAAGCTCTCCTGAAAAAAAAAGAAGAGAATGGAGACATCACATTCCCAGAATTAAAACTATTCTACAAAGTCATAATAATCAAAACTGCATGGTTTTGGAACAGGAACACAGACCACTGGAATCGAATAGAAAATCCAGAAATAAACCCACAGATTTATGGTCAACTAATCTTTGACAAAGGAGCAAAGAATATGCAATGGAGCAAAGAATGTTTTGTTCAATAAATGGTGCTGGGAAAACTGGGTTGCTACATGCAAAAGAATGAAGCTACCTCGCACCATGCACAAAAAACAACTCAAAATGGATTAAAGAACTAGACATAATACCTGAAACCATAAGATATATTGAAGGAAATATAGGCAAAATACTACATGACAAACACCTCAGTAACATCTTTAAAGACATGTCACCCAAAGCAGTGATAGTGAAGGAAAAGATAAACAGCTAGGGCTACATAAATTAAAAAGCTTCTGCACAGCAAAAGAGACAGTAACCAAAACAAAGAGAGACCCCACTGACTGGGAGAAAAATTTTGCACACAACACTAATGATAAAGGACAGATCACAAAAATCTACAAAGAGCTGATGAGACTCAACAAAAACAAAGTAAATAACCCAGTCAAAAAATGGGCAGAAGAGCTAAAAAGAAACATCTCCAAAGAGGAAATGCATATAGCTAACAGGTATATGAAAAAATGTTCAACATCACTTGTAATAAGGGAACTGCAAATCAAAATTACAATGAGATACCATCTTACACCAGTGAGAATGGCACAAATTAAAAAATCTTGTAACAACAAGTGTTGGTGAGGATGTGGAGAAAAAGGAGTTCTCCTACAGTGCTGGTGGGAGTGCAAACTGGTCCAGCCACTATGGAAAGCTTTGTGGAGATTCCTCAACCTGCTAAAGATGGAGCGTCCATATTATCCATCAATCCCACTCCTAAGTATTTACCCAAAGGACACAAAAACATTAATTCAAAAGGACACCTGCACAACTATGTTTAATGCAGCACTATTTACAATAGGTATGTTCTACAAAAATGAAAAATGATGTAAATAATATATAAAATAAAAATTTAAAGAAAAGAATTATACTAATCAATCCAGACAGGTACAACATGGTGGTAAATTATGAAATTTGTATCATTTATTCTTTGCACATCTCTGGTTATAGACCTTTTTTCATTGTTTAAAATAAAACCATTAAAACTTACAACATATTTTTAATAAAGCAGAAAGCTATAACTTTTAGTAAAAGTGCTTATGTTTAAGAATTAAACTATGTCAGGCCTCCCTGGTGATGCAGGGGTTAGACAGCACTATGAATCTATTTACAGCCACTGCAGCACGAGTTCCATAGACAGCGAGGGAGCTAACCCTCATGGAGAGCAGACCTCTCCTGACTCGCCCACTGCTCCCCTAAGCAGTGTATTTCAGTCAATCTGCCTGTTTTGTTCCCCACTCTGTCTCTGGTGAATCCTCTCACCTCCCACACCTCTGGCCTGTACCCCAGTTCTTATATGCATAAATAAATAAATCTTTTTAAAAACAGAATTAAACTATGCCATTCATACTATTTATGACTTTGTTAAGTGACAAATTTATAAATTTCATTTTGATGTCTTTGAGGGATTCTTTTAAAGCTTTACCCTATCTTTTTTTGTAGTTGTATTAATAAAGTGACTGCATGAGATTCTTATGTTTTTGATGGAAAATAATGCTAAAATTTGGCATTTTTGAGACACATGAATTTTCTTGATGAGTTATATTAAAATATTGATGTAAAATTATTGTTTTTTATTGTATGCTTGCCTTCCATTATGTTTTTTTTCAAGTAGTTATGATACATAGAAGGCAAGTAATGAGTGGACCCTCAGAAAGCATACCCTATAGTGCTCATTCTCTTTGACCTAATGACCTTAAACAGTTTCAGATTACTCTTTATTTTTTTAATGATTTATATATTTATGCATACAAGAACTGGGGTACAGGCCAAAGGTGTGGGGGGTAAGAGTATGCACCAGAGACAGAGTGGGCAACAGAAGAGGCAAATTGACTGAAATACACTGCTGAGGGGAGCAGTGGGCAAGACGGGAGAAGTCTGCTGTGCCATGTGGGTAGCTCCCTGGCCACGGATCAAACTCATGCTGCAGATAGCTTCATAGGTTGCGTCTTAACCCCTCGCGCCACCAGAGAGGCCCTCAGATTACTCTTTAGACTTAATTTCCTAAAACTACAAAAAAGACAAAATAAAAAGGAAATGGCAACTTATGCCCTTCCTATGTCACTGTATTTTTTGAATGACAAGTAATGCAATGTATTCAGAGATATTTACACACTAGAAAGCATTTTATACAGGTGACATGTCATTAAAAAGCATATACATCATTAAAAAATATACATCTGGTGTCATAAGAGAACATTTTAAAAGGTGGTGGTATCTGTTAGCTGTCCAATAAAGAGTTCTCTAATATAGAAGTACCTGAAAGATATTAAATCTATTCCTTAGTTCTTTCTAGTTATATTTCCTTTTGCTATAAAAATTGCTAAAATACTTTAAATATGATTTTGTTAACTCTCATGAGGCAGTCCTTTCGGAGAGAGGTTTCCTCCAATATCCATTTAATTTGTGACAATGGTATTGTCAAATCATGATTACGAATTTGACTAAATTAAACTGTTGACAAATTCCAATTCAAATATGGAAAAATAGCAGCAGGCTAAATTTGAACGTCAGTGTTGAAATAGAAAATCAACAAATATTTGGTAAAGGGGAATGAAATATATAATCTCTTGGCAAATACGCTAAAAATATAAAAATATCAAATACAGTGTAATGAATGAGAAGATGTCTTGTGGAGAGTGTTAATAATATTATACATGCACATTAGAGAAAATATTGTAGAAATTAAAAAAAAATTCAGTAAGAAATGAACAACTTTCCAGTAAAATATGAAACTCCCCGAAAGCAAGAAAATTGGAACATAACACTAGAAAAAAAAATAAAGCTCCAAATATGTTTATAATATTTTTCTGCAGTAAAACAAATTATTTTATTGTTTTCTTTTTTACTGATGCTCTGTTGGAAATGTTATAAATAATTTATCCATCAAATCTTCTAATGGTAAATTTTGTATCCGCTTTTTTTTCTCCAATTCATTTACTAACTGCTGTTCTAAAGAAAAGTCTTGTACTAAAGAATAAAAGTTTCTATGAGTTAACAGTCTAGAATATATTAAGACAAATATATTTATCATCTCTATTTTATGAACAATTTAAAAAATATGTTGCATGACATTTTAAAAATACAGCATTCTCAGGCTAACATGTTATTTTTTTTTCCCTCTCTTATTCACTTACATAGCACAGAAACTTCCTTAGAAATTTTTGAAACAATATAGTAAGTTCTATTTTGGAAGTATGAATTTTCTTTTCTGTGTGAAATAATAAATTATGAACATATTGCTTTCTTTGTCTCATGATAAAAGGGACAATTGACATTTTTGGTATCTGTTAAAGGAATATAAACAATTATATCTCAAATTACTATTGCAGAATAATGCCCTGTTTGATTTTGTTTTTAAAGCATCTCTTTGTTACTGTTTTTGCTACTCTGTGTCTACAATCTATGAAATTTTACAAACTGATTCATTTTCTGGAATAATTATTTTATTATAAATATATCTAGAATGATGTTTTAAATCAATATGAATCCATTTATTGATCTTGTTCTAAATATATAACTCAGTATAAAAAAATCTTTCAGCAAATTGATTTTATATTATTTTTTGTTTGTTTAAAAGAATTATTCAAGAAAATCAATCCAAAAAGTCAAAAAGTTGCTGTTGATGTTTTACTTGTTTTGACTACAACCTTTTTCTTCTATCTGACTCTTTTGAAAAGTTGTTTTTTATTTACAAATGCTTAGAGAACACTTAGCTCATGAAATGTTTCAAGCTTAGCTTTAGAAGCTATTTACTCATTTTTACAGTTACAAATTGTGATCATATAGAATGATATTTTTCTCTTTTCTCCAAAAGGATGCCAAAACAGTACAAAGAATTATTGTTGCAAACTGTAAATAATCCACATAGCTGATGTTTCTTGAAAGTGAGATAATGGACATAGTTTTATAATATCCTTTATCATATAAGTGTTTCTGCTTAACAGTTACAAAAGCTAATACACTATGAAATCTGTAGATAATGCTATTTGAAATTATACTGAGTCACAATATGAGAAGATATTTAGCATAAATTTGAAGTAAACAAATAACATAATATTTCTAGCTATATAAATTTTGATTTTTTCATTCAAATTGCAGAAATAGTTAAATGCTGCAAAACTCATAAAAATAATTTTCCACATATCATATGTTTGTTTATACCTGAATCAATGGATTTAGTGCCGTGTATTGCCAAGAGCAATGGCTTTTAGAGTTAAATGCATTTTGGTTTGAATCTCAAGTAACAGCATGCAGGTTATGTAATTCTGAGAAAGTTTCTTGAAATTTTGAGTCTTAATTCTCTCATCTCTCAAAATAAATAAACACTGCAAATTCTCATTTAATATCATTTATTCAAACTTTAAAAATCCACATAAAAAGCATTATGTTTTTCCAAAAAATAGAATATATCAAAGGAGATGGATGAAACCCATGAAAACCAATGCTTTAATGGGGGGAGAGAATGGATCAAGAGTGAGGTAAAGCAGTAAAAAAAGGGAAAGCTTTGTTAAGCCTAGTTTTGAGGCTGCATTTGGAAAGAAAGCACATGACTTTTTCACTGACTGCATCAGTATTTTTTAAAAGGAAAATTAACATTTGTATAATTTTTGGAATGACTAGAAATAATGTCTGAAATCTCTGAGCACAGTATTTAGTACAAAGTATGAATTCAACAAATGTTATCAGATTTCTCTCTGCTTATAATGTTATTAAAGTAATTAATATGCACAAAATAACTTTGTGGTATGGTACAGTAGATTTGATTTAAAAAATAATTTCTAAAATTTATTTAAAGTTAAAATTACATAGATTATTTCTTGAAAAGTATGAAGTCACCAAAATTATATAAATGTTGGCAAAAATGTGGCAGATATTTATCCTTATTTATCTATTGTTAATGTTGATATGTGCATTCAGTTTGTACAATATTATATATGTATGTATATATATTTTTTAAATGTGTGAGAAGATGACAATTTGAAAATGAAGTTTATTTTCATCCATTTTGATAATGCTATGAAGATGCCCAAAGGACTAAATAGAGGGAAAAAAAAAAAAAATCTCACATCAATACTGCACAATGATGGTGGTTACGTAAAATTGTACTAATTTTTCTGATTTCAAATTGTATATGTAGTAAAGAGAATAAAAGTTTTTGTTGGGTAATTGAAGCTTTTGTTACTTCTCTATTTCCTGTTTGGCTGCTACATAACTGAACTGATAGTGCAAATTTACAGTAAGTATAAAAAATTATAATTTTTCCTTCCTAAGTCATCTGAAGAATTTGGGCAGGAATTCAACTTCTTGATAGAACTTCTGAATAGAAGCCAGAAGTCAGAAAACATCTGCTATCCTTTAAAAAGGAGAAAATAGGGAAGCAAAGAAGCAAAAAGATCTTTGTTTCTAGACATTTTTAAAAAGTACTATAATTTTTAAAAGGAAGGAATCAGGTTACTCCCCTTTGGGAAAAAAAAAAAAAGATTTAAGGATGGAATATAAAAAATATATTTTAGAAATATTTAGAAATTATATTTTATAAAATTTAAACTAACTTCATAAAATCAAGGAATTCCCAAATATGAATTTAGGTAGAAAAATTGAGTCCTGTGTAATATGTGAAACAAATAAGGACAAGGAAGAAAATGATAGCAGTTAAATTAGTAGCAGAGGGAAAAACTTGCTCATAAGATTAAAAAATAATAATAATTGGAAAACTGGATTATAACTATATGTAAGGCTCAGGTGTTCAACATGTATATATAACATTTATTTATATACTTTTATTAAAGTCACTATTAAAAGTCCAATTCTATTCTTCACCTTACTGCTATCTGCTTGATCCACCCCCTTTTTCCCCTTTTCTGGTAACCACTAATTATTCTTGTAGTTCAAAAGTTTATTTTTACTTTGTTTAGTTCATCTGTTTATCTTTATACCACATGTAAATAAAATCATACGGTGTTTGACTTTTTTTGTCTTATTTTGCGATGCATAATTCCCTCTCAGTCTGTCTATGTTGATGCAAGTAGCGGGATTTCATCTTTTTTATGGCTGAAGTAGTATTCCATTATGTGTATATATCTCATCTTTATCCATTCGTCATTCTTTTTTGCACTATTATAAATAGTGTTGTGTTGGCGCCTTACCTCGTGGCATCAGGATACTTCCCCCTTCCGTGATTGGCTGTGCTCCTTTCAGCCCAGTGCGCATGACGACCTCTGGCGCACCAAATAAGGGCATGTGCCCTTCCGGGATTAGCTTCTTTTGGCCCATTGCGCATGACGGCCTCCGGCGGTACGTATATGTGTTTGATCATTGGCTAGGCACTGTTGGCCTGCTTCTTCCGCTTCCGGTCCCCAGCTATAAAGCCCCGCCGAAACCGAAAGTAAACGAGACCTGCGGTAGTTGAACGAAGAGTGCACGTGTCTCCCTCCGTGGTGTACCCCTGTTCTTCAGGTCGCTGCTCTCCCCTCGAGAACCTCGTTGACCATTCCGCGGGCTCGGACAGGTGGCGCCCGACGTGGCACTCGAGGTACGAGAGATTTACAGTAGACCCAGACGCGGCGCGCGGCGCGAGTTATTCAGGCCCCGACCCACCCGGCGGGACAGTCATTAGGTAAGTTTTGGCGTCTGAATTGTTTAAAAATGGGACAGGCACTTAGTGAGCACCAGCTTTATGTTTCCCAACTTAAAGAAGCTCTTAGGACACGTGGAGTTAGGGTTAAGTATAAGGATCTCTTTTCATTTTTTGATTTCGTCCAAGAAACATGCCCATGGTTCCCTAAACCATTGATGAAAAACGTTGGAAAAGGGTCTGCGACGCTTTAAACTATTTCTACCGCGTCTTTGGACCTGAAAAAGTCCCTGTGACGGCCTTTTCCTATTGGAACCTCATTAATGATCTTATAGCCAAGCGAGGAAATGATCCTGGCTTACAACACACTATTTCCCATACTGAAAATATTCTTAAAAGCGCTCCCTCCAGTATTGCTGAGGCTTCTCCTCCCGAGGCTTGTTGCGAAGACCTAATCTCCTTTCATAGTGATGATGAGACTAATCCCCAAAATAATGCACCCCCAGTGCCAGATGGTGCCCCCCAACCTGCCGGCACCCCCGTAAAGGAGCCCCGTCCAAATACACTTCCCCCATGCAAAAGCCTCTACCCTTCTCTGCCGCGACCCCGCCATAGGTCTCCTTCGGCTTCCGAGGTAGACTGGGACGAGTTGGCAGAACAAGAGGGTCGCTACCGGCCTCCCCCCACCTCTATTGCCAAGGACCCCATAAAAAAGCCTGTTTTAATGCAAACACTTGAGACCTTGGGAACCCAAATTAATACTCTTGTTAACCGTTTTGATAAATTGTGTGCTGCTTTCCCCGTGTCTGCTGACGGCCCTTCTGCTCCACCCCAAGTTAATCCGCCGCCATTTTGTCCTTCTGTTCCCGCCTTGCCGCCATTTTGCCCTCCTTCTTCCTCCCTTGTTGCCTTGCCGCCTTTTTCTTTGACTCCTCCCACTCAGCCGCCCTCTCCGTCCCTCCCTCCTCCTTCACGCCCTGCTCCATTACATCTCTTTCAGGTGGTTGAAACCACCAACGCCCAGGGCATTGTTCAATGTCATCATGAGCCTCATAATTTCCGCAACGTTAAAGAACTAAAAGAGGCAGTGTCCCTTTATGGAGCCACGGCGCCCTTCACCCTCACTGTTTTGGACACCTTAGCCCAATCCTCTCTCACTCCGTCGGATTGGTACTCCCTGGCAAAGGCCACCCTTTCTGGGGGCGATCACCTCCTTTGGAAGGCTGAGTTTATTGATAATTGTAAGGTTTTTGAAAGACAAAACCCCTCATTCCTCGGCCCAGCTTGTAGAGCTTGAGGCGGTGATCACTGTTCTTTCTTCCTTTGCCCATCAGCCTCTTAATTTATATACGGATAGTGCTTACATCGCCCAGTCGGTCCCCCTACTTGAAACCGTCCCATTTATCAAAACATCCTCCATGGCTGCGACCCTTTTTCAGCAGTGCCAGGCGGCCATCCGGAACCGCACCGCTCCTTTCTTCCTCGGCCATCTTCGGGCCCATTCGGGTCTTCCGGGACCCTTGACACACGGAAACAACTTGGCCGATGCAGCCACTCAGACAATTCACGTTCTTTCGGTCACCCAGGCCCAACAAGCCCATGACCTCCATCATCTCGATGCCCGGTCCCTGCGTGTGTTGTTCCGTCTCACCCGAGACCAAGCCAGGCACATTGTTCGCTCCTGCCCAACGTGTGCTACTTCCCTTCCTGTCCCTCACTTGGGTGTCAACCCTCGTGGTTTCGCCCCTCGAGAACTCTGGCAAATGGACGTCACCCATGTTTCTGAGTTTGGTAATCTCAAGTATGTCCATGTTTCCATTGATACCTTCAGTGGATTTTTAGTGGCTTCTCCCCATGCTGGGGAGGCCACCAAACATGTTATCTCCCATCTCCTTTATGCCTTCTCTGTTTTAGGCGTGCCTAAGGCCCTTAAGACTGATAATGGACCAGGCTACACTTCCAAGGCATTTTCTGAATTCTGTGCCACCCTTTCCATTACTCATACTACTGGCATACCATATAATCCCCAGGGACAGGGCATCGTTGAAAGAGCCCACCAGACACTCAAAACCGTTATTCACAAAATCCGCCAATCTTCCTGGTACTCCTCCCGGTTGGCGCCCCGCAATGTCCTGTGTCATGCCTTGTTTATTTTAAATTTCCTCCGCTTGGATGATGCTGGTAAAAGTGCAGCCGACCGCTTTTGGCACTCCTCCACCTCCACTCAGTTTGCGTTGGTCAAATGGAAGGACCCACTTACCGGCTCTTGGAATGGTCCAGACCCTGTTTTGATTTGGGCTCGTGGAGCGGTTTGTGTCTACCCCCACGACGCTGACTCTCCTCGCTGGCTCCCAGAGTGCTTGGTTCGCGCTATACCTGTGCCACCCAGTGCCACTACAAAACCTCCGGACGCCGCCGAGGCTCCCGGTCAACCCCTTCCGCCCAGGGTGGCTGAGTCCCTCTGAGGCGTCTCTTTTTGTTTCCTTTTCAGGATGCCTGTGGCCACCTGGATTCTCCTGGTTCTTCAACAGTACGCTGTCGCCCGTGTCTTAGCCGGCCTCGGACCACCCGCCTCTCTCGCATCCGCGTCTTCTTCCTTGGATTCGCCCTGCAACTGCAAGGCATTACCTCTGCCCTGGCCACGGGTGCCTCCGGTTTGGCCATCTCCGTTTCTAGGAACTTGCAACCAACCCCTTATGGACTGACCTTAATGGACTTTTGCCATATTTGCTTCCCCTCTTGGGTCCCCCCTGTTATCTCTTTTATTGTTACTTGCTATAGGTCCTTGTGTTTTAAACAAAATTATTGGGTTTATAAGGCAACAAATACAGTCCCTTCAGGCGAGACCTATCCAGGTGCACTATCACCACCTAGAAATGCTGGAAAGCGGGGGCGCATATACGGATCTCCGGTCGCCGTCTGCGCTTGGCCAGTAGGTAGCACAGCCTACATGCTATGGGAGTCCCACCGTCCTGACCTTTGGCAGCCTTTTAACTTCAGTCATTATCCAGCTTCCTGGCTGGGCCCCCTTGAGGATGCTGGAATGAATAGCCAATGACCGGTAAGATGGAATGCGGGACAAGACCAACCTAAGACAGCCCGCGCTCCCTTTCCATCTAGGACCGTCGGGTAATGACGGGTAAGGCTTGTCCCTGCAATTCACAACTTAAGACAGGCACATTCCTCCTCACTAATAAAGAGAAAACGGGGATCTGTTGGCGCCTTACCTCGTGGCATCAGGATACTTCCCCCTTCCGTGATTGGCTGTGCTCCTTTCAGCCCAGTGCGCATGACGACCTCCGGCGCACCAAATAAGGGCATGTGCCCTTCCGGGATTAGCTTCTTTTGGCCCAGTGCGCATGACGGCCTCCGGCAGTCCGTATATGTGTTTGATCATTGGCTAGGCACTGTTGGCCTGCTTCTTCCGCTTCCAGTCCCCAGCTATAAAGCCCCGCCGAAACCGTAAGTAAACGAGACCTGCGGTAGTTGAACGAAGAGTGCACGTGTCTCCCTCAGGTGTACCCCTGTTCTTCAGGTCGCTGCTCTCCCCTCGAGAACCTCGTTGACCAGTCCGCGGGCTCGGACAGTGTTGAAATAAACATGGAAATAAAAATATTTCTTCAAGTTACTGTTTTTGCGTTTTTTGGGCAAATACCCTGAAATGGGATAATTGGATCATAATGAATCCATATCTTTAATTTTTTTTAAGAATTCCACATTGTTTCCCATAATGACCAGATGAATTTACATTTAAACCAGCAGTTTATAAATGTCCCTTCTCTCCACATCCTCTCCAGCATCTGTTGCTTCATGTTTTTTTTTATACATACACTATACCACTTGCATGAGGTGATATCTCATTAAGTTTAGATATTTATTTCTCAAATAATAAGAAATAATAATAGCTGTTCATATTAGCTATTGATATGTATTCTTTAGAGAACTATCAATTAAAATGTTCTTTGAATTTTATGAATTCTTTGTATATTTTTGACATTAATCCCTTGCCAAATAAACTAGGTAAAAATTTTTTTCATTTAGTAAGATGTCTTTCTATTTTGATGCAATTTTTTTCAGTGTAGAAGCTTTTTAGTTTGATGCTGTCCCATTTTTTTATTTTTAGTTTTGTTTCCCTTATTATTGACATTCTTTTTTTTTTTATACAAGAACTGGGGTACAGGCCAGATGCGCCAGAGGGTGAGAGGATTCACTAGAGACAGAGCGGGGGAACAGAACAGGCAGACTGACAAAATACACTGCTGAGGGGAGCAGCAGGCGAGACAGGAGAGGTCTGCTGTGCTATGTGGGACCCTCGCCAGCCAGCCGGAATCAAACTGGAGCTGGGGCAGCTGGGGACAGCTTCACAGTGCTGCACTCAACCACCTGTGCCACCAGGGGAGGCCCTATTATTGAAGTTCTTTATCCAAATATATCTCTAATGCTGATGTCAGGGAGACTATCAACTGTGCTTTCTTCTATGTAATTATTTTTTGTTTTAAGTTTTTATATACAAGTCTTTAATCATTATTAAATTAAATTTATGTTGTTAGGTAATGGTCTAACATTCTTTTGTCAAAAGTTTTATTCTTTTGCATGTGTTGGTTCTTTTTTTCTCAATACCACTTATTGAAGAGACTTTGTAAGCTTTTGGTTCCTTTTTTGTAAGTTAATTGTCCATTCAAGTTTGTTTTTAGTTTTGGACTTTTAATTTTATTCCTTTGACCTGTGGGTCTACTTTTATTCCAAGTTGTTTTAATTACTATCACTTTGCTGTGTAGTATGAAATCTAGAATATGATACTTCCAATTTTTTCATTTTTTTCTCAGCAGTGTTTTTGTTATTCGGGTTCTTTTAATGTTCCAAATAAATTTCGTGATTTTTGTTCTACTTCAGTGAAGAATTCAATTGAAATTTTGATAGAGATTGCATTGAAATGATAGATTTCTCTAGAAAATAATAACATTGTTAATGATTTTAATTCTTTGGTTCAGGTGCATGGAATGATTTTCCATCTCTGCGTATTCTATTTCCTTCAATAATTCTTTTTTTTTAAGATTTATTTATTTATCTATCTATCTATTTATTTATTTATTTATATTTATACAAGCACTGGGTACAGTCAGAAGCGCAGATGGGTGAGAGAATTCACCAGAGCCAGAGGGGAGAGCAGAGCAGGCAGATAAAGTACACTGTTGACGGGAGCAGCGGGTGGCAGGAGAGGTCTGTGCGCCATTTTGGGACCCTCGCCTGGTGGCCCTGATCGAACCAGCACTGCAGAGGCTGAGGGCAGCTTCGCTGCACCACCAGGAGGCCCCTCCTTCAATAATTCTTTAGCATATAGGTGTTTCAGTTCTTTGATTAAATTTATTTTTGTATTTATTTATTTTTTTAAAGACCAGAAGTCATAAAGCTTTTATTTTTTTATTTTATTTTATTTTTTATTTATACAAGCACTGGGTACAGTCAGAAGCGCGAGAGGGTCAGAGAATTCACCAGAGCCAGAGCGGGATGCAGAGCAGGCAGAAGGACCTAAGTACACTGCTGAGGGGAGCAGCGGGTGGCAGGAGAGGTCTGCGGGCCATGTGGGACCCTCCTCTGGTGGCCGGGGAGCAGCCGGGGATCGAATCAGCGCTGCAGAGGCTGCAGGCAGCTTCACAACCCAGTGCTCAACCGCTGCGCCTCTGGGGAGGCCCCTTGATTAAATTTATATAAAGTTTTTTTTTTGTTTCTTTTTGATCAAGTTGTAATAATATTGTCTATTGGTTTCTACCTCTTTATGTTCATTTCTATGTATAGAAACAATATGTTTTTATGCATTAATTCTATTATCCTGTCATGAAGCTGTGTTCATTCATTATTTTTGAATTTATGCTAGGTTGTCCAACTTTTTGCCATATACCTTTTTGTAATGCTCTCTTAAAATCCTTTGTATTTTTGTAGTATTTGTTCTAACTTATCCTTTTTCATATAATAGATTTTTAATTTGTGATTTCTTTTGTTCTGAGTTTGGCTAAGAGTTTAACTATTTTGTTAAGTTTTCCAAAGAAAGAGCTTCGGTTTTGGTTGATCTTCTGGATAGAATATTTGATTTATATTTGCTGAAAATGTATCATATTTTAAAAATCAATTTAATGATGCTTAACCTTATATGTTAATTTCAGTGGGCTAGGGTTACCCAGATGGTTTATAAAACATTACTTCTGGGTATGTCTGTGAGGATGGCTCCAGAAGAAAGAAATTTAGTGTTTGAATCCTTAGGTAGGTGGGACTCACGTTAATCCTTAAGGGCCTGAATAGAGCAAGATGATGGAGGGAGGACAATTTCACTTCTCTGCATGTGCTGAGACATAGATCCTCTCTCCCATCAAACATCGGTGTTACTGATTCAGACTTCAGTTTGGACTGAAATGCCAAGCCTCTAGCTTGCAGATGACTTGTCTTGGGATTTCTCAGTCTCTGCGATTGTGTGTATCAGTCCTTTCAAATAAATATCTTCTTTGTTTCTTTGGACAAATGTCTAATGAAATACTCATATATTTTTTCTCATATTTTAAAAAATTGAATTGAATTTCCATTTATTTAGAAAATATGTTTGGGAGCACAATTTCACACCTTAACATGTGCACTCGCTTCACTTGGCCATGATGAAATCTCCAGTGTCAATACATGAACTTCTTACTCATTCCATGCAATCCTCTCCCCAACCCAGACCCACTGGTAATCACCAAAGTTTTCATATCCTCTGAGCATTATTTTTGTTGTGTTTGTCTGATTTGTTTTGTTTGGTTGTTTATATTTCATAAATGAGAGGAATCATGTACTTGTTTTCTTTCCCTTCTTGACTTAATTAATTTAGTATAATCACCTCAACATCCATCAATTTTATGCTTAACAACATTATATCTTTTGAATAACAGAGTAGCATTCCATTTAATATATACACCATAATATATATATTCACTCATCTGTTGTTTGGAAGTTAAGTTGATTAAATACCTTGGCTATTGTGAATAATTCTACTATGAACATAGAATTTCAAATTCTTTTTTAATTTTGTTTTCATAGTCTGAGTAAATAGCTAGCATTGGTATTGCTGGTCACATCATAGCATTTTTAGTTGTTTTTTTTTTTAAGATTTATTTATTTATGCAAGTGCTGGGGTATAGGCCAGAGGCGCGGGAGGGTGAGAGAATTCACCAGAGACAGAGAAGAGAGCAGAACAGGCAGAAGGACTGAAATATACTGTTGAGGGCAGCATTTTGTTGCATTATGCGGGAATCTTCCCAAGCAGGAATTGAACTGGTGCCACGGAGTGCAGATAGCTTCACAGAGCTGCACTCAACCCCCTGTGCCCTCGGGGAGGCCCAACATTTTTAGTTTTCTAAAGACATCTCCAAAATGCTTTTCCTTGAAGAATATACCAGGTTGCATTCTCTTCAACAGAGTATTAGTGTTGCATTTTCTCTACAACTTCACCAGCACTTGTTTTATCTGTCTTTTTGGGCGAGACTATTCTGATAGATGTGAAATGATATCACATGGTGGTTTTGATTTGTATTATTCTTACAATAAGTGATATTGAGCATTTTTTCAAGTACCTGTGGGCTATTTATATATCATCTCTGGAGAATTGTCTGGGTAAATCTTTTGCTCATTTTTTGATTTTGGTATTTTTGTTGTTGTTGTCTTTATTATTTCTCTATATATGGGAAGTTAACCCTATATCAGATATGTGATGTGCAGCAAACATCTCCAAGTCTGTAGTTACCTTTTTGATTTTGTGACTTTTTTTTCTGGTAACAAAAAAACTAAACAAAATCTTGTTAGATTAATATAGTTCTACTTGTTTATTTTTTTTTTTTTTCTTTTTGGTTATTGGAGCTGGGTCTACAAATATATTTCTGCTTTGGATATCCAGGAGTGTATCAATTATGTTATCTTCATTTTATTTTATGGTTTCATGTTTTATATATGTCATTAATCCATCTTTTTTTTAAGATTTATTTATTTATTTATACAAGCACTGGGTATAGCCAGAAGCACGGGAGGGTGAGAGAATTCACCAGAGCCAGAGTGGAGAACAGAACAGGCAGACCAACGAAATACACTGCTGAGGGGAGCAGTGGGCGTAGCAGGAGAGGTCTGCGCGCCATGTGGGACCCTCACTGGTGGCCAGGGATCGAACTGGCGCTGCAGAGGCTACAGACAGCTTCGCAGCCCAGCGCTCAACCACTGTGCCACCAGGGGATACCCATCTTTAATCCATCTTTAGTTAATTTGTGTGTATGGAGTTAAGGATTTTTTTAGTTTAACCTTTTCTCATGTGAATGACTTTCCTAATAACATTAATTGAAGAGGTTTTCCTTTCTCCCCAGTGTGGTAGTCCTGGCTACTTTGTCATAGATTAACTCACAATATTTGTGTGAGTTTATTTCTGAGATCTCAATTCTGTTCCATTGGTCTGTGTCTATTTTTGTTCTTATGACATATTGTTTTGATTGTTAAAGTTTTATATTATAGTTTGAAATATGAGAGTATAATATTTCCTTCTACTTTCCTCTTAGGATTGCCTTGGCTGTGATTATTTATGGTCACATATAAACTCTGTAATTGTTTATTTTATTTCCCTGAAGAATGTTTTGACAGGTATTGTATTAAACCTACAAATTGTTTTATGTAGGATGGCCATTTTAATAATGTTTATTCTTCTAAACAATTAACAAGATATATTTTCCCACTTATTTGTGCTTCTTTTAAATTTAATGTACAGTATCACAGTTTTCACTGTATAGGTGTTACATTTATTTTTTACATTTATTTTCAGGAGTTTTATCCTTTTTGTTACAATTGTAAGTGTGATTGTTTTCTCCATTTTTATTTTTTCTAATTTGTGTTTTTTGAATAAGAAAGTGCAACAGATTTTTGTGTATTGATTTTATATCCTGCCATGCTAATATATTATTCTTATTCCTAGAATTTTTTGGTGGTGTCTAGAATTTTTTGTATATATTATCTTACTTCTAAAAACAGTGAAAATTGTACTTCTTTTACAACTTGGATTTTTTAATGTATATTTTTAAAATGATTTATTCAATTACTTTTCCTATGTGAATGTAGATGCTAGAATATATATTCACTTATAGTGAATAACTTTTAATCTAGGTATTATTGAGGTATTATTTATTTTAAAAATATTGCATATGATTTAGGGGAATATGTCTTTCACTTCAATAACAGCTGTGAATAGAACTTCCAATACTATGTGAAATAGTAGTGGTAAAAGTTCACTTACTTCTATTATTCCTAATCTCTAGGAAAATATTTTTAGTTTTGCACAAATGATTATGATATTTTTTTTCTGTGTGTTGCTCAGATAAGTCTTTTATTATGGTGGGTTATGCTCCTTTCAGCCCCAAATTCATTGAGTATTTTGCATAAATGGGTGTTCTCTGTACAGTGGTCATAGAGATGTATGTCTGTAAAATCTGGTCCCCTTCCTTCCATTCCCCACTCTTGTACAAACAGCAGAGATGACATACACCACCACTATAGTGATTTCAGATTCACCTTCCCTCTCCTAATTCTTCCAACACCATGGACTTTTGCCCATCCACCTTCAACAATGAAGGTGTGTGAGTAGTAATGTGTCCTCCAGTGATAAGGACATGATATTTAGTTTTTTCTTCTGGATGAACTTAAAGAGATATTTTTCTGACATGACTTAATCCACCATGTTTTCTGGATGAGAATTTCTCATATTTATTTGCTTAGTTTATATTTTAAAAAGTTGTTGTCTTCTATCAGATATTTTTCTGCATCATTGAAATGACAATTTGTTATTTAAACTTTTAATAGAATGAGTTACTTTAAAAAATTAGCTAGATTCCATTGATAACCCTTAATTCCTCATGTGTTATACACTCTCAGATATGGATTGCTAATATATTTTGAGATTTCATTGAATTTACATTCATAAGCAAAACTGTCTTTTATTGAATATTTATATTATACATGTTGAATTTTTATTGATATTTTAATAGATTGATAAAATGATCCTTATTTATATATATTTACAATATTTGAATGTTAGTGTCATTTTCAATGAGTATATAATAGAACTAACTGAAAATTGTCTAAACATAATGAGTCTGCATGAGTACAATTCTAACTGTTCAGTTTATTTTATGGTCGTTAAAATATTATTTCTTTCTTCTTCTAGTCATGTCAGAAGATTATGGTTTTTTAAGATTTATTTATTTTATACAAGAATTGGGGTACAGGCCAGAGATGTGGGGGATGAGAGAATTCACAAGAGACAGAATGGGGAACAGAACAGGCAGATGGACTGAAGTACACTGCTGAGAGGAGCAGAGGGCAAGACAGGAGAGATCTGTCCTGCCATGTAGGTTTCTCCCTGGCCAGCCGGGAATTGAACTTGTGCTGCAGTGGCTGCAGATTGCTTTATAGGTTGCATCTTAACCCCTGCACCACCAGGGAGGCCCAGAAGATTATGTTTTTCTAGCAAATGATCTCAGTTGGTATACATAATTATGCTACTCATTCCTTTACTGTTATTATGTATTTGTTTCTTTACTGTTTCTTAACCTTACACTTATTAATTTGGACAAAGAACTTGCCTTTTAAATTCCTTTTAATGTATAGTATTATTTATTTTTTCTTAAATTTGCTATGTCCTACTTCTAGACTCCCACACTTATTTTGCTATTCTTTATTACGCTACTGAAATAGATCTTGGATTATATTTATATATGTTTACTTTAATTAATTTTTAGTTGTTCTTCTCAAAATAGCTCACCAGAGTATTCAAAGCTGATGTTAGATTTCTTAATTTTGCTATAGAAACTTCTGAATTTTTATTTCATAGTTCTCCGCCACTTTGTGCTATTTTCTTATCTTCTCTTTCCTCTTGTATAGTTTTACACACCATGAAATCTTTACTCAGATTCCAGCTTACATATTTAATTTTTTCTTTAAAGATTTATTTTTTATTTATACAATAGCTGGGGCACAGGCCAGAGGTGCAGGAGGGTGAGAGGATTCACCAGAGACAGTGTGGGGAAAAGAAAAGGCAGACAGACAGTAAGAACTGCTGAGGGGAGCAGCAGGCGTGACAGGAGAGGTCTGCTGCACCATGTGGGAATCTCCCTGGCAGGCCGAGAATAGAACCGGCGCCACGGAGGCTCTGGACAGCTTCACAGTGCTGCACTCAACCTGCTGCGCCACCAGGGAGTCCCCATATTTAATTTTTTTATTGAAGTATTCATATGTACAAAAAAGTATTGAACAAATCACAAATTTTATGATTTTTTTTTTTAATAAGCAGAACACATCTATTGAACTGTTGCAGAAATGAATTCTAGCCTTTTACCCAGGCAGGGGAAGAATAAGCAGTACTTCAGGAATGGTGAGGTCAGGAGAAGTTTTATTACTCTTGCATGAGGTCCCAGACTTGGGTAGTCCCATAAATTCTGAGCACCAGTCTAGGGACAAAGGGTTTCTTTTATACATAACCATCTTACATTGATAACATCTGTCAGTAAGCGCAAAAGTTTGTGACAAAAACAAAAAAACAAAAAAAATAAACAGGTATTGAGGATGCCCTGGGAGATCAATCAACATGGCTGGCTGGCTGGCCTTGTTAAAGTGTAACCTCATTTAGATAATCTCATCTGGATAGGCTTTTGAGAAGCAAAACTTGTTTACATTTACTTTGCATTATTTACTGCACCAGACCTTTCATTTGCTTAGCGATTCCCTTTCAGAACTACTACTCAGATCAAGAAACAGAATGTTACCAGCATCACAGGAACTTCAGTATGTCCACAGAGTAGTCATTATTCAGATTTCAAAACATAGGTTAGTTTGATTTTTGAAATTTAGATAAATGAAATTATGTATGATGTACTCTATTTGATTTTTTATTCTTCACATTATGTTTTCCAGTTTCATCTGCGATTCTACATGTAAATACATGGTATTCATTTGCATTGTTTTATAGATTTTATTGTATACTATATAAGTATTCTACTGAAGAAGGGAGTTAGAATAGTTTCCAAGTTTAGATACAGAAAGACATTTGAAATATGGGAGCAAAGGTCAGAGTGAGGACTTGTCAAAACAGAGCAAACCACTGACATGTAGCAACAGCGATTTTCAAGCACACTACAGTGAAAGAAGGCATTCAGCAAAAGGTTCCATGCTGTGCAGGTCACACTAGAAGGGGCAAGGCTACAGGGATAGAAATTAGATGAGAGGAGGCAGGGGCTGGGGTTAGGGTGGACATGAGGGTGCTTTGGTGCCTGTTGGCTGATAGAACTGTTACATTTCTTGATGCAGGTTCACCTGAGGCTATGTGTATGCTGAAATCAGAACTGTGTACCTAAAAATGAGCTTACTCTGTGTAAATTACACCTGAATAAATCTAATTCACCTGGTTTTAAAGAATAAAAAAAAAGAATAGTTTCCATGTTTGTTTCTTATATTATTGAACATATGAATTGATTAATGTACATGAACATTGCTTTTGTTTTATTTTGTTTTGAGTGCATACACAGGTCAAAATTTAAAAAATAGACACTATATATATATTTTTTTTTTTCAATTGTTGCTGTCAGTTTTCCAAAGTAGCTGTGTAAAGTTGTATTACCATCAGCATCATAGAAGAATTCCCATTGCATCACAAGCTTGGAAAAATTGAAAAAATAAAATAATTCATTTTATTTTATTTTTTTTTATTTTTATCAATTTTTGTTGGAATGTAGTAGTTATAGTATGTACTTCTCCGATTATCATAATTCTTGATATTTATTTGTCATTAAATACTTACCTTTGTGTAGCACCTATTCAAATTTAGCATTTTATTTTCTTATAAATTACTTAGAGATATTGTGAAAAAAGCTTCCCGTTATCTTGTTTTTATATATTTTAGATCATATTAAAAAAATTGAAAACTGAACCTCTGTTCTCACCATTTTGTCCCAAAACTGTCTTATCTTATCCTTTAATGTTACTTTCCTTAGAGACAAGCTTCAATACATGCAGTTTCTTTGTCTCAACACTTTGAACATATTTCAGTGTGTCTTTGCTATAATGTATATAATGTTATAAGAAAACACTCTCTTCTGGGTCTCAGACTTCAAGTTGTATCCTTACATGATAGCATTGGCAAGGGAGCTCTATGGGGTCTCTTACTAATCTCATTCGTGCAAGCCCTCCCCCCACCCCAAGAAGTGATCATTCCCCAAATGCTCTATTTATTAATACTATCACATTTGATGGTTAGGATTTCAACATATGATTTTGGGGTATGTGAAGATATAAACATTTAGGTCATAGCAAATACTATTGTTTCTGAAGATTCTTGATATGGTAATGTCTTTTTGAATGGGCTTGATGAGTTTTAGTTATCAAATACACAATTTTTATTGAAAGTTATTCATGGAAATTCTTTGAAGTTCAGGTGTCATAAAAAGATTTCATTTGCTTTAAAAAACAAAAAAAATGAGGGCCTACTTGGTGGCGCAGGGGTTAAAGACAGTGCTATCAAGCTATCACCAGCCACTGCAGCGTGAGTTTGGTTCCCCAGCCAGCCAGGGAGCAACCTACATGGTACAGCAGACCTCTCCTGCCTCGCTCGCTGCTCCCCTCAGCATTGTATTTCAGTAGATCTGCCTGTTCTGCTCCCCACTCTGTCTCTGGTGAATCCACCCCCCCCAACTTGTATGGGGGGGATTACATCCCAGTTCTTGTATGCATAAATAAATAAATCTTTAAAAAAATGAATATTTGTATTTGCTTCTTTCAAATGCATAGGCAATAAACAATATTTCACTAAATTCATGCCTTGATATTATTTTGTAGGCTTCCCCAAGAGTATGACTTTGGAATGATAGTTTGATGATGGAAAATGGAGAGCAAATTCTCATATTTACCTTTCTAACATTTTTATATGTTCACCTTTGAATTCAATTGTTACTTTATCTTCGATATTCCTGAACACTGTAATACCTACTGTCCCATCTACTGAAAACTGCAATACCTACTATCCTATCTACATTTCTTTCATAAATTCTACTATTTAAATAAATGAAGCTATTAAATACATAGTGGAATATGACTTAAGGACTGGCAAAGATACCTTTTCTACATTTTGGACAGAGAAATAGAACTGTTTACCTAGTCTTCCTGTAGCAATCATTTTCTTCATTGTTACTACTATTAAACCTATGGTGTTTAATATTACTAATCAAAATTGAACAGTTATCAAGGCACACATTGAACATATAAATTTTAATGACAACAGTTTTTTACATGAAAACATAGTTCTGGTAATCTAATAATATATACTGATAACATTTTGCCAAATTACATATGTCATTTGGCAAGGTAGGACTTGCAGAGAGATGGTGTGAGGAACATAGAAAACTACCCCTCAGAGTTACATCATATTAAAGTGGTCAAATTTAACAAATGCAGTCACTTAAAGTTTTTGGAGATGGACAAAAGAACTTAGTATAAATTGAGATGCATTTATTCAATAAAATCTATGGAAATTCAGTAAGAACAGTGGAAGCTGGTATTGCAAATAGGGACTGTAGATTATACCATAAGTAAATTCCAAAAATACCTGTTTTCATTGTATCAGCAGCTAAGTGGTAGTTCTCATGTCCCACAACTTCCTAAGATGTGGGAGTGATTCACAGTGCTTTTGGCATTTCAACGGTTATCATTTTCTGAAACCTAACTATTATAGATGAAAATCAGCAGCTGGTGATAGTCAGATAGTGATATCTCTGTCCCCTACTAAATTTTTGCTACATATGGAGGATCTGGGTGGGAAGCTGTTAGATTGCAACCTACTTTTCTGGCATAGCCCTTTGTTGTAATAAAGTCTGTCCAGTGTGCTCAGTTAAGTGGTAGTTTTCATCTTTCTCAGTTTTAGTATATAGTGGTTCTATTCTAGGTATATCTGGCAGTCAGTGAATATTTGAAGATTCATCTTTCCTTATTTCGAGCTGTAGAAATCATATAATGTGGCACCAGCCAAGTAGTGGCACCAATTTTCACTTTTATGCTGTTCTTCCTTCCTCTGCCTTGCTGCAAGAAGGCAAACAGTAAGGAAAAATCCCCCATTCCTGCTTTTAGTTCTCTGTGATGGAGAGGTCTGTGTTTCAGAGCAAAGTTCAAAAGACTAGAGCATTCTGCCAAGAAATCTGGCTTCCTTTGGTTCAGATCAGGGTTCAGAAATTTATGTTCAAAGCTGTTTCAAAAAAGACAAATTAATTGTTGAAAGGATTCAAAAGGTAAAAAATAACACATAATATTTAGGATAAATAAGACAGATGTGTATACAGTAACACATATCTTAAAAACAATGTTGGGTGAAAAATAGAAGAAACAGAATGAGATTTAGAGAATGATGCTATTTATATAAATTGAAATTATTAATATTTAAAGAAGGACAAAGGCTAATATTTGTAATAACAATAAAAGAACACATTTAGAAGTAATAAAGGAGATCAGTGAAAGAGTTCAAGAATGTCTGGGTAAATCACAATCATTCTTAATAGTCAAAAAAGACTGTATGAATTGCTCAAGGCATTGTCCTTTGATAAGTGACATCACATATTTCACACTATGAGGAAAATAGATTCACAGACTAGATTCCTGTCAGGTCACTAAACAAACAATGCCTAAAATATTGAATCAAATGATAGCACTATCACAGAGTATTATATTAATTAAAATTTCGAATTTCCCATAAAAAATTATTTTTAAAGATTTATTTTTATTCATGCATACAAGAACTGGAGTACAGACCAGAGGTGTGGGGGTGAGAAGATTCACCAGAGACAGATTGGGGAACAGAACAGGCAGAGTGACTGAAATATAATGCTGAGGGAAGCCTCAGGCAAGATAGGAGAGGTCTGCAGTGCCATCTGATTAGCTCCCTGGCCGGCTGGGTCTGCTTCACAGTGCTGTACTTAACCCCTTGCACCACCAGGGAGACCCCTCCATAAAAATTGTGTAAGACATTAACAGAAACAGCAGAGTCATAAAACAGATGAGAATCGGCCTTTGTGGTCCAGATGTTGGTCTTTGTAGATAAAGACTTCAGGGTAGCTGTGAGAATTAAAGGAAGACTTTATAAAAATACTTCATCAATAAAGAGATAGAGATCATAAAATAGATCCAAATGTAAATTCTGGGGTGGAAAAATAAATAATTGAAATTAAAAAAAATACTTAAAGCGATTTACAATATAGTTGAGGAGGCTGAAGAAACAGTTAACTTGGAGTTTTATTTAATCTAAAAAAGAGGAGGGCCTCCCCGGTGGCGCAGCGGTTGAGCGCTGGGTTGCGAAGCTGCCCGCGGCCTCTGCAGCGCCGGTTCGATCCCCGGCTGCTCCCCGGCCACCGGAGGAGGGTCCCACATGGCGCGCAGACCTCTCCTGCCGCCCGCTGCTCCCCTCAGCAGTGTACTTCGGTCCTTCTGCCTGCTCTGCTCCCCGCTCTGGCTCTGGTGAATTCTCTCACCCTCCCGCGCTTCTGACTGTACCCAGTGCATGTATAAACAAAACGAACAAACAAACCAGCAAACAAATAAATAAATCATGCCTCTATTAAAAAAAAAAAAAAAAAAAAAAGAAATGACTAGAATTTTAAAAAAAAAAAAAAAGAGGAAAAAGTGTGAAAAGAAAATAAATTAAGTCTTAGTGATATGAAACATATTGTTGTATACCAATGTATCCTGATGAGAATACTGGAGGGAGAGGAAAAAGAGAACAAAGCAGAAAAAATATAAAAAATTAACGCTGGAAACTTTTCTAATCTGATGAAATAAATTAGCCTAGTATTCAAAAAGTTCAATGAATCCAAAGTGTGATGAATGTAAGGATCAACATTCTTAGTCAAAATGTCAAGAGACAAAAAATTGAGACTATCCTCAAAGTGCCCTGATGAAAATAAATTGAATATAATGGTCAGAAACTGAACTCTCAGTTTTGTTACATTGATTTTCCTTTCTATCCTTACACCAGTTCCATACTGCTTTGACTACTGTAAGTTTGTAGAAAGTAAATAGAAAAATGGAGGGATTTGATGAATTGGTATATCAAGTTGGGGACTATTGTTATCTTAAAATTTTAAGACTTTGATTATTGGAGACCAGAATGATTTCATTTATTTAGGTTCTTTTGAATTTATTTCAACAGTGTTTGTAGTTTTCAGGATACAAGAAGTGTTACTAAACATAAATTAAGGTTGAAATAAGTCTCTCAACTTCATCACAGGAATATGATATTGCCTAAATTCGCCATGATCAAAGCAATCATTGACATAAAAAATTCTATAGTGGACAAGGATGCTCTGATCTAATGAATGATAGATTAATATTAAATTGTACATTACCGTTGGCCTCACCAGATGGGACTCCATGATCTACTAAACTCATTAAAATTGTTAACATATAACAAAGGAGTGATTATCCCTATTGATTCTATATTTAAAGATCTGGCCTGTTCCTGAACTTAAAATGAATGTTAATTCATAGTTGTTGATTACTGTAACCTAGATGGTATGGTCTCATCTATTAAGGCACAAATGCTTAAGGAAAACCTGATTGTATCCAATGAACAAATAGTAAATATATTGCCATTATATATTTTTCTAATATGTTCTGTTTGGTGTCTATTACAACAGTTTCTCAGCCAATGAAATCTTAGCCCCTATACTGACAAAATAAACCTTCATCTGGCTGATCATGAGATATCTTAGTGGTTTTGTTATCACAAAAATCATTTTAGCAATCACTTAATTGTATACCATCTTTGCCTGGTTCATGGTGTGACATTATATTGAAAACATCTTTTTCCAGCAAGAGACTGTAGAATATGTCCAAATTGCAGTACAAAAAATATTCTCAATGATGCTCCCAGAGAATCCTTCACTGCCACAACTTCTGATGTTGCCACAAGTCTCTGGACCACTCATTATTGGCCATAAGTTGCTCATGGACTTCTGACATGTACTAACATTGGGCATCAACTTCTGTCTACATTAGTGGGATCTCTGGAAAGAGAGACTTTCATTCACTAAGCAAGATGTCTCTAATAAAGGCTAGGGTCAAGATTAGTACAATTAGTCTTTCATTTTACTGCTGGATTTCCTGGTCTCATTTGCACATTTTTAATAGACTTTTAAGGCACTGCCAAGTCTGGCTGTCTGGTCCAGTGAGTGAATGATATAAAAAATTGCTTGCTAAATGTTGCCTTATTTTTAATCACACTTTTTCTTTTTAAGAACACTTGAAATCTATCACCTTATACATACCGAAACAAAAATCACAGACATATATGTATTTTTGCTTACTATATTCACAATATAACTGCTTTACAACATACTTACTCCCTTTGGAGTTCCAGCTATCATTGCTAGCTATTTATCCTCTGTTTGTTCATAAAAATTCTTAATGAGAAATCTTTATCACCATTCAATGGAAACAAATATGAAAGTATCGTATAGGTCATATAGGCAGTAACTATATTTGAACTCTTAATTCTCTTCATTTTTCTATTACTTGTATTGACTTTTGCTTGTTTATAGCTATGTTATTTCATTCCACATTGCAGAGAATTTCCTTGGGAAAATATACATTCCTTTCTATTGACAATTAAGTATAAGTTCAGAAGTAAGATATGAATGTTAACAATTCAGATTTCAGAATAATAGAGCTTGGATTGTGGTTTTTCCATTAAACAATAATTTGATGTTAGTAAAAGACAATAACTAGTGTCTCATTTGTTTTATAAAATGGATAGTAAAACAACTATATCATTTTTGCGGAAAAGAGGAAACAATACATATAAATGCTTCAAGGCTACTCCATAAACAATAGCTATTATTACTCCAATTATGCACACTAGTTTTTATAATAAACATACATTGTGTGTGTGTGTGTGTGTGCTGCCATAGCATAAACAATGAAACAGGGAAAAAGATAAAATGTCATTTTCTAATGTATTATTTATTAAATGCGAGGCATTTTTTTAGGTTTACTATATTCCAGGGGTTATGCTTTAAATTAGAGTAGATAAATACAATCTTTAAATTCACTGTGAAATAATAGTTAAGCTGATTTATTATGAAAAGAAACAATGACTTAAGAAAATTAAAGTGTGATGATGTAGCACCAGGAAGGGCACAGGGCAGGTTTTCTATGACCCAAGCAGACCGGGCAAAGGAGAGTCCTGAGCCCTCGGTGGCTTTCTCAGGCTTTTATTGAGCGTTTACATGTAGTGCAGCAACCGGGTACACAACAAGCAGGGGTGCCGGGGGCAAGGAGGCTGGCAGGACTCCCAGCCTAGTGAATCTTCACAATTTCTTGGCTCCCTGGGTTCTCTCCCCTGCCTCTGCTTCTTGTGGCAAATATATCAATACTGCAGCCATGGCCCACAGAAGTAAATAACACAACTTATAACAATGTAACAAATGCAGGTGCCCACCATCAGGCATGCAATCCTAATGGTGGGAGTGCAGAAGAGCCTAAAAATCACTTACCCCACAGATGTGCTATTCCAGTAGCCTCATGTGAGCTGGGGACTGACCTGCTGTGAAGATGAATAGAGAACTGGACTACCACACAAGCGCTTGGGACCACAGCACTGTTTGGGCCATTAATATGCACATAGAGCAGAAAAGTGTCTGGGATCCTCTACTGATAGCAACTGATGACCAGTGCACTTATCTTCCATTCTCTTCTTAGGCAAGAGATTAGTTATGAAGAAAAAATGGAAATATAAGGTATCACCTCACCAAATTCTCCAAAGAAAATGAGGGAAAGATTGGATCTGTACAAGTGATCAGATTTGTTTGATGCCTACACTCACATGACTCTTTCTGAGTTTATTTTCTCTAATCAAATGTAGAGAAAAATGCCTTTACAAATCTCTGTGACAGTCAATCAATTTGTGGATTTTTATTTTTTTCTGATAACTGTTAAGTACATTCATGTGTGTGGGGTACATCGATGGACGTAACATATTTTTGCAAGATTCTCCCCACCCACAAATGACAATTTTTCCAAGCAGCTGAGATTTTTCTATCTCAATGTAAAAACAACGTAGAATGCAAACAAATCCAATAATTTTTTGATCTACACACTTGACAAAGATATAATTTATTGACTAAAGATAAATTAGTTTTCCTGAAAAATGTGAGAAATATTTTTTAACAAAAATACCTTTAAATAATTTTATTTCTTATATGTTTTTATTAATAGGAAAACAGAGCTGAGAACTTCAAAGAAATAGAAGATGACAAGATTAAAATTTGATCTTTATTTCATTAAATCCTCCCTAGCTTTTTAGTAATAATAGTGAAAATAATCTAATTGTGGTATTATTTCACAAGAAACAAGTGTTACAAACAATGGGTGTTGAATAATGTTTTTGGCATATACACCAAAGAACAAAGTAGTATCACAATTTATTTTTTTAACACAGCAAAACTGGGCCTCCCTGGTGACACAAGGGGTTAAGATACAACCTATGAAGCTATCTGCAACCACTGCATCATGAAGCATGATTTCAATCCCCGGGCAGGGAGCTACCCACATGGCACAGCAGACCTCTCCTGACTCGCCCATTGCTCCCCTCAGCAGTGTATTTCAGTCAATTCCCCTGTTCTGTTCCCCACCACTCTGTCTCTGGTGAATCTTCTCACTCCCCACACCTCTGGCCTGTACCCCAGCTCTTGTATGCATAAATAAATAAATCTTTAAAAAACTAAACAAAGCAAAAATATTTTTAATATGTATTTTATTCATTTATGCATGCAAGAGCTGGGGTACAGGCCAGAATTGCAGAGGGGTGGGTGTTAAAGGATTCACCAAAGACAGAGTGAGGATCAGAGACAGGCAGATCTACTAAAATACACTGCAGAGAGGAGCAGCAGGTGAAACAAGAGAGGTCTGCTGAGCCATGTGCGTTGCTTCCTGAATGGGGAGAGAACTCGTGCTGCAGAGGCTGCCAATAGCTTCATAGTGATGAGATTTAACCCCTTGTCCTATCAGGAAGGCCCTGAGACAGCAAAACTATTTATTAGAAACTACTAAAAACATACTGTTTGGTGTGGGTTGGAGTACAAGGGAAGAGAAGGGAAGAGAGAGGGTGTCAGCACTGGAAAGCTCTCCTGGAAGCTCAGAGAAGAAATGGATTTAGGGTGTAGACTTACAGGATGATTTTTAGAAAAATGTCTTCCAGTATCTTCTTTACATTTATTATTGTCTTCCCACTTAGTAACTAAGATAAATGTGGTATATACATTCATTACAGTGATCCTCCAAAATGGCACTCATCACACTCTAAAACAATCAATGGCTTAAAGTATAAAATGTCTATGAAGAACCTATAGAAATACTTTATTAAACAAAATCCATGCCTAGAGAATTGTTGCATGTACAGTTATGATTTTCTATTTATTTATTTTTTTAATTATTTATTTATGTATACAAGAGCTGGGGTACTGGCCAGAGGTATGGGGGGGGGGGTGAGAGGATTCACCAGAGACAGAGCGGGAAAAGGAACAGGCAGACTGAAGAAATACACTGCTGAGGGGAGCAGCAGGCGAGACAGGAGAGGTCTGCCGCACCATGTGGGACCCTCGCGGGCTGGCCAGGATCGAACAGGCACTGAAGAGGCTGTGGACAGCTTCGTAGTGCTGCGCTCAACTGCCTGCGCCACCAGGGGAGGCTCTAACACAGAAATTCTTAAGAAAGAAGTAAATTTAAGGTATGTAGTTATGTGTTTGCGTTGAATAAATCATTCCCATTTTTCAGGTATTCAACATGTCTTCGCTGCTGTCAAGTTGGCCTCTAATTAATCTCACTATCTATAGTTTCTCCCCAATGCAAATCATTCTCTATCTTCTTGCTAGGCTAACTTTCTAAAACACAAATGAGATTGTATTACCTGCTTAAAATCCTTTATTAATTTATGTCCTTGAGCTTTTCTGGAGCTGTGTGCAGAATTGTCTGGTAGGAACTTGGAAACTCATTCTAAGTTAATTAAAACAACAGCATCATTCACAGCAGCAGTGGCTGAACCAAATTTTTGCAATTGATAGGTCCCATGATCCTCAAGGGGCACCTGGCTTTTCAAATTGGTCCAGCCCTTATAGAAAGCACTATGGAGGAATCTCAAAACATTAAAAATGGATCTGCCATTTGACCTGGTAATTACACCCCGAGGCACCTACCCAAAAAATTCAAAGCCACCAATTTTATAACTTTTTTTTTTTTAAAGATGTATTTATTTTATACAAGCACTGGGTACAGTCAGAAGTGCGGGAGGGTGAGAGAATTCATCAGAGCCAGAGGGGAGAGCAGAGCAGGTAGACTGACCAAGTACACTGCTGAGGGGAGCAGCAGGCGGAGGGAGAGGTCTGTGCGCCATGTGGGACCCTCGCTGGTTACAAGGGATCGAACTGGCGCTGCAGAGGCTGCGGGCAGCTTCGCAACCCAGTGCTCAACTACTGCGCCACCAGGGAGGCCCTCAAAGCCACCGATTTTAAAGGAAACTTGCTAGTTTTTTTTAATATGTGCCATTCTCACTGGTGTGAGATGGTATCTCATGGTAGTTTTGATTTGCATTTCCCTGATTGCAAGTGATGTTGAACATTTTTTCATATGCCTGTTGGCCATTTGCATTTCTTCTTCAGAGAAGTTTCTTTTTAGCTCTTCTGACCATTTTTTGACTGGATTATTTTCTTTGTTGTTGTTGAGTCTCATCAGCTCTTTGCAGATTTTTGTGAAAAACTAGCAACAACAAATGTTGGCGAGGGTGTGGAGAAAAAGTAACTCTTCTGCACTGTTGGTGGGAGTGCAAACTGGTTCAACCACTATGGAGAGCTGTGTGGAGATTTCTGGACCTACTAAACATAGAGCTTCCATATGATCCAGCAATTCCACTCCTAGGTATTTACCCAAAGGTATTTGGAAACATCAATTCCAAAGAGCACCTGCACCCCTATGTTTATAGCAGCACTATTTACAATAGCTAAGCTTTGGAAACAACCCAAATGCCCAAAAATAGATGACTGGATCAAGAAGATGTGGCACATATATGCCATGGAATATTACTCAGCATTCAAAACAGATAAACACATGCAATTTGCAGCAACATGGATGGCGCTGGAAGGGATCATGCTCAGCAAAATAAGCCAGAAAGAAAAAGAAAAATACCGGATGGTCTCACTCATATCAGGAATCTAGAAAACTTAAATAAGGGACCAGGAAAATGAATAACTATAAGAAAGTGAAAATCAAAATCAACAAAAAACTATGAACCAGAGACACTCTATGGGGGGTAGAGGGCTGGAGGGGAGGGATTGGGGTCAAAATAAGGGGGTTGCAATTGTATGGGGAATATAAATATAAAATTTATTATAAAAAAAGAAAAAAAAAGGAAACTTGCACTCCCCCTTTATTGCACTACTATTTACTATAGAACCTATGATGGTGTAACATGGGAGAGTTGGTGGTGGGTGCCCTATGGAGTTAATACCTGATGGTGGTATCCCAATATTACCTCAGTTAAAAATTAATTAAATAATTAATAAATAAAGTAACCATACCTATCAATCAGCCTGCTCTTTTCTTATGGATACGTTTTCTCTCATGTTGGCGTTTCAGCTACTCTAAATATTTATTGGGAATTTTCCCTTACCTAGGAAAGAAATCATATTGTAAATCTTAGTAGCCCTGCATGCCTTTCTGTAGGGATGACAAGAGATGAAGTTGCTTTAACTTTCCTTGCTGGCCTCTCACTCACAAGATTCCCAGTAAGGGTTATTCCTTAGCCTATATTGGGTGTTAATGGTATTTGCCCCAAATCCTGTTAGAGAACAAAAAGGAGCCAACTAAACATGGTTCCTCTTTTACCAAAATTTCTTTTTGAATTTGTCAGCATTTTTTAACTTCTAAATTATTTTGAAATAAAAACTGTCAATATCAAACCTGCTTTAAAATTTTGAGTTCAGGGTCTCCCTGGTGGCAGAGGGGTTAAAAGCAGAGCTTTCAAATTACTGCCAGCCACTGCAGCACGAGTTCAATCCCTGGCTGGGCAGGGAGCACCCACATGGCACAGCAGACCTCTACTGTCTCCTTCACTGCTCCCCTCAGCAGTGTATTTCAATCAGTCTGCCTGTTCTGCTCCCCACTCTCTCTGGTGAAACTTCTCACCTCTCACCTCTGGCTTGCACCTCAGTTCTTGTATGCATAAATAATCTTTAAAAAAATTGAGTTCACTGTTTATGTCATAATAAATATAAGATTTTAAAATAAAGAAACTGCTCTTTACTATTTATAACTCAGGGTTTTCTAGTCTTTTACACAGTCCTAATCTTCACTAACCAAATTGTTTTTTGGACTCTAGAGATACACTAATGCAAACAACACATTTTTTGTGTGTACAACAAATTGCATTATAAGATTAAAATTCAAAGTATCTCTAGTTTTCCTTGGATAAGCTACAATAAAACCCATGCCTTTAATCTCAGCAGCCTAATGCACCAAGGTTTATTTTTGTATACATTAGGGGTTGCTGTGAAGTCACTGTGTCTTAGTACAGAATCCAGGTTGAAGTTGTCAACCTTCAGGATATGTTTCTTCTTATGGCAAGGGAATAGAGCTATGGAACTGGCTGACATGTACAATCATTCTTTTTTTTTTAATTATTTATTTATTTGTTTGTTTGTTTATACAAGCACTGGGTACAGTCAGAAGAGTGGGAGGGTGAGAGAATTCACCAGAGCCAGAGCAGGGAACAGAACAGGCAGAAGGACCGAAGTACACTGCTGAGGGGAGCAGCGGGCGGCAGGAGAGGTCTGCGTGCCATGTGGGACCTTCGCAGAACAGCGGATTTACTGAGATACACTGCTGAGGGGAGCAGTGGGTGAGACAGGAGAGGTCTGCCTGCCATGTGAATTAGCTCCCCAGTGGGGGATCAAACTCATGCTGCAGTGGCTGGTGATCATGCAATAGAGCTGAGACTTCTACACCTGCACCCAGGGAGGCCCAAATGAGATAATTTTTAAATTAAAATGGTGGAAACATGTATTAAAAAAATTATCTTTAGGCAGTAAGGAGAGGTCCCTTTTTAAAAATAATGTACCTAAAAATCACCATAATGATATTATAGGCTAGATAAATAGGAAAATTACTATTATTTATGAGTTTCCAATAAATTCACAGTAAATGAATATCATTTAAAAGAGACAACCTAGTGACTAATCTGAGAAATCAAAATACCTTAAAATCAAAATAGCCCAAAATCATTTTATTTGGAAACCAATTAGAATTTGACCCTGAGATAAACAAAAATATCCATTTTCTAGATATGCTGTATTTGTGCAAAGATAATTTATGTATGTAAATACATCAAATAAGTACTGTAGAGTCAATCTTAACATGTCACATAAAATATTCACGTGCAAGCTTCTTTTAAATAGTTTGACTTTACAGTCTTGGAGAACAGATTACTCTATAGTGGCATCTAACACATGAATTCTGTTGTATGATCACTGTTTAAATTAAACATCCTATTTATTCTATAATTTCTATAGATCACAATGAAAATAAGTTATAAACAGTTCAAGTAAGCATTTTATGTCTTATTTCAGTTGTGTAGATATTTTGGTATTACAAGAGACAATTTTAGATTTAATATGGGTATTTTCTTCTAAATCGTATTTGTGTTATAAAAAATTATGGAAGATATCACATAGATCCTACCATATGTTCTGGGTATTTGCATGCTTCTTTCCATAAATACCTTTTCAAAATGTAGCACCAAAGTTGCAGAACTTCTGCATAACTTAAAATTTAATATAATTTTAAATGATACTTGCTTCAAAAAAAGCAAAAATCAATTCACAAAAAGTATGTTATATTAATTTGTTTGGCATAAAATATATATTAACGATAAATAATGTGTAATTTTCCATTGAGTATGAATATATGACAAAGTTCCTAGAATATTATGTGGGCTCTTTATATCAACACTTGGTTAAATTTCATAAAATTCAAACAAATTAAAAACTGTATTTCTATAGGATATATCTTCCTATCAAATTACAAAATGTAATTTTAAATGACATTGTACTAAACCAGCAAACACAGAATAAGAACTGAAATGCATTATGATCAAATTAATGACTATTTCTTGGATTCAGACTGATCTTATATCACAGATTATCATAGAATTAGTCATTTTTATGTGTAACAATTGGATAAATGTTATCTTTCTTTTTCTAAAATTGCAATTGCTTTTTATTTTTTAATTTTTTTAAAGATTTATTTATTTATACATACAAAAGCTGGGTTACAGGCCAGAGGTGTGGAGTGTGAGAGGATTCGCCAGAGACAGAGTGGGGAGCAGAATAGGCAGACTGACTGAAATACACTGCTAAGGGGAGCAGCGTGTGAGACAGGAGAGGTCTGCTGAGCCATGTGGAAAGCTCCCTGGCCGGGGATCGAACTCGTGCTGCAGAGGCTGAGGCTAGCTTTATAGTGCTATGACTTAACCCCTGAACCACCAGGGAGGCCCTCATTTAATCTTCTTAATGATCCTGTAAGGTAGTGCTATTATTATTATCTTTGTCTTAGAGATAAGAAAATTAAGGCAGAGAAGGCTAAGCTACATGTTCAAGGTCACACAAGAGGTAGAACCAAGACTTGAAATCAGATGACAGGAACTCAAGTTAAATTCTATACTATCCTGCCTCTCTGGGATCCTTTATGTGAGATCTCAAAAAAAAAAAAAAAAAAGTGAATATGGAAAATATTGATTTCTTAGTGGTTTCAGGCATTCTCATTACCGTGTGGATTAAATTATTTATTTACTCATGATAACCATCTTGTGCTAGGTACTAATAGCATTAGGGAGTTAGCTTGCAAAAGGGGTGAAGTAAATTGCCCCTAATAGGCACTGGCTAGGTTTCAATGTGAGGCAGTATGGCAATAGCCTTAAACTGTAGAGAATTTTCTTCCCCCAAAGACCTAAATTCTCAGACACTTGACTACACTCCCTGGCAAAGGAGACCACTCGTTCTTTTCTCCACTGTTTATCACTGGGGTCATCAATGAGTTTGACCCTGTTTCCATAGCTTCTAAATAGTTTTTCTGATGGCATCTTCTTTTTTTGGATGCGTTAATACATGATATGTAATTCCAGCTCCAGCATCTTATTCAGTTCATTAGTGATAGGATAGGTGGTTATTGTGAGACAGGGAGCAATTTTTGTTTTCCTAAGCAAAAAAAATTCAATATTATGAAATATCTGTTAAACTATGTTAAGGTCTCATACAGCCTAAAAACTCTGCAATATAGCTCTTATTTAAGAACATTATGACTTTCAATGTGATTATTAAATTACCTGCTTAGCTCTAGTTTAACAATTGTTTCAGACTCATAATTAACTGATGAAATAAAATATTTTGTATTTTATTGTATTATTATTTTGGTCTCTAAAATTAAATATAAATGCAACTATAGCTACCTAGGAAAAGAAAAGTAATATCAGTAAAAGGGATATCTGTACCCAGCTATTTTTTCTTAAAAGAATGCTAACAATTGAAACACCAAAACCTGAGAGATAACTGGTTCATATAAACTTTCTCATATAATGAAGGCCTGAAGTATTCTAAACACAAACTTTTGTTTTTTTGTAACAGTAAAAATTATGTCCAGGTTAAAGACTTAACAATATGAGACAGGCAAACTGAATATAGGCAATGTTAATGGAAAAGTGCATACTTGACTTACTCTTTTTTTTTTTTTTTTTTTTTGATTGAGATCTTTTTAATAGCTCTTCTACGCCTTTGCATTACAAGAAGGACATTGAACATGCCATTTCTTGAAAACTCATGATGAACATTAAGAGCATCCTTTATTATACTGTGTAGGAGTAAAGTTCACAAGTTTCAGTTATTTTATTCCCTTATGTTGAAGTCACATTTGAGCTGTTATTTCTCCTGCTGCCATTATAAGTGACTTTAACAGTTTCCTCTAGTTTATTTCTTTTTTTTTTTTTTTTTTTTTTTTTTATAAATTTTATTGTTATATTCCCCATACAATTGCCGCCCCCCATTCTGACCCCAATCCCTCCCCTCCCGCCCCCGCCCCCCTAAAAGTGTCTCTGGTTCATAGTTTTTTGTTGATTTTGATTTTCACTTTCTTATAGTTTTTCATTTTCCTGGTCCATTATTTAAGTTTTCTAGATTCCTGCTATGAGTGAGACCATCCGGTATTTTTCTTTTTCTTTTTGGCTTATTTCGCTGAGCATGATCCCTTCCAGCTCCATCCATGTTGCAGCAAATTGCATGTGTTTATCTTTTTTGAATGCTGAGTAATATTCCATGGTATATATGTACCACATCTTCTTGATCCAGTCATCTATTTTTGGGCATTTGGGTTGTTTCCAAAGCTTAGCTATTGTAAACAGTGCTGCTATAAACATAGGGGTGCAGGTGTTCTTTGGAATTGATGTTTCTGTGTCCTTTGGGTAAATACCTAGGAGTGGAATTGCTGGGTCATATGGAAGCTCTATGTTTAGTAGGTCCAGAAATCTCCACACAGCTTTCCACAGTGGTTGGACCAGTTTGCACTCCCACCAACAGTGCAGAAGAGTTCCTTTTTCTCCACACCCTCGCCAACATTTGTTGTTGCTAGTTTTTTTAATATGTGCCATTCTCACTGGTGTAAGATGGTATCTCATGGTAGTTTTGATTTGCATTTCCCTGATGACAAGTGATGTTGAACATTTTTTCATATGCCTGTTGGCCATTTGCATTTCCTCTTCAGAGAAGTTTCTTTTAAGCTCTTCTGCCCATTTTTTTTTTTTTTTTTTTTTTTTTTATAGAGGCATGCTTTATTTATTTGTTTGCTGGTTTCTTTGTTTGTTTTGTTTATACATGCACTGGGTACAGTCAGAAGCGCGGGAGGGCGAGAGAATTCACCAGAGCCAGAGCGGGGAGCAGAGCAGGCAGAAGGACCGAAGTACACTGCTGAGGGGAGCAGCGGGCGGCAGGAGAGGTCTGCGCGCCATGTGGGACCCTCCTCCGGTGGCCGGGGAGCAGCCGGGGATCGAACCGGCGCCGCAGAGGCCGCGCGCAGCTTCGCAACCCAGCGCTCAACCGCTGCGCCACCGGGGAGGCCCTTCTGCCCATTTTTTGACTGGATTATTTTCTTTGTTGTTGTTGAGTCTCATCAGCTCTTTGCAGATTTTTGTGATCAGTCCTTTATCATTAGTGTTGGGTGCAAAAATGTTCTCCCAGTTGGTGGGGTTTCTCTTTGTTTTTGTTATTGTCTCTTTTGCTGTGCAAAAGCTCTTTAATTTGATATAGTCCCAGCTGTTTATCTTTGCCTTCACTATCACTGCTTTGGGTGATGTGTCTGTAAAGATGTCTTTGATGTGCAAATCACGTAGTGTTTCGCCTATATTTCCTTCTATATATTTTATGGTTTCAGGTCTTATGTACTTGACTTACTCTTAACCCAAAACATGAGGGACATGAAAACAGCCCTTGCCATAAGACTGAGGTCTCACATTACCCAGAAGAAAGGTGTTTTGGAACATGTGTTTCCCCTTTTTTCCATTGTCAGGCCTAACTATAAAGATCTTGCTCTGATTTAATGTGCCTGTTTTTTTTGGGATACTGGCTTTTGATCACCAGGCAAACAGAAGTTGGTAACAAATTTGGTGAACTACCCAGGAGAATGATCCTTCTAAGTAACTCATCCTCTTACATAAGGTCCAGTTGATAAAACAGTGGGCTGTGAAGCACATTCCAGGCTCACTCACTCATCTCACTTTGCTGTGAGAGTGGGAATATAGGCTGCAGGAAGAAAATTCCTATCTGATGCCCAGCCTCTCTCACTCTGTTGGCCTCCATGATGAAAGACCACAGTGGCATTAGAAAAACTTTTATTGCCTGCTCTACTAAGGTGGTAAGCAGGAACAATCCACAGGCTGACTGAAAATATACACGCTTAAAGGGAACCAGGAGAGAAATTGAAAAGATTTTGCTGATCACAGGATGATGTCAGAAAGGGACACCAGATCATAGGTATTTAAAGTTGATCCTCAAGACTAGCATCGGATGATCAGTGATGTCCAGTCCTTAAAGGTTGGGAATGAGAAAAATTAAGGTAAAGGACTAAGCTGTTTAAGATAGAGACCAAAATGTTATGGCTCAGTCATGCAGGAGCTCTCCCATGTATACCATGATCGTACATGTTATTATTAAACTTCTGTTGGGTTCAAAGAACAGCAGGATGAAAACAAAAAGATCTTTGTGTATGTTTATGTCTCTCTTCTCCTTGATGTTTTATTTAGCTTCCAGACGTTAACATTGAAATTAATTCACATTAGGGGCCTCACTGGTGGCACAAGGGGTTAAGATGCAGCCTTTGAAGCTACCAGTAGCCACTGTAGCATGAGTTTGATCCCGGCCAGGATGGTGACCCACATGGTGCAGCAGACCTCTCCTGACTCGCCCACTGCTCCCCTCAGCAGTGTATTTCAGTAGATCCTCCTGTTCTGTTGCCCACTCTGTCTCTGGTGAATCCTCTCACCCCCAACACAAACCTCTGGCCTGTACCCCAGTTCTTGTTTGTATAAATAAATTAAAAAATCTTTACAAAAAAGAAATTCACATTAAATGGTGCTTACATAAGTTATTTCTAAACATAGATCATATAATAGAAATCAAACAAAAATTTCTTTTAAGATAAATTTTGATAAGTAAAAATTTAAATAAAATAAATGGCATAATTTGAGATATATTACCTTTAGAGTTATAATATTGGTTATAAATCTTTACTTTCACTTGTATTTATTAATCAGAATTAGCTCCTAGTATCTAACCAGGAGAAGTATCTGACTTTATCTCATAAGGTTTTGTAGCATATATATTAGACATATACACCCAGGAAGCCTGAAGTTCCTGCTCAGACAAGCTTGTTTAAGAGGTAAAGGCTTAAATAAATTAAATAGGAATCACTAGTGGTAATTAGTCTCTTAAAGATTCTTTGTAATTTGAAACTTTACAAATAAGTTAAATAATGACATAAAGTAATAAAAATATTTCAAGCAAAATGATCTTTCTAGTTTAATTCCAGTTTGATTTGATTGGGGATTCCAGCCATGAGAAAAATAGAAAAGGTTAAACAGAAACTACTTTGGACTTCTTATAATAGACAAAATTATCCTGAAACTACTATCAAGAAAGTATACACTTTTTCCTCTCCCCCTTGACTTTAAAAACCAAAACAATACTTTGAGGGACTGAAAAAAATGGAAATGGAGTTTAAAAAAAACAAACACAAAAATGCCTCTCCCTTGACTGTTTACTTTCCATTACAAACTAAAGCATCTACTAGGTTGGGTGGGGGGGCGCGGGGGAGAAGAGAGAGATGAAATATAGATGATAGATAAATAGAATATACGCTTTATATATTTTCTGGATAAAATGGTAAAGGAAATTTTATTTCAAAAATGTATAATAACAGATGGCCTTTTTTTCTGGGGAAAAAATGTAAAGGACATGGGTTACCTTTTTTTTTTAAAGATGTATTTATTTATTTATTTATCTATCTATCTATCTATCTATTTATTTATTTATTTATTTATACAAGCACTGGGTACAGTCAGAAGAGCGGGAGGGTGAGAGAATTCACCAGAGCCAGAGCGGGGAGCAGAGCAGGCAGAAGGACCGAAGGACACTGCTGAGGGGAGCAGCGGGCGGCAGGAGAGGTCTGCGCGCCATGTGGGACCCTCCTCCGGTGGCCAGGGAGCAACCGGGGATTGAACTGGTGCTGCAGAGGCTGCGGGCAGCTTTGCAACCCAGTGCTCAACCGCTGTACCACTGGGGAGGCCCCATGGGTTACCTTTTGGTAAAAGAAGAAAAGAGAAAACTTTCCAGTCAAATAAAATGATTGCTCAAAACTAAAATTTAAGAACAGAAAAAAAAAAAAAAAACGTTTAAGGAATATAGAAAATACTAGAAGGCCTACAAAATTGATTTATAAGAGATTTGTGAAAGAGGTTTTTAAACTAAAAAAAAAAAGAAAAAGTCAAAACACATGCTCTAAAAATTATGAAAAAAATACTTGTAAGTCTTTCAATCTAAAGGGATAATGGTGTAACAAATTTTATAGTTACTTGAAATTTAAAAAAAAAATTAAAAATAAATGTTTTAAGGGGTAAGGGTTTTAATTAATATCTGAAAATATTATTTTCAGTGAAAAACAATCTGTCTTAGGGCAGATCAAAAAACTGTGAACTGAATGGCAGAAAACTTAAAATTAAAACCAAAGCATGGTGATAGTTCACTGTTTGGGGATGCTTTGTGATTGAAATGAAAAAAATCAGTGATATCTTCCCAAACCATGAATCTGTGATTTTCTTAATTTTCATAAAATAGCTTATTAACATATTACCAAGCTACCAGAAAAACTCTTCTTAAATCTCTAAACATCCTCCATTAGTCTTATTCCTTCAACCTTTAATATCATTACCTCATATTTGTTTTTGATTACATATTTCAAATAACTTCTTTATACTGGCAGATATAAATATTCACTACAAGGATATTCATTCTCAGTATCTTACAATGATATATTTGTTTTTGCAATACGGAAAAACTTAATGATATTTATTACCCTTCTTTCCACAGTGTCTTAAATATTAAAACGTACAACAACAACAATTCTATTTAGAAAACACTGAAGCAAGTTAAAGTTATATATAATCAACTATTTTTAGTGGAACAATACAGTATTATTATTTAACGAATTTCACTTTCTAGAATATGTTTTAAATTATTTTTATTCAAATGAACTTGTATTCATTTATCTACATTCCATTATCTCCATTTAGTACCCTTTTTTTTTCAATACCCTTCTTTTTCTCATTTCATGGATTATTCAAAAACATGAAATGATGATTAATGAAAACAGACTGAAAGTTTCCCATGTATGAAATTATTGCAAATTTAAATATTATCGAAATGGAAAATTATAAACTTCTAAAAAACATAGCCTTATAGGTGTGTATGCAACTGTGAATGGTTTAATTTGTTTAATTCTAAAACTCTTCTAACATTTTCATTATAATCTAAAGCAGAAATTTCATCTAATTATGAAGAATAGTTAAACAATTTTTTCTTTGATCCTGTTTTGCAGGATCAAAGTTTGCTTTCATTACAATTAAACTACTCAAATATATCTTAATTTCTTAAAGCATATACCTCTTTGATAGTTTTAAGTTGTTATAAGCTATATCAAAAGCTACAAAAAGTGTAAAGGTGTTTATGGTTTAAAGTAATAATAGTAAAAACCCTTGTATTTACCACTCAGCTTAAAAAAATAGTGCATCTCATATCTTCAGACTTTCTGATTGAAACTCTATTCCTACCTTTGGTAGTTTCTGAATTTTCTGTATATTATTCTACTGCTTAAAAAAAAAAAAGGAAAAAAAAAAAAACACTTTTACAACATATCAATGTTTCCCTAACACTGTGTTTGTCTACTGGCACTTTATTTTATTTAAGATCTATTTATTTATTTATTTATGCACAGAAGAACTGGGGTGCAATCCAGGGGTGTAGAGGGTGAGAGGATTCACCAGGACAGAGTGGGGAGCAGACCAAGCGGATCTACTGAAATACACTGCTAAGGGGAGCAGCAGGTGAGACAAGAGAGGTCTGCTGCACCATGCGTATTAGACACTGGCAAGGGATAATTCTGGCCACAGTGGTGATAGCATGATAGTGCTAAGAGTTAAGCACTGAGCCACTAGGGAGGCTGTAGGGTAAGCTAAAAATGTATCAGGCTTTTCTGCCCTCCTGACATTAGGATTGATGATGGAATCTTGTGGTCCTCAATGCATGCCTGATGGCGGGCACCTGGAGTAGGGTGTGGGCATTTGTAAGTGGGTATACCTGGTCTAAGACTGGGCTTATAAGGGCAGCATCACAGGAACACCATAAGAGCAGAGCGAAAGAACCAGCAGCAGAGAAGTGGAGGCCATGAGAGAATGTCGGAGAGCCCAGAAAGAGTGAAAACTTGCTGGGGGCTCGGAGGCCTGCCAGCCTCCAGGCCCCCCAGCACTCCTGCCTGCCATGTGCCTGGTAAACTGAATAAAGCCCTGCAAAACCACCGAGGGCTCCAGGACACATTCCTTCTTACCCAGTCTGCTCGGATCAAAAGAGAACCTGCACTATGCCCTGTGGCCTTCCTGCCGTTACAGAGGCCCTCTATTGATATTTTAAAAATATGAGACAGTCATCCTTTGCCTCTCATGGGTTGTGAGGGTATTTCTTCTGACTATGGTATATCTTTTCACATTTTATGATTTTCTTTATGATTTTAATGTCAAATTAGATTAGAAAATATATTACTAATTTAATAAATTCTTATACTGAATTTTACTTTATCTCTCTCTGTCTCACGTACATGATTTGGAAGCTTTTTATTTTCTAGTTTTGATGGCAGCTGTCACCTTGGCCATGACCTTATGTGATAATCACTAAGTGAACTTTATACTGTCCAGGATGACTGCTACCTGTCCTTCACATGCTGAATTAAAATCAGAACCCTGGTTCATGAGTAATTAGTCCAGATTTCAGCTTCAGTTCCTGCTTAGCTCTCCAAAGTCATGCATTTATTTTACTTTAATCAAAAAAAAAAAAAAAATCCATATTCAGCATTTTTAACTCTATTGTAATTAAATGTTGACTCAGGTCCACTTTTATGGAAATTTAAATTGTTTTTACTTTTATTTAAAAATAACTAATTTGGTACAATAGTCAAAGAAGAAAAAGGCAGAAATACCTGTGCATATGAGCTTATTATTCAAAATTGTTTTCTCACAGTTTTGGGTTTTTTTGTTTGTTTGTTTGGCAAATCTGTTAAAATATCTGCATTGTCACATTCTCGTGCAAAGATAGGCTTATTTTGTACTTTATGACACCACAGTTCCCTCTCTAACATAGTTGCTAAAATTGACCTTGAGAATAACTAGAATATCAGCTTATCGGCTGGTCTTCCCATTACAATGTTTCTTTGGTTTGGGGAGTTTATGCTGGGTCACAAGTGCCTTACCAAGTCCAGTTAGACTCCATCTTGGATCTGAACTAGACAATATGCAATCATTCAATTTCCAAGAATACAGATGGTAAAGAATTCAAGAAACAGACTAGAAATACAATGGTTCATTGTGGTGGCAGGAAAGGCCAGTGCCGGTTTCTATGATCCGAGCAGATGGTAAAGGAGAGTCCTGGAGCCCTCGGTGGCTTTTCAGGTTTCATTGAGCTTTTACCAAGTACACGACAGGCAGGGGTGCCTGCCAACCTCCTGCCCCCCACCCCCCGGAGTTCTCACTCTTATCTGGGCTCTCTGGTGTTCTCTCGTGGTCTCTGCTTCTCCGCTGGTTCTGCTCTTGTTCTGCTGCTCTTTCTCTGGTGGTTGCATTCCCTTTTCTCTCTTCTCTTCTTTTTTTTAATTATTATTTTTTTAATTATACAAGAGCCGGGGTACAGTCCAGATGAGCAGGAGGGTGAGAGAATTCACCAGAGACAGAGTGGGGAGCAGAACAGGCAGACTGAATGAAATACACTGCGGAGGGGAGCAGCGGGCAAGACAGGAGAGATCTGCTCGCCATGTGGGTTATTCCAAGGCCAGCAGGGATGGAACCGGCACTGCAGAGGCTGTGGACAGCTCCACTGCACTGCCCTCAACTGCCTGCCCCACCAGGGAGGCCCTCTCTTCTCTTCTGCTTCCTTGTGACGCTGCCCTATAGTCAGTCTAAGTCCTTGTGCACCCACCTATGCATGCCCACACCCCACTCCAGGTGTCCACCATCAGGCATGCATGTAGGACAGCAGGGATCCATCATCAACGCTAATGATGGGAGGGAGGAAAAGCCTGATACTTTTTTCACTTACCCTGCATTCATAAATAAACTGAGGGAAGCCAAAAACAAAGAGATAGAAAAAAGTTAAACAGGAATGATAGTGAGTTGCTTAACGCCTCAGAAAATATATAAATAGATTCACAAATCGCCAGAAAAAAATATTAACTTCTTCTCGGAGTTTTGCTAAAAGTAACATGTTCTCTGGAGCTTATTTATAAGCTGAAAGGATTATGTCAGGTGCTTAGAAACACGTTTGTGTTTTACTATTGTGTGCAGTGCTATGTGTGGTAAACAACCAGTTCTTTGTATTTCCAACTTGTTATAGATTGTTTTTTTGTAAATTATAACAAAATTTAAATACATGTAAAGTTAGATTAAAAATAGACATAAGAACATAATTTTAATTAGTTTCATCAGACAAAAGACCACTTTTTCAGTGACCTATAAAAGTTTAAATACTTTCAAATTTTGAACTCATCTCTTTGACAGGTATCATTGGGAAGACGATAACCACCTGGGACCACATTCTGAGGAACAAAGGTTTAGGAACCCATCTGCTCTTTCCCAACCTTTTTACAAGTAGGGAAGAAGAGGAAAATTTCTACATTTCTATCTCCTTATGCCTAACTTTATCTCATCCTCCATGAGACTGCAACCACATTGTTTTGTTTTGTTTTATTTGTCTTGTCTTATTTTTTTTTTTTGCTTCATTATGAGGATCCAAGAAAAGGGGAGCGTTGTCATTTTGTACTTTATGACACCACAGTATAATTATTGGCTTCCACTTTCCTTTCGGGTTGGGTTGGTATTTCTTAAAGTTCTACCTGTCATAAAATAACAAAAACAAAGAGAAACCCCACCAACTGGGAGAACATTTTTGCACCCAACACTAATGATAAAGGACTGATCACAAAAATCTGCAAAGAGCTGATGAAACTCAACAACAACAAAGAAAATACTCCAGTCAAAAAATGGGCAGAAGAGCTAAAAAGAAACTTCTCTGAAGAGGAAATGCAAATGGCCAACAGACATATGAAAAAATGTTCAACATCATTTGTCATCAGGGAAATGCAAATCAAAACTACCATGAGATACCATCTTACACCAGTGAGAATGGCACATATTAAAAAAACTAGCAACAACAAATGTTGGCGAGGTTGTGGAGAAAAAGGAACTCTCCTGCACTGTTGGTGGGAGTGCAAACTGGTCCAACCACTATGGAGAGCTGTGTGGAGATTTCTGGACCTACTAAACATAGAGCTTCCATATGATCCAGCAATTCCACTCCTAGGTATTTACCCAAAGGTATTTGGAAACATCAATTCCAAAGAACACCTGCACCCCTATGTTTATAGCAGCACTATTTACAATAGCTAAGCTTTGGAAACAGCCCAAATGCCCAAAAATAGATGACTGGATCAAGAAGATGTGGTACATATATACCATGGAATATTACTCAGCATTCAAAAAAGATAAACACATGCAATTTGCAGCAACATGGATGGCGCTGGAAGGGATCATGCTCAGCGAAATAAGCCAAAAAGAAAAAGAAAAATACCGGATGGTCTCACTCATAGCAGGAATCTAGAAAACTTAAATAAGGGATCAGGAAAAAGAATAACTATAAGAAAGTGAAAATCAAAATCAACAAAAAACTATGAACCAGAGACACTTTTTGGGGGGTGGGGGCCGGGAGGGGAGGGATTGGGGTCAGAATGGGGCATGTGCAGTTGTATGGGGGAATATAAAAATAAAATTTATTCTTTAATTAAAAAAAAAAAGTTCTACCTGTCATATCTTAGATTCTTGAAGGTCTTAGCACCTTAGCTGCTTTCTCTCTACTCTTTTCCATTTTCTGCTGGGATGAACATGCAGATTAATTCAGTCAAATCTTTATAATGTGCCTTGTTAATTTCTTTGGAAAAGCAGAGGACTGTATGTTGTGGGCCAAATTCCACAAAGAAAGGCTGAATCTCTTGGGAAGTTAGTCTGAAGAGGTATTAGTGGACTTCAGTGTTGCAATCATAAAAATAGCACATTTGATGTTCAAGACCTCTGTAGAGTAAGCAAACTCATCAGGCTTTTATGTTGATGGCCTCTGTGGCCTTAAATGCTGGAGCTTGGGGTACCCATGCCTGATGGTGGACACCTGGAATGTGGTGTGGGCATGCGTGAGTGCACGCACCTGAGCCTGGAGGCTGAGGCTCTAAGTGCGGCATCACACAGAAGAAAGTGTGTCAGTGTGTTGTGGAGAGCAGCGGGGAACAGCTATAAGAGGGCACATGACTACCGAGAGGCAAGACAATGAGACGACGCCAGAGAAAGTCCAAAGGGTGAAGATTTGCTGGGGGCTAGGAATCCTTCCACTCTCCTTGTCCCACAGCCTCCCTGCCTTGCCAGCCTGTGGGCTTGCCCCGCAATTGAGGTAGAAAGATCATTAAAGCCTGAAAAACACACTGAGGGCTCCAGGACTCTCCTTTACTTGTCTGCCTGAATTGATAGTGAACATGCTTCATGCCTAACTGGCACAACCACCTCATACTCAGCAAGCATCTGATCTTAATTGAAACTAAATGTGTATTTCTAGAATTTCAGCAAAGTTTGATTGCAGAGGCATTTTTGATTCTCCATAAATTTTCCACATTTAAATGTGAAGGAGATTTTTCAGTGCTGAGTTCAATTGTTCTTATTCAAAGCACATTAGGTATTGATGTGTCAGGAATGCAAGTTTTGAGAAGTATGTATGTTCTCAATGGATTAATGAAACTAAAACAAGCCCAACAGATTTAAATGACCTGGAAAAAATAGTTGAATCATTCACATGCAACAGTTGTTTCTTGTAAGAGCACTGAGGGAATTAGAACAGGGAAATTCTAAGTAGGAGCATAAGTCTGACAAAGTCATTGATTTTTCTGTAAGATTGTGGAAAACAGGAGGCAAAACTAATGTCTTGGTAGCCTTCTTTTGTTTGGGCTTAAATTCATAGCTAATAAAAAAGATTGACAACAAAAATAAATTGCCAACCAAGAAACAATTTTGATTTTTACTTCTGTCTAGTTTAGAACATCTTTTTTGACCTATTCTCAAATCTCTTAACGGAAAATATTATCCACGAAGTGATTGTGTTTGGTTTTAAATTATATAAATATCATGATAGGAAATATTTTGGTGATTTTTTTGTAATGTTGCCTATTTGGAAATGTGGAAAAATTGAATACTATAATATGCTAAATTGGTTTCACCCAAGTTCATATATTATAATCCCAACCCTCAGTACTTCTAAACATAACTGTTAGAAAGACATCGAAAGAGGTGATTAAAGCAAAATGAGACTCTAATACATAAGTACTGGTGGTCTTATAAGAGGAGATTAGAACACGGATACATAAACCATTTTAAAAACAGAGAGAGAGTGGCAATCTATAAACCAAGAAGAAACCAAACTTGTGGACACATTTATCTGTGTCATTTAGCATCCACAACTTTAAGAGAGTAATTACTTAAGATAGGCAATCTTTGGTACTTTATTCTGGCAGCCCTAGTGTAAGGGCAGGAACAGGGCACTGAGCAGGTTTTCTAGGATCCCATGCAGACCGGGTAAAGGAAGATTCAGAGTCCTCAGTGGCTTTTGCAAGCTTTTTATTTAGATTACCAGGTACACAGCAGGCAGGGATGCTGGGGTGGGGCCAGGAGGCTGGCAGGCCTCCCAGCCCCTAGAAAGTCTTCACTCTATCTGGGCTTTCTGGTGATCTCTGCTGCTGCTTCTTTGCTTCTCTCTCGGCTTCTCTTCGTTCTTGGCTTCTGCTGCTGCTGCTGGCATCCCCGTGACGCCGCCCTTAAAAGCCCAGTCTTAGCCCAGGTGAATCCCAACTACCTATGCCCACACCTTACTCCAGGTGCCCGCCATCAGGCATGCATTCAGGACCGCAAGGATCCATCATCTATCCTGATGGCGGGAGGGCAGAAAAGCCTGACATTTTTCCTTACCCTACAGTCCACCCCCTCAGGGTTTTCTGCCATATAGTCTTCATATGTACAATTTTCTTAGCAAACATAAACAATGCAGCCATGGCCCACAAAAGCAAATACATTACAATATAACAACAAAATACAACATAACACAAATAAGTCCAGGCAGGGCACCAACCTAGTGGCAAAAGACAATTATTGGCACCAGCAGATGAGCCACCAAATCTGCTGCCGCAGGCACTGCTCATACGAAGAAGGGTAACCACTCACAGCATCTACTTTAACATGCCAGGAGCTGTCAGGCTTCCTGGCCTTCTCTGGCTGTAGTCTCGGCTACAAGCCACACACGGCATCCACCCCTAGGATGCACTCACTCTGGGATTGGCGATTCTATTCTGTTGGGGGTAATCACCAACCCTCAGGGTTTCTGTCTGCAGTCGCTCCAACACTCGGCCTTCATAGCCACCAATGTGACTCACAGACCCCTGCACTCAGGCCAACCCACTGCACAAGCACATGGGTCGGGGATCCAAATTCTACATTCGGCTTGGGCTCCACCTCAAGCCACGTTCCCCACCTGTCCCCCAAGGATGGGTTCCTCAGCTCCTCACCCTCAAGAACAGGGCATCACCCATTGGTAATTTTACGAGACTCACTGGCCTTCCTCGGCTTACTTAGTGCTTAACAGCCACTCAGGGCTTCCCAAACTTAGCATCAGCACCAGCTTTTGCCTTCTCAGTTGGCTTTTCTCCTCCGCCTAGCTGCTGGGCATACACAGGCTGCTTTTGGCCATCAAGGCCCACTGGCCACCCCCAGATTCTCAAAAAAACATAACCTGCCAAGGTCCTCTGCCTTCTGGTGGGATTATCAGTCCAAGTCCATTAGTCCAAGTCTGTTGGCCTCTCCCTGCATCAGCACTGGCGAGCTCTGAATCATGGTCCTCTCTTCACCGATGATTCTTGCTGCCTCAGGGGTCACTGGCTGGTCCTCTCGGGTGTCTCCTTCACGCATGGTCTCGTCCTGTAGCTTCCAGACCTTGTCCATCTCCTGTGACGCCATGACGCCTCCAGCGTCGTCACTGGCACACACAGTCTGTTACTTCTTTGTCCCTCCAGGTCTTCGGAGGGCTCCATACCCGTCTGCATGGATCATCTTGCCGACTTAAGCCAATTGTAAGGGCAGGAAAGGACACGGTGCAGGTTTTCTGATCCAGCAGACCAGGTAAAGGAGGAGGCAGAGTCCTCAGTGGTTTTGCAGGTTTTTATTGGGATTACCAGGCATATGGCAGGCAGGGACACTGAGGGGCTGGGAGACTGGCAGTCCCTCCAGCCCCCAGCAAATCCTCACTCTATCTGGGCTCTCTGGCCTTCTCTCAGCTTCTGCTTCTCTTGCTTCTCTTTCGGCTTCTGCCGCTTCTTTTTTTGCTTCTTTTTTGGCTTCTGCTCATTCTTGGCTTCTACTGGTGTCCCTGTGACACTGCCCTTAAAAGCCCAGTCTTAGCCCAGGTGAATCTCATCTACTTATGCTCACACCCTACTCCAGGTGCCCGCCATCAGGCATGCATTCAGGACCACAAGGATCCATCATCTGTCCTGATGGCGGGAGGGCAGAAAAGCCTGACATTTTTCCTTACCCTACACCTAGCAAGATAATGCAGGCACACAGAGACAGATCAACATAGACTTAACTTTGCAGAGTCTAAAGGAGTCCTGTATGGGTTCACTAACATGTGCCTTGAGTTTCACTACTGAGTAAGGAAACATTTTTCTACCCAGCCTTTAGAATCTTGCTAATTTTGGCTTACACTGAGGACAGTGCAATGGGACAGAGGAGAGCAGGAGTCCAGCAGCCCTCCACACTCTCACAAGACACCTCCAGAGTCCTAGGGGTGAGGGGGGTTCTGAAGGGTGATGCTGTGTGTAGGAGCAGGAAGGACACAGTGCAAGTTTTCTGGTCCAGCAGACCAGGTAAAGGAGGAGAGAGTCCTGGAGACCTCGGTGGCTTTTGCAGGCTTTTATTGGGATTTACCAGGCTCATGGAAGATAGGCCTCAGCCTCTCAGCCCCCAGCAAGTCTTCATTCTGTCTGGGATCTCCGGCTTTCTCTCATGTTCTCTGGTGGTTCTCCTGTCTCCATTTGTTCTGCTTCTGCTTCTTCTGCTTCTCTCTTGGCTTCTCCTGGTGTTCCCATGACACCGCCTTTGAAATCCCAGTCTTAGCCCAGGTGCATTACATCTACATATGCCCACACCCTACTCCAGGTGCCCACCAACAGGTGTGCATTTGGGACCACAGGGTTCCATCACCCATCCTAATGGCGGGAGGGCAGAAAAGCCCTTTTTACCTTACTCTACACTGTGACAACTTTCAAACTCATCATCCTCCCACCCCAGGAGGCCAGATGTTGATGGCCCCCCAAAAACAAGACATGAGTGTTTTGCAAGCATCCCAGGCCCAGTAGGTTCTTCTTGTGTTTCCAGATGAAAAGATAATTGAAACTTTCAGGAGATTTTACAGGCCTTCAATGCTGCATCAGGAGACAGACCAGCTTTCTCAGTATTTCTCTGTCTCCTCTTTCTGTCCTATAGTCTTGTGGCCTCACCTCAGAGTAACACTGCCCTTTTATCCTGTTGCCTCTTGGCACAGGTGTCCCCATTTACATATGTGCACGCTGTAGGGTAAGGAAAAATGTCAGGCTTTTCTGCCCTCCTGCCATCAGGATAGATGATGGATCCTTGCGGTCCTGAATGCATGCCTGATGGCGGGCACCTGGAGTAGGGTGTGGGCATAGGTAGATGGGATTCACCTGGGCTAAGACTGTGCTTTTAAGGGTGGCGTCACAGGGACGCCAGTAGAAGCAGAAGCCGAGCAGAAGCCGAGAACTTGCAGAAGCCCAGGGAGAAAGAGAAGGTGAGAGCCCAGAGTGAAGACTTGCTGGGGGCTGGGAGGCCGGCCAGCCTCCCGGCCCCCCAGCACCCTTGCCTGCTGTGTGCTGGGTAAATCCCAATAAAAGAACTGCAAAAACCACCGAGGACTCTGACTCCTCCTTTACCCGGTCTGCATGGGATCCCAGAAAACCAGCACTGTGTCCATTCCTGTTCCCTACAATGCCCTGTTCTCTCTGGGAGCCTGTGTGCACAATCACAAGAGTCGTGCAAGACCACAGGTGCTAGCCATAGAGGTTAATTGCAGGAAAGCATAAAAAAGTCTGATTTTAACTCCTTTACCCTACAATGAGTCACCCATTTCACAGATGTGGAAAATAAAACCATAGAGGCACTAAGTAAAATTCATACAAATCCCAAAGCAAATAAGAAGTGGTCCAGCACTGGAGTCCAGACTTTTTGATTCATTTTCAGGTTTTTCAGTCCAACGTGAAACTGTAGGAGGGAAGAAGCGAAGGTAAAGAGTGATGTAACACCCTGGCTTCCTCAGAGCATCTTTTGTTGTGGGAATGGTTATTCCGGTCATCTCTTTATGACTCAGATGTGAAGGGCTGCTTACTGGAAGGAGTCTTGCAAGAACACATCCTCTTGCTGAAATGAGTTTAACTCTCTTTTGCCAGTCATCACCAGCCTGACCTCATCCATCTTTGGTGCAATGGAGTGGCTGAGCCTCTGCGCTCTCCATCTTACATCATTGTAAAGATCAGGAATGGCCACAGTGCAGGTTTTCTATGATTCAGCAGACCAGGTAAAGGAGGAGTCAGAGCCCTCAGTGGCTTTTTGCAAGCTTTTATTGGGGTTTACCAGGTACACAGCAGGCAGGGGTACTGGGGGGGCAGGGAGGCCAATCATCATAGCGAACTAAAGGAGATAAGGAAATTGGGCTAATTGTTATCATGGCTGTAGGGTAAGGTAAAAAGTATCAGGCTTTTCTGCCCTCCCGCTGTCAGGATAGATGATGGATTCTTGCAGTCCTGAATGCATGCCTGATGGCGGGCACCTGGAGTAGGGTGTGGGCATATGTAGATGTGATTCACCTGGGCTAAGACTGGGCTTTTAAGGGCAGCATCATGGGGATGCCTGTAGAAGCAGAATGAATGGAAGAACCACGAGTGGAAGCAGAGAGGAGAGAAGCACCAGAGAATGTCAGAAAGCCCTGATAGACTGAGGACTTGCTAGGGGCTGGGAGGCCTGGCAGGCCTCCCCAGCACCCCTGCCTGCCATATACCTGGTTAATCCAAATAAAAGCCTGCAAAAGTCACCGAGGTCTCCAGGACTCTCTCCGGTCTGCTGGATTAGAAAACCTGCACTGTGTCCTTCCTGCCTCCTACAATGGTCCATGGAATGATTAGAACTCAAATTGCTACTGAGAGATCGGTGGCTCTGCTGGAAAGTAGGATAGAAAAGTGTTGTTAATTGATAGCCTGCCATTTGTAGAATACAATACATCCCACCTTCTGGTAATCATTAATGTCAACTGCTGGAAGCTGATGAAGTGAAGGCTACAGGAGGGCAAAGTGTTAATTGCAACACTCATCCAGCATTCAGCCAAATGGTGGATGCTCACTGAAGTCAGAGATTGTCGTTTATGATCAGAGCTCCAAAAACATGGTCTTCTGTCTCTAGACAGTTTTTTGATTGTACTTCTGGGTAAACTGAGCTTCAACACCATTTACCTGTGTGCAGGTGGCTTTGCTGAATTTCCCCATTGTTTCCCTGGCCTCTGAAGGAATATATGTTATCCTTTCTATCTGCATTTCTCAGCCTTGAGTAACTGCTGCCAACATTGAACTACCCAAATTCTTCTTAACCCAAGCCTTGGCTGCCAGCATGATTTCCTCAAAAAGGAGCTGATGCAGCCGAATGGGGCTGGCTATGTGTTAAATGCCAGCAACACATATCCAAAGCCTGATTTCATCCCCAAGACTTACTTCTTACGCATGAGTGATAACTTTTGCAAAAATGCCAATGATTGGAAAATCAGTAGATTTCATTGAGAAAGCAAAAGCCTCCCATGATTGTATCCCTCTGCACTGTTGGTTGGGATCCCTCAATCAGCCACAATTTCAATTGCCTACATCATGAAGAGGATGGATTTGTCCCTCAATGAAGCTTACAGAATTGTGAAATAAAAAAACCTATTATCCAAACTTCAATTTTCTGTGCCAACTACTGGACTATGAGAAGATTAAGATTTAGACTGGAGCCTTAGGGCCATAGAGCAGACTCAAGCTACTGCACCTGGTAAGCCAAATGTACCTATCCCTGCAGTGGAAAAGGGTGGACAGAAAAGTGAGGTATCCCTTAGCTGACCCTATGCCAACTCCACTGCCTCAGTGACAACAGGGCAAAGGCCGGTGTCTCCGCCAGTGTTCCCAGCATCCAGCAACCCCTGCTGGAGGGCAGCCCCCTGGCGCAGGTGCTCCAAAGCACTCCACCTGCCCTCAGAGGAGGTGGACTCAGCAATAAGCCCGAGTGCTCCATCTTGCTGGACATCAAATCTCTTATAATCAGCCAGTATGGCAGCATCCTTGTGGGGTTCTCCTCCACAGAAGAGGCTGTGAAATAATACAAACCTTCCACTACTCTGGAACAACAAGCTATGCCAGTTCTCTATCACTGAGGAAGTGTTGCTGTGTACTCCGGAAAGCAGCCCAGCTAAGGAGGAGGCCAACGTCCCCAAGAAGCCTGGCACAGGAGGTCTGCAGAGAGCCAGAGCAAGAAGCTGCATGCAGTAAGAACTGGCACCAAGGAGGAACATCTACCTAATGGTTCCTCTCAGCCCCCATGGATCGCAGAGGGAGTGAGAGGGACAATTACCACACCAACTCCCTCTGTGTCCTTTCCACTAGCAAGCAGCACCTCATTAAGTCTGCCCTCCCTCTCAGATATCTTTTCCCTACTAGCTACTCGGCCTGCAGCTATAGCAGCTGCCCACCTGCTGTCCAGTCTACTCGATGGGCAAGTGGAAGAAGCTGGAGGGCAGAGAGGACAGAGCTGACTCCCCATGGAGCTGGCATAAAGAGAGCCTCTATGAAAAGGGGAAGAGAGGAGAATTTAGGAAAATAGAAAAGAATATTGCAAGGGTCCTAGTTAGGAAGTTGGGAAGCATCAGTCTTTTCAATGAAAGAAAAAAGTTAGATGTGAATGGAATAATGGTATAAAATGGGGATATTAAGATAATTAGGGGCTATATAAGTCATTTTATGAATTTAGTAATTTCAGATAGTAAGAAGCAGAAAAAGAGCAGGGTCATATGGCTAGAACTTCTTTTCAAAGGAAACTTCACTGTGGCAAATGAATTGGAGCACCAATGAGTGCAAAGAGACTTGATAACAGACAATTTCAATGATTCAGTAAAACATAGTTATCACAATGAATATGAATTTTGAAGGTGGAAATAGAAGTAGAAACAGAAAATTCTTTCTTAAAATTTGGAAGAAAAAATACAAATGTAATTGGAGGGTGTTTTTAGGTAAGTTGAAAGGTTTGTATAGCATTGTAGGGTAAAGAAAATATCAGGCTTTTCTGCCCTTCTGCCATCAGGATAGATGATGGATCCTTGTCCTGAATGCATGCCTGATGGCGGGCACCTGGAATAGGGTGTGGGCATAGGTAGATGGGATTCAGCTGAGCTAAGACTGTGCTTTTAAGGGCAGCATCACGGGGACGCCAGGAGCGGCAGTAGAAGCCAAAGCAGAAGCCGAGAGAGAAGCAGAGAAGCAGCAGCAGAAGTAGAGAACGCCAGAGAGCCCAGATAGAGTGAGGATTTGCTGGGGGCTGGGAGGCCTGCCAGCCTCCCAGCCCCCCAGCCAGCACCCCTGCCTGCCAAATGCCTGGTGAACCCCAATAAAAGACCTGCAAAAACCCACTAAGGACTCTGACTCCACCTTTACCCGGTCTGCATGGGATCAGAGAACCTGCACTGTGTCCGGTCCTGCCCCTTACAAGCATGTTTGGACATTTTTTAGGACTTTGTGAAAGAGCAGATAGAAAGAAGAATCTGGATTTAGAGCTTCTGAGAAGCTCAGGATATACTTCAACAAAACACAGCTCTTTTCTTGACTCATTTAATCCTGAATCACAGACTAGTCTTCAACCTCTGAAAAAGGTTCAGACCTCAAAAAGCACTTTTCCATCTTTCTTCTAAAGAAGTTATCATCTGACTTCCTTCTCACTCAAAAATACCTTAATTCTTCATGTCAAGTGTTTCATAGCCCAGGGGACATGTAACTGTCAATTGCACTTATTCAACATTCACCAGTGAACCATCTATAGAAGAAAAAAAAAATAGTTATAAGTAATAAACAGAGTGAAAGGAAGAAAGTCAAAAGAATACCCTCAATACTCTTATCAGCACCAGTATGCTGAAAACTACCTTAGCCAGATCTCATATATATACACATTAAAAATGTATATGTTTTAATGTACATTAAAAAGTCTATATATGTCTATATATATAGTCTTATATATATACTTAAAAAATCTTATATAGTGTAAGATCATTTGTTTTTTAATATATGTAATTATTTTTTGTAATTTAAATATAATTGTCTATTCTCTTGCTCTTGAAATCCACTCCACTGGGTTTCAGGTATGCTATCTTTAAAATTATAAGTATCTCAGTCTTAGGTAGCCAGTACCTAAGTACTGGCTAATATGAAGTATTCTGATTTTCCATTGCAATTTTTCTTCACTACTTTTGCAAAGAGTTTCTGGATGTGGAAGGCTTATGTCATTTCATGTCAATGAAGGGAAGAACCTTGACTTTCTTTGTGGATTTATGTTATTCAATATGGCCATGATGATGTGGACTGCAGGAGAGTAGAGATTTTAAGGCTGAAGCCCTTGTAGTGGACCATCTATGAACAGTACAACTTGTCAGGCTTTTATACATTCTAAAACTTGAGGCCATTCAAGTGTACCTGCTGTGAAAACCTTGAACACCAAGCTCTCCCAGATCGTGATTGGTTTTATGATCATTTCAGCACTCCCATCCTGGCTGTGGTATGTTGGAGATATGGATATTCTACAATTCTGATGTGCATCTTTCCCAAACATGTTGCATTATTTATACCATGCTGAATGGCTGAAGCGGGGGGGGGGGGGAGGGGCTTGAAGTCTCTACTAGGCTATACTTTAAAATTATGCTGCAATAATCACATATTCAGATCCCTCCAAATTATGTTAATTTCTACCACATGTTCACTCCAAGTAGCGTCATTTATATGATCTCATGTCTCCTTAAAGGACATTTACATAATTTAGAAAATCATTTTCTCTTCTAAATAACAGTTGACTTCAGTGTTTTTGTCTAGTTATCCATAAAAACAAAGTAATCACTATTTTGGAATTAAAAATCTACATATTGTAGCCCATTGAGTGTTAGTTTCATTTGGACACTTAGTTTCCCACTTTATTAAGGTACAAGAATCTATACTCTGTGAACTACTGAAACCAAAACTCTAGTTTTGAGGGTTGTCAAGAACTTTAAGGTTTAGAATCAACTACTTAGAATCAAGTCTTACTGGATTATTTTTCAGCTGTGAACATTAGTTCTTTATTATTCAAAATGCTAGGCATTTAAAATATTTTAGCTACTATTATTAAATGTTTTATAGTAAAGGTTTTGAGACTATCTAGACATCAGTATCACTGATTTTATTTTGGCAATGACTACAATTCTATTATGGCTTAATTTACCTCTATTTTTCTCACTGAAATTACTATTTATCCAATTTGTTCTTTTACCATTCATTTGAGGCCATGACTTTACTTTGAGATCTTCTTTTAGAGAATTGGTTTTCTTTAAAATCTATATCACTGTTGAATAGCACTGTATTTTAAAAATTCTTTGTAACTTAGATTTCTGTGATATTTCTTCTGTTAAAATACCAGCAACATGCCCCCAAATGGAATCAATAATAGTAACCTGCACCAGGACTTAATAGCTCACCTAATGAGAGTTTCAGTCCTTCCCAGGAGTAGAATTTTAATCAGTCTGGAATTTCCTCTTCCATATTAATAAGGGAATTTGCCTGGTAAGATCTTTGCCTTTTGAGTCCCTGTGGGAAGGCAATCTCTCTGAAACACTCCTTTCTTTTATTAATAATCTCCTTGTCCCACCCCAGTTCTGTTTATTAAACAAAACAAAACCCTTAAATTTCTACAACTTCCCTGAGCACCCTCCTATTTATTAGGTAGGATGTTGACCAGTTTATGAACCACTTAATAAAGCTGAATAGATACTCAAATTTACTCAGACAAATTTTGATTATCAACACTTCACCTATTTGTGCTTCTTTTCTTCATCATTATATATGGCTTTCATGCTGGTTTCCTGTAGGTGCATACTGATAAATTTTAAAAAATGCACATGGATTCATCTTGAGCCTATGTAACAACCAGAGATTGTTGAGATTAAGGTCCCTAGCATGACTAGGTACTCAGGTATGCTGAGTCTTGCACAGACATGTAAACAGCAGACAAATACACAAAAGAAGATGAAACCACACTTGTAAGCCAAGTCTAGGATAGAAGTTCAACCAGTCACCTCTTGACATACTTTTCACTTATCAGACTGCCTTGCCTGAAAATTCTATTTGCATAAAGTGGACCTAATCATGCCCCCTTTGCCTTTATAAGGATGCCTCACTCAGACATCCTTGGGCAGTCAGCTCAAGTGCTGTTTGAGTCTGTATACCCCAGATTGCAGCCCTGAGGCCTAAATAAATTTTTGCTAATACTTGAGCTGTAACACTACAGCAGTGATACTTGTACTATAAAGAAAGAATTGTAACACTATTACTAAGACTATAACACTCAAACTGTAACCCCATTGCTATAACTCTGTTGTAACTTGACCACATTTTGGTACCTCAGATGACAGTACACATTTGAATGGTCCTACAAGGAATTTGAAAGGAAGTTTGAGTGGAGATGGGGTGTGAAGCAGAGCCCAGTCAGCAAACAGCTTGGTTTCTAGTTTCTCACTGCACCCATTTTCATCCATACTCTGCTTTTTCATGTTTCTCCTCCCAGGGTGATGTGAAACGATGTCCCACTAGGGAAGGATGTTCCCATTAGGGAAGTTCCATATTTACAAACTAAGGACACACTTTGGCTGTCCTAAATCAGCTCCAGAATTTCTTTTTTTTTTTAAGATTTATTTATTTATGCATACAAGAACTGGGGTACAGGCCAGAGGTGTGGGGATGAGAGGATTCACCAGAGACAGAGTGGGGAACAGAATAGGCAGATTGACTGAAATACACTGCTGAGGGGAGCCGCAGGGTGAGTCAGGAGAGGTCTGCTGGGCCATGTGGGCTGCTCCTTGGCTGCCCGGGGATCGAACTTGTGCTGCAGTGGCTGCAGATAGTTTCATAGGTTGTGTCTTAACACCTTGCGCCACCAGGGAGGTCCAGTTGCAGAATTTCTTTTTGCCCATGTGTTTTCTTCTGTCCTGCAAAAAGAAAGTCTTTTGACATGTGTAGATATGTAGGGGGAAATTTCCCCTAACCCAGGGCCTCCCTGGAGGTGCACGGGGTTATGACATAACCAATGAAGCTAGCCGCAGTCACTGCAGCATGAGTTCGATTCTAGATCAGTAAACAACAGACTTCTCCTGACACGCCCGCTGCTCCCCTCAGCAGTATTTCAGTCAAACTGCCTGTTCTGTTGCCCGCTCTGTCTCTGGTGAATCCTCTCCCCGCTGCCCACATCTCTGGCCTGTACCCCAGCTCTTATATGTATAAATAAATCTTTAAAAAAAAATTTCCCCTAGTCCTTTGGGTTCTTTTCTGGTCTCTGGTCAAGCAATAAAAACAATACCAGAGAGGAGGGCAGGAAACAAAGATCAATTTAATAACATATGTATGAAGAATATACATAGATTGTGAGGATTCCATTTTGATTTCTTTTTAATGGGAGAAAATAGGGTTTATGACTTGAGTGAAGGAATAGGGTAAGGGTCTCAAGAATCAAGAAGAGAAGAGGAGGTCTTCACATGATGAGGTAGAGGTGATTCATATTTTCCTTGCAATGTAGTTAGTGTTCTCAGAGAGGCCATTTCTCATTTCTGAAGATAGTTCTATATCTAAATATTTCCAGTCTTCATGTTTCTTTACCTTTGGTCTTCTATTCTTACAGGTATTAGGGGAGTGATAATCACTTCTCTGCTTAATGGAGTAGCACGAGCTTCACTTTAGACATCTCAGTTGATTTTAGTTTAAAGTTCTTGGCATGTGAAACAGGGAAGTCCTAAGTCTATTCTGAATATCTTGGGTAGGCCTGCTCTGAGCACTGTTACATGTCTTCAAGTTTCTTTGTTCAACTCCAATCTCTATGCACTCAAAGAGAATGCTAATTTGGGTCTTCTGGATATGCAATCTGTTTGTGATCAAGGCTGCTATTTCACATCTGCAGTATTTCCTATAGGCAACCTTAATCCACCTGATCATATTTTCACTGTTATTAATATCCCTTTCTTTTTTTTTAAAGATTTATTTATTTATTTATATAAGCACTGGCTACAGTCAGAAGTGCGGGAGGGTGAGAGAATTCACCAGAGCCAGAGCAGGGAGCAGAACAGACAGACTGACGAAATACACTGCTGAGGGGAGCAGTAGGCGTGACAGGAGAGGTCAGTCACGCCATGTGGGACCCTCGCCTGTGGCCGGGGATCGAACAGGGCTGTAGAGGCTGCGGGCAGCTTCGTAGTCCAGAGCTCAACCGCTGTGCCACCAGGGGAGGCCCAATAATTCCCTTTCTATGGATTATAACATTGTATTGAAGTTATTTCTAGTTGAATTAAAGATGATATTTTGTCTTTTTAAAAATTCTTGATCTTGCATTCATCTTGTTGGGGGGCAGTAAGGAAAGTTGCCACCCCAAAATATGTTTTTTGGCATAAGAATTATTTTGAGAGTATTATTTTAAAAAGCAGCAGGCATAGGGAAATTTTAGGAAAAGAGTAGAGGTTACACTTTTATAGGACACATTACATGAATAAGATAAAATCTCCATTTGTGAGAGTTCTCCTTAGCTATACCAGGTAGGAGAGAAAAGTGACCAAGTCTCTGGAAAATCACATCAATGAAGAAGGCAACAACAAAGCTGTATAATGTCGATACATTTACTTATTCTATATTCCTGGAATTTCTTTAACTCCCTGATCCACAACATATTTCTTTCAACTTTAGCTGAAGTAGAATTTAAGGTGATGGCCTGGGCCACTTTGGAAAGACACCCAGTATTCCTGGGCCTCTTCCTTGTATACAGAAAGCATATATGTTGTTAAATTTCCTTGCCTATGTCTTCTTTCTGTTAATCTGTCTTTGATTACAGGTGTGTCTCAGTCAAGAAACTAGAAGATAGAAGAAAAACTGTTTCTCTTTAGTTTGAAAAGGAAAATCTCATTGTGACAGAAATTATAGCCTATGTATAGCCTATTGTATTAATATTGTATTGTATATAAATATAATATTAGAGTTTTCAACATTAACCTAAATGCGTTTGCAAAGTTCAAATCATCTCCAATAAATACCATCTCCCCTCCTCTTTAATTATTTATTCATTTTTCTTGTAAAATAATCCTGAAACTCCTCAAATTTCTTTAAATGAATCAGTAAAAGCAATAAAGATGAAGAAAAGTAAACATATAGTAAGAAAATATACTTTATGGGGTATCTCCTTCATAATTTATGTAATTACCATAAATGTGGTACCTATGAGGAAAACAATAATTCATAATAATTCTTTATTTTTTCTATGTTTTAACTAAGTTATAGGTTAAGGCAGAATTACAGTCCTACGAAGACAGCTCTGTTTCTCTTGCTATTCTTGTTACAAGCATCTTTTCTTTTCTTTTCTTTTCTTTTCTTTTCTTTTCTTTTCTTTTCTTTTCTTTTCTTTTCTTTTCTTTCTTTTCTTTTCTTTTCTTTTTGTTCTAACTTGAAAGCTTGTGAAATCACCATAACAACTGTTTTCCTTGAGCAGTGAGCAGTGAGTGAATGTTGAGCTCCCTGTGGACTAAGCATTCTAATGCAAATCTCCTCAGGGGGAAAAAAAAAAGTGCTGCTGATTGCTGCAGAACCACTGTAGACCTCAGAACAGAGAATGCTTCAGCAATCTTCTGTCTCAGGTCTGAGTATTAACTACACAGTTGAACAGCAAGGGCTTATCTTCCCTACCAGTCAGACCAGATAAATCTGTGGTAAAAGAAGATGTCCCTCCTGGGAACTTGACTAGCTCATTAAATGTCAAAAACAAAACAAAACAAACAAATAAAAAAGAATAGCAAGCTATATTTAGTCCAAAGAACTGCAAAAGCAAGAGTAATTAGGGATATTTGGAACAACATAAAAATAGTTATATTATTGCCATGTGTTAAAACAATTGATTTTTAAGATTTTTTGTTTATGAGCAAAAAAATATTTTTTAAAGAATCTCCAAAAAATGGAAACATTCTATATGTATGTATATATTTCATTTACTGTTATTATTTCTTTGAATTACCAAATTATTCTTGTTTATTTTCTAGGTATATAGAAAGTCTGAGATAGAGGCAAAAGAAGTTGAGATTATGTTTCTCTATCTGAATTTTAGTTTCCCCAACTCCTGTAGCTGTTGGGAGTCTCTGAGGGATCAGGGAGAAAAATTAAGGTCTGCAGTTTCCAGTTCAATGTGTAGTAATGGGTAAAATCAAAGGTATGATTTGAATGTTAAAGCTTATCTAATATATAGTTCACTTTAACTGTCATTTTATTAAAAAGAAATAGGATAATACATGCATAGATACAGTAAAATAGTCTGAGAAAAGGTATCAACCAACACCCAGAGAGGAAGGTTATTGGTTTTTGCAATATCTTGGCGAAGCTGGAAGTTAGGGTAGTTTAGTTGCAAATAACAGTAAATGCAAGAAGGGGGACTTGAACAATAAGGTCATTGATCAGTCCTCTGTCAATGAGTGCAATAGTAGGAAGACTCCAGAGGTGGTGATATAATTAATTGGAAAGAGTTTGGCCCAACCCCCTACTTTACTATCCTTTTCTCAGTTTGTTTCTCAGGCTGTCCCCCAGGTTGGCGTAAAGATGGCTATAGTTTTAAGAATCTGGCCTCCCTGGTGGCCCAAGGGGTTAAGACGCCCCCTGTGAGGCTATCCACAGCCTCTGCAGCATGAGTTCAATCCTTGGCCAGGGGGATGCCCACATGGTGCAGCAAACCTCTCCTGTCTAGTGTGCTGCTCCCCTCAGCAGTGTTTTTCAGTCAATCTGCCTGTTCTGTTCCCCACTCTGTCTCTGGTGAATCCTCTCACCTCCCCCCCCCCCCCGCATCTCTGGCCTGCACCCCAGTTATCTTTAAAAAAATAAAAGAAAAAAAATAAAAAAGAGAGAGAGTCAGGGAGATGCCTTGTCCAGAGACAAATAGGAAGGTCCCTGTTTCTCATTCCTCTTTAACGTGAGGAAAACTTTTCATCTTAGCTGACTGCCCTCAGGTCAAAATGGTCATAGTAGTATCAGAACTTATTTCTAAACCAAACAATGATTTGGCAAAAGAAATGAGATCCCACCCCGGAGAGTTCACATCCCAGGGATATCTGTGTCCCCCACATAGATACATGCACACACCTCTAAGATCAGTTTAATATATTTTATTTTATTTGAATATTTTTTCATTTGGTGAGTAGTTCCTGTTTCAATGTGCTATTTCAAATGGTCAAATTCAAGTTCACAAGTCCATTATGTTCCACTGTCACATATTAATTATCACATGCAGTCCTTACAATCCCTTATTATCAACACAAGTCCAGGTAATTATTTAGGATGTGTAGAAATTGTCTTTCAAATAAGTTGGAGACAGATGAACTGTGCAGTCCACAGTATTGGTGTAACTTAGTGGCTATGGAGGGAAACATGGAGTTGGAGCTGCTTGACATGATACCTAAAGACCAGTGAAAACTGATCTGAAATTTCAATGTGGAAAATAACAAGTCATAGAAACATTGGAGAAAATAACAGGGGATATTAAAATGATATTGGAGTGGGGGAAGTTCCTTTATTTCCTAAGGTTACATCATTGGGAAATTCTAAGGACCTCCCTGGTGGGGTAAAGTTTATGTCTCAGTGCTATCACTGCTAAGGCCTGAGTTTGATGCCCAGCCAGGGAGCTAACACACAAGGTGTGGCAGACCTCTCCTGTCTCGCCCACTGCTCCCCTCAGCAGTGTATTTCAGTAGATCTATTGCCTGTTTTCTACCCACTCTGTCTCTGGTGAATCCTCTCACCCCCACACCTCCAGTCTACACCCCAGTTCTCCTATGCATATATAAATAAACCTTTTTAAAAAAAAGGAAGAAGAAAAACTCTAAATATTTGCTTTGCAAATACTATCAGAAGTAAAATCAAAAGAGAAGAAACCTGAAAAAGTTGTGGGATGGGGGAAGAGAGGCCTATAATAAAGAATTAATTTCCTTCAAGTAAAAAAGTTTCTTCCAATCATCAGAAAAAGACCAAAAGTCTGAAAGAAAACTGACACAAACAGATGAGAGTCCACAGAGAAGTAAATGCAGGGCTTTCAAACCAAAGAATTGACACTTCCTCTAGCTCCAAATTATGCAAAATCCACTCTAGTAGATGCTGGTTTTTTACCCATTAAATGGGAAAGATCCAAAAGCTGATGACATGACATGAGGGCAAAAGTGTGGAGAGACAACCCTCTTCACCTCTACCTATCAAATATTCAGCCACATCTGCAGTTTGGATCCTGCTGCAGGAATTTCTTGGGTAGACAGATTCACACACATGAAAATACCTCAGCATGATTTGTAATGACAAAAAAATAGAAATAACCCAAATGGCCATCAACTGGGGACTGAGGACATAGAGACAGAGATACAGAGATGACAAGTGATGGTCCCTGTACCAGAATGAGGAAACTGATAGGAAATGTGCTTCAAGATGAGTTGTGTCAATGTGCAGAGAATGTGGCATATATTAGCATTTGTACATTAAAGACAAGGGACATACACATATGTTTCAGATTGTAAGTGTAAAACATATGACTTGGAGTGCAGACAAGAGATTGGTATAACTTGCAATTGGAGGGACTTTGGTGGACATAGAGAATTCAATGCCCTCTGTATCTTGAGTATATTTTAACTTTGAATCTTATGGAATATTTCACTCATTGACTACAGTTAATTTATACACACAACCCTCCCCCTACACTCATTCTGAATTGGTATATACAGTCACATGTAATGTGCCATTGTTAGATAGCAGACGGGGGACACACCGGGATCCCCAAACATGTGTGCTCTAAATGGGATCTGCCATCTATCCCATAAACACAAAATATACACTGAGTGTGTGAGACCTTCAATATGCAAGGACTCTGATAAAATTAGTGTACAACAGAGAGAAGAGACGGAAAAGTAATAGTTTTTAGAGAAACAACTCAAGGTAACCACCCTTGTGGGTATATGCCCAGCTAATCGGGTTTGGCCCAAAGGGAGCCACTGAGGACTGAAAGCTAGCCAGAGCCTAAGATACCTTCTGGTGGAGAACAACAGGAAAGGCCAGGCAAGTCTGACAGGAAAGGCACATTATCAAACTATTGTCAAGAGAAAGGTGACCATTGCATGTCTTCTCACAGGTCTTTCACCTACATCCTTTCAATTGCCTCCTTCTACATCTATCCCCATCCCTGGTGCAAGTCCAAGGCCAAGAAACAAGAAGACTTCTTCACATGTATATCTGCTCCACCTGTCCCCTCCAAGTCTTCACTTCTAAGTCATCTTAGCTTCCCCTCCCTGCTCAGCTCCACCTTCCCAGGAGGGGCAGGCAACCTGGAGGCCCCCTTTGTTGAGGATCACATGTTACACCATTACAGGACCTCTGTAATGACAGCTGCTGTGGATCATCCTGTGTGTGCTGGTTTGCACTTCACCTCCTTTGATTGTCACCAAAGGAAGGATGGCATCAAGCAGTGGATCACAGGGACTTCACCAAAGGCTCCCCCTTTTCATTTGACCCTCTAACAACTCACTCAAATATACCTACAGTTGAAGTGAAGGAATTTATTATGAAAACAGATTCAGCAACACCATTTGGTAAGCTGTGCCTGTCCTATACAGGCCATACCTCATTTATCAGTGCAGCAGGCAGAGTGGCTAGAGAACACTGTGTTCTAGAACCATTTGAGTCTTCCCCCACCCCATTCTTCCTTGGTGATGGCATGACCCATTGTCTGGCACTGGTTTGTTTTAGAGACCCAAGACTCCTCAGGATTCCCAACAGTCAGGGGTGTCTCCTCAGGATGCTGGCTGCTCAGGCAGACTCCCAGGGCCCTATGGAGAACACCTGCTGCCTGCCTCCACCCCCATCCCATGGAGTAGCCACGGGCTGCTCTGTGTGCTGTGTGGAAAGACTTCACACCAGTTTGGGGCTTCTCTGGGAGCTCCTGTTCTGTGTCACTCTCTTGGGTCTCATCCTGAAGAGGAGTCTGGTGCTTGGCAGTTCCGAGAAGCTGGCTGGAGGAGGTCTGGCTGTGGTGGAACCCTGAGCAAGCGTCCAGAACCAGACTGGAACAGGAAAACCAGCCCACGAAGACCTAGAGTCACCTGACATAAAAGCCAGGACTCCCAATTTGCAACTACTTTGCTTGGTCATATTGAATAAAATCCCAGAAACCTTGTCACCCATAGAATACTTCCTTACAGAAGCCCAGAGAAGACTGGCCCCCTAGCCTTCCCTTGCCTGGCATGCAACAGAAGCCCACCCATCTCAAGTGAACGCTGCCAGTCCCAGGCTGAAGACCTCACAGGCCCAAGTTTAACAGCTGGAGAAGATGCTCTGGGCTGCCCTGCATGAGAACCTCATGTGCAGCAAGGGCTTGAGGCCTTGTCCCAGGAGAGGGAGGGGTGGAAGCAGTTTGCGGGCCCTGCAGCAACAGGAGATCAAATGGGAGCATGCCATGCACACATGCATGCAGCAAGTGCTCAGGAACAAGGAAACATCCTGCTCGCTGTGGCACATACCATATTAAGCAAACTCAGGACCCCTGATCTTAGAGGCACGGCTGGACTCCTTGGAAGGACAGAGAGCCGGAGAAGCCTCCAGAGTTCATCTCCCAGGTTCTCTGTCCCAGGAAGATTTGGATCTGACTGTTTGGGCTGCAAACTCCCTTGCAAGGCCGTAAGGAGAGACGAAAGAACTCTTCCCCACACTGGTTGAGGAATACCTCATGAAACTAACCAGCAGCTAGAGTACCTCTGGGTATTGCAGGCTTCTCTGTGGTCTGACTATTCCAAGCCCAGCAGTGACATCCAGAAGATTCAGATGACTCTCTCGATGCTGCCCAAAATCCATTAGGGCCTTGTCCACCAGCTGTAGAAAACATCAGTGCCCAGGGAAGCCTGCAGCCCCAAAATGCAAAGTAATGATTCTGCTAAGTACACAGAGCAGGCACCCAGCCTCTAAGGAATGTGGCAGAGACAAGGGGCAAGAATTGTAGAGCACAGCCTTTTTCTAACAGAGTATTTGTGTGTCCTATGAAGGAGAATCTGAGCGGAAAGTGATGGCTTCCCAGGGCAATGAAGGATGGTGCAGCTGCTGAGGAAGGAGGATGCCCACCTGAGGCATGACCTGGCCAATCTCAAGGTGTCCCTCCAGTCTGTGCAGAGGGTGGACTGCTGCTCCCCCAACAGCCCTCAGTGATCCGGAGAGCCCTGAAGGAGCACCAAGTCCAAATGCCCCCCAAGAAGGAGGAAGATTCCCACAGAAAGGGGGTCTTGAAGGTTCACCACAACCTTCCCAGGAGACAGATCTGAAGCCTCACAACATAGACAAACACCTCTGCTGGGTTGTCTCTCTGGATGCACCTGTGGCTTATCCTTCCAGCCTACCTCACATTGCAGGTTTATAGCATTTCCATTCTATAGGAAGAGTAATTGAATTGAATTCCTAATATGTAATTTTCAATTATTAATTTAATTAAATAAAATTAAAACCCAGTCACCTCGGCAGCGAGAGCTGCCTCAATGGAGGGAGCCAGCAACAGAAGTGGTGTTCTCTCACCTTGCTGCCACACCACAGTTCAGTTTTGGCTGTTGCTCCTCAGAGCCCAGCAACCACCCTTTTATGAAATGGCCCTTTTGTGCGTACTTCCTGGATGTTTAACTGACCAACCAGGTGCAAGCTATGAGCTTACTGGAAGTAAATGATCCAATTAGCCACAGGACTGAAAAATGGTCCAATCAGACTCATGGGTGTGGCACCCTGAAGGAAGATAAAAGCCAGGGCCTGCAGGAGAGGGGGCACTCTTGCAGGAGAGGGGGTGCTCTCTCTTCCAGCCTTCTGACTCTGTTACAGCCTACAGATAGTCTGTCCCAGCTTCCCACGGAAGGGGAGAAGACTCCTTTCTTGTGCTCCAAGGAAAGAAAGAAGATGGACCAGAAGCTAAAAGATGAAAAGAAGCATCATTTGTCTGGATTTGAACTCTGATTGTTCCCACTGCTTAAAATGCTATTCCCCCATATGTTCCCATGCTTGGTTCTTCATCATTCAGTCCCTGCCCAAATGCCACCTCTGCCAAGAAGCCTTCCCTGACCACCTTGGTACAAGAGGCTCCTGACCCCATCACTCTCTACCCCGGTTTCTTCGGTGCCCTCTTGCTTTAGGGTTTACTTGCCTGTTCCTTCACACCACCTCCACTGCACAGAACCTGTAGCTCCTAGGGGTTGGGGAGAAGGTGATCCTTGTGGTCAGGGTGAGATGCGTATAGCCAGCATGCAGGACAGAGGGCATAACTAGGTGTTGACTGGATGGCTGGGCAGTTAGATGCCTGGGTTTGGGAAATTGCTTATCCTCCCCACTTCAATCTTTAAGCAGCTTCTAGCTGAGGAAACGGAGCACATTCACCCAACACTGGATGGCTCTCGATGCCTGTACCGTAACTCCAGATACCTGGTCTTTACCAACTGAAATTCAAGTTGAATCAGGAATGCAAGAAGAGACTTTCCAAGTGGGATCTCCCCATTAATCTGGCCTTCTCATTCATGCCCTATCACCTCTCCAACTAGAATCAAGCTTTCTCTGTGTTTTCTGGGAGCAAAAGTTAGTGACTGATTAAGTGGAATCTTACTATATAACTCGGGGGTTCAAAAAGTCACTCCTCAAAGATGAGGTGTGCTCCTTTATCCTTGATCCAGTTGCTTACTTGTGTCACTTCAGTGTTAGGATGTGTGTGTGTTGTTAGTGTATATGTCATACGGCACCTATGTGTGTGCCCACACATTTATGTGTGTGTCTATAAGAGGGTGTGTATGTGTCTCAAACACATATGTGTGTCTGCACACATCTTTATTTAGATGTCTTATAACAAATGTAAAGTGTGTTTATACATGGATAGCTCTCTGTGTATGTGGTCCAAGCCCCCGAAGCCTCCCTCTTGTCACATTCCAAAAAAATTTACTAGACACTGACAAAAATGATGGGATGAGACTAAACAGCAAACCCTGGGACCAAGGAAGTTGCAGACTTTGCTTCAGGACTTCTCATGTACTTCTGTATTGTAGACAAAGAGTGCAGGTCTCATTCCAGCTCTTACAGGATTGCAGCCAAAAGTTGTGTTTGTTTGTTGGTTAGTTGTTCATCTCTCCTAATTGGACCATCTTTTATATTGCAGAGTGATCTACGGAATGTAAAATCAGCCATTTGAAAGGCAGAAATTGAGTGACATTTCACCTATTCACAATGCTGGCAACAATTGGCTCTCCTAGTTCCAGATCATTCTCATCACTCCACAAGAAAAGCTGGGACTCAGGAAGCAGCTGAATCTTCCTTGTCCTGGAACCATGGGTACCTAGCTCTTCCTGGTGCTTGTTGAATGAATCAAGAGAAACATGGCTTGAGACATTCATAAAAGATTTTGACTTGCAGGGATACCTATTGACTGCAAGGCCAAAGCCCGGGCTGTAAATCCACCTTCAGGGGTAAACGAAGAAAGTCATCTCTCAAACAAAGAATCTGCTAAGATTGGGTTAGTGACCCCACAGCCCAGACAGACAGTATGTTTTTCCCATTGAGGACTCATAAGAAGAGCAGATTTCTTTCAAAAAATTTGGCAGGCGAAAACAATTGAAAGAGGGCTACTTTTTATTGAACATACTAATCATCCTCAGCAATTAAATAACTAGAAGGTAATTTTCCTGCCTCTTTCAGATTAGAGCTTAAAAATAGGTACTTTAGGAGCAAATATTCCTCATTCTCATGCCTCTATCTGTGCAGGGACACAGGGATCAATGTGTCCTGCAGGGAAGTGTTCAACTTTTTGGTACTCCATGGAGTCAATCTAGCATCAGGATTAAGAGGTAGAAAAACAACAGAGCTTCAGGGCCTCCCTGGTAGTGCAAGGGGTTAAGACAAAACCTGTGAAGCTGTCTGCAGCCACTGCAACGCAAGTTCAATCCCCAGCCAGGGAACCACCCATATGGCACAGCACTCCTCTACTCCAGCAAGTTTTTCCACTGAAAATTATTTTCAAAAGCAAGGTATTCTCATAGATAACAATGATAATAGGCAGTGTTGAGTGAGAAATCTGTCCAGATGCTGCTGTAGAGTGATGACCGACAGCATACAATATCTCCTGAATGACACAATGAAACAGTTAAGACTGGCTTCTCCCAGGGTGGGGTAGTGTGGCCTGAGCAGGAGAGAATATCATGTTTTCACTGCACACATATGGATATTGGAAAATATGTCGAAGTTGCAAATATATGATCTGATAAAAATAACTTTTGGCGGGAGGGAAAATGGCTTAAGTGTTCAAATATATATGTGTTTTTTTTTATTGTTACAAACATGTTAAAATGGATACCTGTTATAATGAAACATGCAAATGATTTCTTCAGAGCCAGTGTGACCAAACGTCACCCATGAATGAAAGGAAGGACATGAAATTTGTTCTACTAATCAAGTAATTTAAAGTTTTCCAAAACAATAACTTGAGGAAGAGTATCATAAATTATAATAAAATGGTACATATTGAAGGACTTAAAAAAACACAGGGCTCTGGGTACATCCTGAACAGTAGCATCAGAACTCCTAGGGGGTAGGACCCAGCCATTAGGATTAAAAAAATCCCCCAGGTGATTCTGGTTCACAGTAAGGTGGAAACCAATAGTCCAGGGTGCTGGTTTTGACTTTCTGGTCTTAACTTTCTATAATATTTGGAATAATTCCCTGTTTCCACTAAATTACCTCCAGGACACCTGAAGTGACACCAAATCTTTTCTAAGTAAATCATGAAAGATGTAAGAAATAACACATATGAGGACAGGAGAGTAACATGCTGAAAAGAAAGAAGAAAATAGTTTTCTCACTGATAAGCCATGAGATGCTAGAGCAAGTCTGGGTCCCCTATGGCACCCCATGCTTTGAGAATTTCATTTGGCCCAATTGAGTTTTAAACAAGTCCCTTGTCATCTGTTCTGCACTGAAGGAGAGTGACTTTCCATAGAGATGAGGGGCGGATCAACAGGCAATAGAGAATGTTCTAGGTTTTTCTGGTTTCTTGGGGAAGCTGGATATTAGGATAGTTTAGTTGCAAATAACCGAAAACACAAGAAGCAGGACTTGATCAATAAGGTCATTGATCAGCCTTCTGATCAGTCATCAAGGAGTGAAATAGGAGGAAGTCTCCAGGTGTGGCAAATTAGTTAATTTATTTGTGAGATAGTTTCCCCTAACCCTCTTCATTTACTCTCCTGTTCTCAGTTTATTTTTTCAGGTTGCTTCCCAGCTTGGTGTCATGATGGCTAAAGATTTCTAAGAGTCGGGAGCTGCCTTATCCTGAGACAAATATCAATAGGAAGGTCCCTGTCTTTCATTCCACTTAAGGCTAGAGGAAAACTAACACCTCAGCTGACTGTCCTCAGGCCAAGGTGGCCATGGTGGTATTAGAACATACTTTTAAACTAGACAATGATTTAGCAGAAGAAATGTGACCCACTTGAAGGGCTCACATACAAGAGGCTTTTGTTACCCATATGCACACACTTTTGAAATGAATTTATAAATATATTAACTTGTATTCCAACATGTTCTCATTTAATAAATAGTTCCCGTTTCAATGTACAATTTTACATGGTTAAGTTCAATTTCAAAAGTCCCTATGCTCTGCTTTCACGTATTTGTTATAACATGTAGTCCTTACAATCTCATATTATAAACCCCAGTACATGTAGGGATATAGTATATGTAGAGATTGCCTTTCCAATAACTTGGGAGACAGATGAATTAAGCAGTACATGGTATTGGGGTAATATAGTTGTGGAAGGAAATATGGAGTCAGAGCTGCTTGACATCATACTTAAAGATAGTGAAAACTGATATGAAATCTAAATGTTACAAATAAAAAAGGCATACAATCACTGGAGAAACAATCAGGGGATATTAAAATAATTTTAGATTAGGGGAGGTTTCTTTATTTACTAAACCCCATCACTCAAATGCTTTAACATTTTCTGGGCAAAAACCACCAGACATAAAAAGACAAGAATCCTGCAAGTGTCAGGGGCTGGCGGGAATAGCAGATATGTAATAAAGTATTATATTCCCTCATATACAAAGAGTTCCTTCAAGTCAATCACAGGACCTCAAAGTGTGAAAGAAAACTGAAAAAAACAGATGATATATTTCCCAAGAAAGGAAAGGCAGGCTTTTGAACCAAAGAATCAGATACCTTTTTTCATGAGAAGAGATATGGGAAACCAACTCTATGTGATGCTGGTTTTTCATCTATTATGGGAGATGATTCAAAAGCTGATGATATAGCATGCGGACAAGAGTGTGGTGAGACAGCCCTCTTCACATCAACCTGTCAAATATTCAGCCACATCGACACTTTGGACACTGCTTGCAGGAATTTCTGATGTAGACAAACTCTTGCTCATGTAAATAACTCAGCATTCTTTGTAATGGCAAAAGAGCAGAAACAACCAAAATGCCTATCCCTGGGGGACTGAGGAGATAGAGACAGAGATGACAAATGATGGTCCTTGTAGATGGTCCTTGGAGACTGATAGGAAATTGGCTTTAATAGGATTTGTGTCAATGTGCAGAGATTATGGCATACATTAGCACTTGTACATTAAAGACAAGAAACAGCCACAGATATATTTTTTTAGACTTTATGTACAAAAAATTATTCCTGGGAGTGCAGACAAGAGGTTGGGGTAACTTGCAATTTGAGGGACTTTGAGAATTCACTCCCTTCTATATTTTGAGTACATTATAACTGAATCGTATGAATTTTTCACTCATTGAACACAGTTAATTTATACAACCCCCACCCAAATTCTTTCTGCATTTGCGTATATTGTTATATGTAATGTGTCATTGTTAAAGAGCAGATGGGGGACACACTGATCCCAAAACCTGCCTGCTGTAAATGGGTTTATCCCAATGCAGAAACACAAAATCTAAGCAGAACGGTTAAGAACCTCAACGCAGGGTCTTTTATACAATTAGTGTGCAACATAGAAGGAAAATATTTTGCAGTGAAACAACCAATGGTAATCACCCCTCGTGGGTAATACCAGCTAATTATGTTTGGCCTAAATGGAACCACTGAAGTCTGAAAGGTAGCCAGAGTGTAAGGCGCCTAAAGTGGCCCCTGGTGGAAGGGGCCAGGCAATACTACAAGGAAAGGAGCAGAATCAAACTGTTGTCCACAGAAAGGTGCCACTGAATGTTTTCCCATGGGTCTCTGACCACTTTTCTTCCAAAATCTACTGTGTCCATCCCCAATCCATGGCACAAGTCCATGGCCAAGAAGCAAGTAAGCTTTCTTCACATGTCTCACTAGGCAGCACCCCCTACCTCCTCCAAGTCTTCTCACCCAAGTCCTTTATAGCTTTCCTTCCCTGCTCATGCTCACTTTATTTATGTGGGACAGGGACCCTGAGGGCTCCCTTTCTATGAGGATCACATATCACACCATCACACACCCATGTAATGACATGTGCTATGGAATACTGCATGTGTGCTGGCTTTCACATGTTGTCACCAAAGGAGGATTGGCCTCAAGGGGTGGCTCACAGGACTTTGCCACATCCTCTGACTTTTCATGAACCCTATAACAAGTCACTCTGAATACACCTAGAGTTGAAGAGAGAGTTTATGAGGAAAACAGCTGCAATCAGCAACACCTTTTTGCAAACCACCCCCCATCTTTACCATGCCACCTGTATCAGTTCAGTGGTCAGACATAACTGCTTTCTAGAAACTTCTGAGCCCCCTCCCCCCATTATTCTCCCCAGGTTATGGTGTGTCCCCATTGCCTGGCACCAGGTTTTTTTTTTTGTTTTGTTTTGTTTTTTGGAGACCTAGGTCACCTCAGGATTCCGAAAACTCAGGAGTGTCTCCTCAGGACACTGGCTGCTCAGGCAGACTCCCAGAGCACTATAGAACCAGTGAACACCAGCTGCCTGCCCCTCCATTTCTCCCTGGAGGCACTGCAGCAGTCATGGGCTGCTCTTTGTGCTGTGGGGAAGCCTTTACACTAGTCTGGGGTTTTCCTAGTCTGTGTTGCACTGTTGAGGAGTCTGATGTGTGGAAATTCAGAGAAGCTGGACGAAGGAGCTCTAGCAAGCCTGTGCAAGAGTTCAGGACCAGTTGGGAAAAAGCACACCTTCCCAGGAAGACCTGAAGTCCTCCACAGCAGAAGATAGGCCCCTCAGTTTGCAACTGCTTTGGATGGTCCCACTGAATAATATCCCTGTCGATTCATTACCCATGAAGGGCTTCCTTGATGAAGTCCAGAGAAGCCAGGCCCCCATCCTTCCCTTGCCAGGTGCCTCCAGGGACAGTTGCAGACCCTTACAGATGCAGGAAAAGCCCAGTCATCCCGAGTGACCACTGGCAGAGATGGATTGAAGACCTTGCAGGCCCAAGTGCAACAGCTGGAGAAAACCCTCCAGGTTGTCTGCATGAAAACCTCTCTCTGCAGCAAGGGCTGGATGTGCTGTCCCAGGAGAAAGAGGGGTGGAGGCAAAGTGTGTAAGCCCTGCAGGGGCAAGACCCAAGTGGGAGCTCTGCCACACACGCATATAGCAGGTGCTCTGGGACAGAGGGAGCCAGATGCTCACTGGTCTGCACCATCCTGAGCACCCTTGGGCTGCCTGATCTCTTGGAGGTCCAGCAGGCACAGCTGGGCTCCTTGGATGGACAGGCAGAGAAGCTGAAGATGCTCATTTCCTGGGCTTTCTGTCCCAAGAAGATCTGGATCTGGATGTCTGGTTGCAAATTCCCTGATGAGGCCAGCAGGAGAGAAGAAAAGACTCTTCCCAACACTGGCTGAGGAACATCTCAGGAATCTGATCCAGCACCTAGAGTGTCTCAGGGCAGACAGGCCTCTCTGCAGTCTGACAACTGCCAAGCTCAGCAGTGACATCCAGAAGCTTTGGATGACTCTCTCTAGACATTTCCCAAAATCCATCAGAACATCCGTGCCCAGGGAACCTACTGTCCAGCCATCCACACTGTTTATCCTGCCCTACACACAGACCCAACACCCAGCCTCTACAAGGAGATGGCAGGAGTGAGTGTTGGAGAAGACCAGCCTTTTCTACTGGAGCGTGAGTGTGTCCTATGAAGGAGAAGCTGAGCGAAGAGAGATGGCCACCCTATGCAATGAGAGGATGGTCCCGCAGCTGAGGAAAGAGAATGCCGACCTGAGTCACATCCTGGCCAGTGTCCATGTGTCCTTGCAGTCTGCAGAGGGTGGTTTTTGCTGCTGCTGCTCCTCACAGAGCCCTCAGTGGTCCGGCAAGACCTGGGGGACCACCAAGTCCCAATGTGCCACAGACAGGAGGAAGATCCCTCAGAATGGTGGTCTTGAAGGTTCACCTCAACCTTTCCAGCAGACAGACCTAAAGCCTCACAACATGGACAAACCCCTTTGCTGGGTTTTCTCTTTGGATGCACCTGTGACTTAGCCTTCTAGCCTACCTCGCATTGCAGGTTTATAGCATTTTCAAGCTATAGATAGAGTAATTTAATTTAATTCCGTTCCTAACATGTATTCCCAAGTATTAATTTAATGTTATTCTAATATTGGTACTGAAACTCAGCAGCCTCAGCTGCAGGAGCTGCCTCAATGGTGGGAGCCAGCAGCAGAAGTGGTGTTCTCTCACCCTGATGCTGCATCACAATTCAGTTGGGGCAGTTGCTCCTCAGAGCCCAGCAACCACCCTTTTATGAAATTGCCCTTTTATGCGTACTTCCTGGATGTTTAACTGACCAATCAGTTGCGAGCTATGAGCTTACTAGAGGTAAATTGGCCAATCAGCCACAGGACTGAAAAATGGTCCAATCAGACTCATGGGTGTGGGACCCTGAAAGAGTATATAATGGGAGGGGTACTCTCTGTTCCAGCCTCCAGACTGCCCAAGTCTCCCAAGGAAGGGAAGACTGCTTTCTTGTCTTCCATGAAAGAGGAAAGAAGGAGGACGAACAAGGCATACCGTAGTCAACCTATGAGGACAGCAGAGAAGCAGAAGACCTCTGTCAGAAACTGGGCCTCCAGTTCTGTCTCTGAAATCCCATGAAACGAGCACCAAAGGATATGATCTTAGTGTCACAAAGAGCTATTAACACTTAGTGTCACTGACAGCCCATCAGAGGGACCAGCAGTGACCATAACTACTGGCCAGTCCTGTCCAGCACTCCTGGTGACATATTACTGGTACTCTGCTGTAATTCTGGTGGAGACCAATTGGGTGAGATAACCAGTCACTTGTGACTAGAGTAACCTCTTTGTTTCTCCTGTTTGTAAAATAAACCCCATAAATGGTGCTCCTGGAGTTTGAGCACTCTTGCAATTTTGTGCTCCAGTGAGAACCCACAGTGATCAGTCATCACCAGTGAGAACCCACAGTCCTTTGGTTGGGTATAGGCTACTATTCTATGGGTACTGTACTGCTGTAGCCCTGGTAAGAGAGGCTTATGGTGACAATTTGTCTTAGATTGGTAGACATTCTGGTCTATACTTGTATCCCATTCTCCTGCCACTACTGCCCCTGTTTCAATATTACTATTTTCCTCTCTAGGAAATTAAATATTAGATGCAATTAAATAGTGGATGAATTAGATTTTCATTTCAATAAAATTTCACTCTTATTTCAACCCTTATGAAGATGTACTAGCCTGCAAACCAAAATGATATATATTTTTTCTGTGTACTGTGGGTGGTATGAAACTTATGCAAGTATTTCCTATTGAACCATGAACATTTCCATTGACTCATTAAAAATGAAAACACAACAGGACCTCCCTGGTGGTGCAGTGGATTGAGCGCAGGGCTGTGAAGCTGTCCGCAGCCTCTGTAGGGCGGGTTTGATTCCCTGCTGGCCAGGGAGAAACCCACATGGCGTGGCAGATCTCTCCTGCCTGGCCCGCTGCTCCCCTCAGCAGTGTCTTCAGTCTGTCTGCCTGTTCTGTTCCCTGCTCTGTCTCTGGTGAATCCTCTCACCCTCCTGCACCTCTGACTATACCCCAATTCTTATATAAATAAATAAATCTTTAAAAAAAAGAAAATTATAAAAAAAATGAAAACACAACAAGAAGAACGTACCTAATCCAAAACAAAAATCCTCCCCTTGCCCTCCCCTCCCATTCTCTGTTCCCCGAGGGAGCCTGTTGGTTGTGGTTCATGTCACTTTGATGGCTTTGTGAAGCCCCAGCCTTGATTCTTCCTCCTTTCTCTGGACATGAGCTCTGACTATTTTCTTTGCTTAAAGTGCTCTTCCCAAAAATGCTCCCATGGCTGGTTTTTCCTTATTCAATCCCTGCTCAAATGCCACCTCTACCAAATTGAATTCCCTGACCACATTGTTGGAGGTGGTTCCTTTCCTCCAGCACTATTCTGTTTCAGATTTTTCAGTGCTCTTCTTACTGGCCAATATTGTCTCCTTTGCTATTTGTTTAGGGATTGATTGTCCATTCCTTCACACCACCTCCACTGCACAGAGCCTGTAGCTCTAGGGGCTGGGGAGCAGGTAGGCCATTGTGGCAGGGTGAACCCACCATGCATGACAGAGCCCACCATGGGGGAGGGCATAACTAGGCAGTGACTGGCCTCCCTGGTTGTGCCATGGACTGAGCAGAACACTGTGAAGCTGTCTGCAGCCTCTGCAGTGTGGGTTTGATTCCTGGCCAGCCAGGGAGATACCCACATGGTGCAGCAGGCCTCTCCTGTCTCACCTGCTGCTCCCATCAGCAGTGCTTTTGGTCCGTCTGCCTGTTCTGCTCCCCGCTCTATCTCTGGTGAATCCTCTCACCCTCCCGTGCCAGATCTTGTATAAATAAATAAATATTTAAAAAATTATTAAAAAATAAATTATAAAAATAGAGACTTTAGGAACAAATACTCCCATTGCCCTGCCTTTATCTGTGCAGGAAGACAGGGGCAATTTTTTCCTGCAGGGAATTGTTAATGTTACTAATGTTCCAAGCAGTCAACCTAGCATTTCAGAAGTAAGAGTTTAAAAAACAACAGAGTTCAAAGTGGTTTTCCTCAGAAAAAGGGACTGGTAGTGTGGCTGTCCATCTTGCTTTGCATGTTACTAGTTCTTATTCAGTTCATCAATTTTTAACCAAAAGCAAGTTTTTTCATTAAAAACTGTTTTGTAAAGACAGAAGTATTCTGGGCCTCCCCGGTGACAGTGGCGCAGCAGTGTTGAGCACAGTGCTGTGAAGTTGTCTGCAGCCTCTGCGGCACCAGTTCGATTCCCAGCTGGCCAGGGAGAGTCCTACATGGTGTGGTGGACCTCTCCTGTCTCGCCCGCTTTTCCCCTCAGCAGTGTATTTCTGTCCTTCTGCCTGTTCTGCTCCCTGCTCTGTCTCTGGTAGATTCTCTCACCCTCCCACTCCTCTGGCCTGTACCCCAGTGCTTGCATAAATAAATATTTAAAAGAAAAAAAGAAAGAAAGAAGTATTCTTAGAGGGTAACAATAATAATTGGCAATTTGCATGAGAAACTGGACAAACTTAGATCTAAAGTGAAGGCCAACAACATCCAAAATCTCCTGTATGGCACAGAAGAAATTGATACAACTGGCTTCTCCCAGGGAGGAGACAGTATGGCCTGAGCAGGAGAGAGGTGGGATTTCACTGTACACACACAGGCATATTGGAAAACACCGAAAAGAAGCAAATATATGACATGATAAAAATAAATGTTTTGGAGAAGGAGAAAAGGGCATCAGACTTTTAATATATGAGCAGTGATTATTTCGATTGTTATGAACATGTTCAAACAGATAGTCGTTCTAATGAAACATGCAAGTGATTTCTTCAGAGCAAGTGTGGCCAAAGGTCACACATCAAATAACTAGAGGAAGGACATGTTTGCTCTAGTAATCAAGCTATTTCAAGTTTTCCAAAATAATAGCTTGAGGCAGAATATCATAAAATTAAAATAAAATGTTTCATATTGAAACAGTAAGTTAATAAAACCTGGGGGTGAGTCCCAGACATTAGGTTAAAAAAATAGGTGATTCTGTTCACACCAAAAATGGAAACCGGTGTTCCAGAGCACCTCAAAATTCCTTTTAGGTTTGATTTTTTATAATATTTGGAGTAATTCCCTATCTCCACTAAATTACCTCCAGGACACTTGAAGTGACTCCAACTCTTTTCTAAGTAAATCATAAAATAAAAATAGTGAGAAATAATACATATCAGGGCAGGAGAGTACCTTATGATGAAAGGAAGCAAGAAAATAGTTTTCTCACTGATAAGCCATAAGATGCTAGAGCAAGTTTGGGTCCCCAATTGCACCTCACGTTTTGAGAAATTCATATGACCCGATTGAGTTTTAAATAGTCCCTTGTCATCCTGTTCTGCACTGAAGGAGAGTGACTTCCCATAGATATTAGGGGCAGATCAGCAGACAATAAGAAAATATTCTAGGTTTTTCTGGTGTCTTAGGGAAGCTGGATGTTAGGACAGTTTAGTTGCCAATAACAGAAAACACAAGAAGCAAGACTTGAACAATAAGCATTGATCAGCCCTCTATCAATGAATGAGATAGTAGGAAGTCTCCAGATATGGAAAATTTGTTAATAAATTTGACAGATAGGTCCCTCCAACCCCCATTCATATTCTCTCCTATTCTCTATCTGTTTTCTCTGGTTGCCTCCCAGCTTGGCACCACAATGACTACAGATTTCTAAGAGTTAGAGAGATGCCTTACCCAGAGACAAACATGAAGATCCCCACCTTTTGTCCCTCTTTAAGCTTGAGGAAACTTTCCATCTCAGCTGACTGCCCTTACATCAAGGTGGTGATGGTGTTATCAGAACCTATTCCTTAAACAGCGGATGATTTGGCACAAGACATGAAACCCACTTGGAGGGTTCATATCCAGAGGTCTTTATTTAACCCACATGCACACACTTCTTAAATGAATTTATAATTATCAATATATTATCTTTTATTCCAAAGGATTCTCATTTGGTAAGTAGTTACCATTTCCATGGGCAATTTTAAATGGGTAAGTTGAAGTTCTCTAGTCCCTATGTTCCTTTCACATATTATTGATGTGTAGACCTTACAATCCCATATTATAAACTTGAGTACAGGCATTTATTCAGTGTATATAGAGATTGTCTTTTCTTTAAAGATTTATTTATTTATGCATACAAGAACTGGGGTATAAGCAGGAGTTGCAGGTGAGAGGATTCACCAGAGACAGAGTGGGGAGCAGAACAGGCAGATCTACTGAAATACACTGTTGAGGGGAGCAGTGGGCGAGGCAGGAAAGGTCTGCTGTGCCATGTGGGTAGCTCCCTGGCTGGCCAGAGATTGAATTCATGCTGCAGAGGCTGCGAATTTCTTCACAGTGTTGCGCTTAACCCCTTGGGCCACCAGGGAGGCCCTAGAGATTGTGCTTCAAATCAGCCAGATAGTTGAACTGTGCAGACCACAATATTGGCATAACTTATTGGAGGGAAACATGGAGTCAGTGCTGCTTGACATTATACCTAAAGATCAGTGAAAACTGATCTGAAACCTCAATGTGGGAAAAAAAAAAATGTTGGAGAAGTGCTGGAGAAACTATGAGGGGATATTAAAATAATAAAGGGAGAGAGATTTCTCTAATTCCTAGACTGTTGTCATTGAGAAACTCTAAAATACTTGCCTGGCAAATAAGTAAATTCAAAAGACAAGAAACTTGCCTGAGTTGAGGGAGGGGCAAGAGCAGGTATATGAGAAAGTAGTAATTTCCCTAAAATACAGAGTTATTTCAAATCAATCAGAAATAGACCAAAAGTTCCACAGAAAAGGAACTGCAGGGTTTTCAATCCAAAGAATGGGTTACTTTCCTCATGCTCCCAGTTATGCAAAATCAACTCTAGAAGATGCTGGTTTTACACCCATTCAATGTGAAATGATCTAAAAGCTGATGACATAGCAAAAGGGTGGTAAGACAGCCCACTTCACATTCACCTGTCAAATATTCAGCCACATCTGCTCTTTGAGCACTGCTTGCAGGCATTTCTCCTGCAGACTTATTCTCTCATGTGCAAATACCTCGGCATTCTTTGTAAAGGCAAAAGAGTAGAAATGGCCATCCACAGAGGACGAAGGACGTAGAGACAGAGATGACAAGTGATGGTCCTCTGGACCTGGACCTGAATGACAAGACTGATAGAAAATGTGCTTCAAGACGATTGTATCAATGTAGAGATTAAGGCATATATTATCATTTGTACATTAAAGTAAAAGAACATACACATATTTTTTTAGGTTTTATATGCCAAAAAAAAAAAAAATGCCGGGGCCTCCCCGGTGGCGCAGCGGTTGAGCGCTGGGTTGCGAAGCTGCCCGCGGCCTCTGCGGCGCCGGTTCGATCCCCGGCTGCTCCCCGGCCACCAGAGGAGGGTCCCACATGGCGCGCAGACCTCTCCTGCCGCCCGCTGCTCCCCTCAGCAGTGTACTTCGGTCCTTCTGCCTGGTCTGCTCCCCGCTCTGGCTCTGGTGAATTCTCTCACCCTCCCGCGCTTCTGACTGTACCCAGTGCATGTATAAACAAAACAAACAAACAAACCAGCAAACAAATAAATAAAGCATGCCTCTATAAAAAAAAAAAAAAAAAAATGCCTTGCAGACAAGAGGTTGGTATAATTTGAACTTTGAGAGACTTTGGTGAACACAGATAATTCAATCCCCTTCTATCTTGAGTGCATTTTATCTTTGAATTTTGTAAATTTTTCATGCATTGGGCACAATTTTTTTTTTTTTAGATTTATTTATTTATTTATTTATACAAGCACTGGGTACAGTCAGAAGCATGGGAGGGTGAGAGAATTCACCAGAACCAGAGCGGGGGAACAGGAAAACTGACGAAACACACTGCTGAGGGGAGCAGCAGGTGAGGCAGGAGAGGTCTGTCGCGCTATGTGAGACCCTCGCCGGCCAGCCGGGGATCGAACCAGGACTGCAGAGGCTGCGGGCATCTTTGCAGCCCAGCGTTCAACCACTGTGCCACAGGGGAGGCCCGAGTACAATTGATTTATACACAATCCCCTCAAAACTCATTCTGAATTTGCATATGCAGTCATTTTACGTGTGTGTATGTATATATGCATTGCTTTTTAGCCAGCAGCCTGGGGGCACATTGGGATCTCCACACCTGCCTGTTGAAAATGGGTTCTGCCATCTATCTAACAAACACAGAACATAAGCTGAGTGTGTAAAAATTTCAGTGGGCAAGGACTTTAATAAAATGAGTTAAGTAACAGAGAGAGGAAAAGGAAAGGTAATAGTTTCCAATTAAACAAACTAAGATATCCACCCTTCATGGGTAAATGCCCAGCCAAGCAGTTTGTCCAAAGGGAGTCACTGAGGGCTGCAAGCTTGTTAGAAGTCTACGGCAACTTCTGGTGGGGAACCATAGGAATGGGGCAAAAGGGGCCTTGCAAGCCCCCAAGGAGAGAGGAACAAAATCAATATAAGATAAAGGTGCCCATTGTATGTCTCCCCACAGGTGTCTCACCAGGTCTCTTTCAAATGTCTCCTTCCATGTTTGTCACAGAAGACTCTGGTACAAGTCCAAGGCCAAGACACAAATGCATCTTCTTTTCACCTACCTCTGCTCCATGCACCTCCACCAAGTCTTATGTAAAGTCTCTCTGAAGTCCTTGTTAGCTTCCCCTCCTTGATCAGCTCCACACCTCCTTAGGTCCAGCAGGGATGCCAGAAGCACCCCTTCTATGGGGAACACATGTGTCACCATAACATGACCTCTGTCATACCATCCTCTGTGGATCATCATGTGTGTGCCGGCTTTCACATGTCACTTCATTCAATTGTCACCAAAGGAGGAATGATATTAAGGAATGGCTCCCAGGGACTTCGTCACATGCTCCCCATTTTCGTTTGACCCTCTCACAACTCACTCCAAATATACCTACAGTTGAAGTATGAGAGAGTTAATTAGGAAAACAGCAGCCCTCTGCAACACCACTGCCCAACCTGCCCCAATCCTGTACAGGCCATACCATCTGTACCAGTGTAGCGAGGAGAGTGGTCTGAGAACGCAGCTTTCTATACCTTATGAGCAGCAACCCCTATTCCTCCCTGATGATGGCATGGCCCGTTGCCAGGTAACAGTTTGTTTTGCTACCCATAACTCCTCAGGATTCCAAACTGTCATTTATTTTTTTTTCTCCCAGCTCATGACAGTTGCTGGAGCTGCCACGGGCTGCTCTGTGTCCTGTGTTAAAACCTTCACACCAGTCTGGGGCTTCCCTGGGAGCTCCTGGTCTGTGTTGCCTTAGTGGGTCTCATCCTGGCTGAGGAACATCTCATGAAGATGATCAGGCAGCTAGAGTTCCTCAGGGCAGACTGTCCTCTCTGCAGTCTGACATGCCAGGCTCAGCAGTGACATCCAGAAGCTTCGGCTGACTCTCAGATGCTGCCCAAAATCCATCATGGCTTTGTCCACCAACTGCAGAGAACATCGGTATCCAGGGAAGTCCGCCCCCCCACCATCCACGCCGAGGACCCCGCCTGCATGCAAGCCTGGTGCCCAGCCTCCGCAGGAAGATGGCAGGAGACCAGGAGTGAGAGATGGAGAGGACCAGCCTTTTCTAACAGAGCATTTATGTGTCATATGAGGGAGAAGCTGAGCGGAGAGGGATGGCCGTCCTGTGCGATGAGAGGATGGAGCAGCAGCTGAGGAAGGAAAATGCCCACCTGAGACATCTTGGCCAATTTCCAGGCATCCTTCCAGTGCATGCAGAGGGAAGCTTTGGCTGCTGCTGCTCCTCACACAGCCCTAAGTGGTCCAGAAGCCCCTGGGGTCTCCCAAAGATATGAAAACCCCAACCCCAAAGGAGGAAGATCCCACAGGAGGGGACATTGAAGGTTTGCTTCAACCTTCCCAGCAGGCAAATGATCCCGCATCCTGGACAGACACCTCTCCTGACTCTTCTCTCTAGAGAAGCACCTGCAGTTTCTCCATTCACCCTGACTCAACACTTAAATGATGCCACAAGGCTCAACTTTTGGGTTTAGAGCTTTTTAGGCCTAGCTTAATTTTGTATTTAGTTTCATTAATTCCTAATATTTAATTCCCAAATAATTAGTTTAAATCCTTTTATTACCTTCTATTCCTGTCATTGGATAACATACAATTAAATAATGTAACTCTTGTATTTTGATTTTGATAAAACTTCATTTTACTTCAACCATCACTGAAGCTTGCCCTGGGTACATTACATTTGTGTACAGTTGGTGGTTAGAACTTTGTAAAACTATGTTAATATTGAATTGCAAGCATATTTATTTTCTTTTTTAGAAATACAAACAAGAATAGCAACACACCTAATCAACAGCAAAAATCCTTCCAGTTCCTTCCCCTTCCTTTCTGTTATACCCAAGGGGGTTCTTTTTGTTCTGCTTCTGTTCCCTTTACTGCTTTGTATAGACCCAACCCTGGCTTCCTCATCCTTTCTCTGGACAAAGCTCTGACTGTTCCCACTGCTTGAAATGCTCTTCCCCAGCTGTTCACACGGCCTGTTATTCATTATTCAGTCCCTGCCCACTGTCTCCTCTGCCAAGAAGCCTTCCTTGACCACTTTAGTGAAAGGGGTTCTCTACCCTGCACCTCTCTGTCACAGTTTCTTCAGCACCCTTCTTGCTGGACAATATGGTCTTGTTTGCCAGAAGGCTAAGGTAACTTCTGGTGGGGAAACACAGGAAAGAGGCATAAAGGGCCAGGCAAATCTGGAAGGAAAGGAGCAGAATCTAAATATTGTCAAGATAAAGTTGCCCAGAGACTATCTCCCCATAGGTCTCTCATCTATATCTCAAGCGACTCCTTCCATGGTCCCCAACTCCCAGGTGAAAGTCAGAGGACAAGAAGCAAGAGAGATTTCTTCATGTCTTTCTCCTCTACCTGCCTCCTCCAAGTCTTCTCTCAAGTCTAGCCCACATCCTTTTTATCTTCCCATCCCTGCTCAGCTCCACCCATCACTAAGTGGGGCAGGGAACCTGGAGGCTCCCCCTTCTATGGGGATTGCATGCCATGGCATAACATGGCATCCATAATGACAGCCTCTGTGAATAATCATGATTTTTATTTTGCATGTCTTTGCCGCCTCTGCAAAGAAGCCACCTATGTGTGTGTGCACACACATCTGTATAAGTTTAGGAATTTATTGTCTGTTCCTTCATACCACCTCCACTGCACAGAGCCTGTAGCACTAGGAGTTGGGGAGCAGATGGTCCTTGTGGTCAGGGTGAATTGTATATCCCCAGAGAACATAACTAGCCAGGAACTGGATGTCTGGATGGGTAGATGCCTGGGTTGGGAAATTGCTTGTCCCCCTGACTTCCATCTTTACACCGGCTTCTAGCTGAGGATCTGGGGCACATTCACCCAACACTGGATGGCTCTCTGTGCCTGAACAGTAACTCCAGAAACCTGGTCTTAACCAATTGAAATTCAAGTTGGGATCAGGAAGGTAAGAGGAGATGTTCTGAGTGGGGTCTTACGACTTATCTGGCTTTCACATTTCTCCCTCCTCACCTCTCCAACAAATCAAGGTTTCTCAATGTTTTCTGAGAGTTAAACTCATTGACCGAATAGAGTGGAATCTTAACAATAAACTTTATTAAATAAGTCACCCCTCAAAGATAAGGTGCATGCCTTTACCATGGAGGCAGTGCCAGGTTGTGTCAGATCAGTGTTAGGATGTGTGTGTGTGTGTGTGTGTGTGTAAACATCTCTATGCAGATGTTTGTAAAAAATGTGAGGTATGTCTGTGTATGGATAGCTCTCTGGACTCATGGAACTCAGTATCAGTCAGCCTCCACATTTTCACTCTCCAAAGAACATTACTAGGCACTGAAAGTAGTGGTGGGATGAGACTATAGTGAACCCAGGGATCCAGAAGTTACAGACTCTGCTGCAAGACTTCTCAAGTACTTATGCATACACAGAGGACAGGCCTGAGAGGATTGCAGAATATTTTTTTTTTTTCAATCTGTCCTCAAGGGGCCCTCTTTTCATTGTGGAGTAATCTACAGAATGTAAAATTAGCCATTTGAAAGCCAGAAATTGAGTGACATTTTGTCCATTCACAATGCTGGGCAAACATCGGCTCTCCTAGTTCCAGATCATTCTCATCACTCCACAAGAAAAGCTGAGACTCAGGGAGCAGCTGAATCTTCCTTTCCCTGGAATTACAGGCATCAGGCTTTTCCTGGTATTTGTTGAATGAATCAAGAGAGACATGGCTTGAGACACTCGTAATAAACTTTGACATGCAGGGCTACCTATCAACTGTAAGGCCAACACTCAGGATGTAAACCAACCTTCAGGGGTAAACCAAGAGTGTCCACTCTCAAACTTTACTGAAACAAACTGCTAAGATTGGGTTAGTGACCCCACAGCCCAGCTAGACTGTGTATTTATCCAATTGTGGAAGCACAAGAAAAGTGGATTTCATTCCAAAGCATATTGGCAGATTAAAACGATTTAAAGAGGGCTACCTTTCATTCATCGCACTAACCATCCCAAGCAACTAAATAACCATAATATATTTTCTGGACAGAGGAGCTAAAAAGAAACTTCTCTGAAGAGGAAATGCGAATGGCCAACAGGCATATGAAAAAATGTTCAACATCACTTGCAATCAGGGAAATGCAAATCAAAACTACCATGAGATACCATCTTACACCAGTGAGAATGGCACATATTCAAAAAAACTAGCAACAACAAATGTTGGCGAGGTTGTGGAGAAAAAGGAACTCTTCTGCACTGTTGGTGGGAGTGCAAACTGGTCCAACCACTATGGAGAGCTGTGTGGAGATTTCTGGACCTACTAAACATAGAGCTTCCACAGGATCCAGCAATTCCACTCCTAGGTATTTACCCAAAGAACACAGAAACATCCATTCCAAAGAACAACTGCACCCCTATGTTTATAGCAGCACTATTTACAATAGCTAAGCCTTGGAAACAGCCCAAATGCCCAAAAATAGATGACTGGATCAAGAAGATGTGGTGCATATATACCATGGAATATTACTCAGCATTCAAAAAAGATAAACACATGCAATTTGCAGCAACATGGATGGCGCTGGAAGGGATCATGCTCAGTGAAATAAGCCAAAAAGAAAAAGAAAAATACCGGATGGTCTCACTCATAGCAGGAATCTAGAAAACTTAAATAAGGGACCAGGAAAATGAATAACTATAAGAAAGTGAAAATCAAAATCAACAAAAAACTATGAACCAGAGACACTTTTTGGGGGTGGGGGGCGGGAGGGGAGGGATTGGGGTCAGAATGGGGGGATTGCAATTGTATGGGGAATATAAAAATAAAATTAATTAATTAAAAAAAAAAACATAATATATTTTCTTGCATCTTTCAGTTTAGAGCTTGATTAGGATGGTTCCTCCCAGATAGGGGACAGTGTGTCCTGAGCAGGAGAGAAGGGTGGGTTTTCACTGCGCACACACACATATTTGAATGTTTGAATGGTACAAATATATGACCTCTTAAAATGAATGTTTTTTTGTGAGGAGAAAATCACATAAGACTTTAAATGCATCTGCTGTGATATTTGATTTTGTTATAAATGTATTAAATCAATACACATTTTATTTTTTAAAAATTTTAAAATTTTTTACATTATTCATTTTAAAACAACATTTGCTTCTCTCCCACCCCCAGGTGTAGTCCCCATAGAATTTCCTTCCCCAATGCACCCGTGCACCATCACAGTCCCCTGTGCTCCTCCCTCCCTCCTCTGATCTCTCTCCCTCTTCCTCCCCTGCAGGATGTCTGATTCATAATTGTCTTATTTTGTTTTGTTATGTTTTATACAATACACATTTTAATGACTCGTGCAAGTGAATTCTTCAAAGCCAGCATTGGGCAAAGGACATTCACCAATGAATCTTGTGAAAGGACAAGAAGCACATTTTACTTATCATGCAATTGAAAGTTTTCCAAAATAATAGCTTCTGGAACAGTATCATGAAATTTAAATAAAATGGCACACCCTTGGAGGCTTAAAAAATATCCTGAGGCTCAATATCTATTCTCCATAGTGAGATCAGAAAACTGGGCATGGGACTCAGCCACTAGGAATAAAAAAATAACCCAGGTGATTCTGGCTCATAATGAAGATGAAAACCAGTGGTCCAGAGCACCTCCAAAGGTCCTTTACCTTGACTCTCTTTTTATTATTATTATTATTATTATTATTATTATTATTATTATTTATTTTCTTACACTGTTGTTGATTTTTGTATAGAATTTGTTTTCTCCCCTATGGTTTAGCCCCATAAATATCCTACCCCCACATCACTTGTGAACCACCACCATGTTTGCTTGTGCTTGTTCCACCCCTATTTTGACCTCTCTCCATCCCACAGCTGCTGTAAGCCTCAGATCTATAGTTGCCTACAAGTTTTATCTTTGTTTTTTTTTTACCCTTTGTTCAGTTTCACTGTATTCTTCTATAAGTGACATCATCCACTATTTTCCTTTTTCATCTGACTTGTTTCACTCAACATAATCTCTTCCAGCACCATCTATGTTTCTGTGAAAGACATGAGTTTATCATGTTTTACTTCTGAGTATTGTTCCCTTGTGTATATATACCACATCTTCTTCATCCAGTATCTGTTTACAATGAGTTTGTTTTCATATATTAGCTAATGTACATAGTGCTGCAATAAACATAGAAGTGCAGGTTTCCTTTCAGATTAAAACCTGTGTATCCTTTGGATAGATTCCTAAAAGTAGAATTTTTAGGTCATATGGTAGTTCCATCTTTAGTAATTTGAGAATGTAGGGTAAGTGATGGTCAGGCTTTTGTGCCATTGGCCTCTGTGTCTATCACCTGTGTTCTTGAATGCAGGAGGTGCTTGGGAGCATGTACTCAGGGTACATGTGCCTGACAGTGGACATCTGGAGTATAGTGTGGACATGTGTAACTGGGCATACCTGGGCCTGGATGCTGAGCATATAAGGGCAGCAGAGAATGGCTAGATCGCGGCAGAGAATGGCAGTGGAAGGGCTACGAGAGGAGGAGTGACTACAGAGGGGCAAAAACAAGAGAGAAGCAGAGAAAGTCCAAATAATGAAAATTCACTGGGGGGTAAGAGGCCTGCAGCCTCTTGGCTCCCTAGTTCCCCTGCCTGCCTGTACCTGGTTGCTGCACTACAATTGATATAGAAAAATCATTTTAACATGGAAAAGCCACTGAGGCCTTTGGACTCTTTACCCTTCTGCTTGATTTGATAGAGAAACTGCCCTTTGCTTCCTGGCATGACAGAGGGTCCTCCACACAGGTTTCCATGGTTGTTGGGATCCATTTGCATTTCCACCAGCAATGGAGAAGTGTTCCTGTTTCTCCACATCCTCGTCAGTATTTGTTGTTGCTATTTTTTGGTGGTTTTTGTTTTGTTTTGTTTTGTTTTCATGTAAGGCATTCTTACTGGTTTGAGGTGATATCTCATTGTGGTTTGATTTTCATTTTCCTGATTATAAGTGAGGTTGAGCATTTTTCCATATGCCTGTTTGCCATTTGCATTTATTTTTTTTTGGGGGGGGAGTGTATGTTTAGCCTTCTACCTATTTTTTGATTGGGTTGTTTGTTTGTTTTTGAGTTATGTATGCTCTTTGTAGAACTTTGATATAAGTCCCTTTTCAGTTGTGTGGAGTGAAAATATTTTCTCCTAATGTGTGGGATATCTCCTTCTTTTGGTTATTCTTTCTTTTCCTCTATTGGAGCTTTTCAGTTTGATGCTGTTCCAGTTGTTTATCTTTTCCTTCATTTTCTTTGTTGTGGGGGATGAGTCCTCAAAGATGATTCTGTGATGTATGTCATGATAGTTTTGCATATGTTTTCTTCTATATATTTTATGGTTTCAGGTCTTACATTCAAGTCTTTTATCCATGTTGAGGTTTTTTTTTGTTTTTTGGGGGGGGATGTGTGTGTGTATGTGTATGGTATGAGGTAGTAATCTAGTTGCATTCTTTTGCATGTAGAGGTCCAGTTTTTCCATCACCATTTACTGACCAGACTATCCTTGTTTCAGTGTGCATTATTTGTTCCTTTGTCATAGATGAGTTGACCATTAATGTGTGGCTTTATGTCTTGTTTTTCAATTTGATTCCATTGGATTATGCATCTGTTTTTGTTCCAGTACCATGATGTTTTAATTATTATGGCTTTGCAATATAGTTTGAAGTCTGGGTGTGTTAAACTTCAATTCATGCTTTTTTGGTCAGGAGAGTTTTGGCAATTTTAGGTCTTTTGATTCCATATGAATTTCAGCAATGTTTGTACTATTACATTGAAGAATGCCATTGAGATTTTTATTGGAATTGCACTGAATCTGTAATTGCTTTTGGTAGGATGGCCATTTTGTTCATGCTAATTCTACCAATGCATGAGCAGGGAATGTCTTCCCATTTCTTTGTGTCTTCTATGTTTGTTTGTTTTTTTTTTAATCAATGTTGTATAATTTTCTTTATATAGGTCTTTCATCTCCTTTGTTATGTTTCATCTCCTTTGTTATTCCCAGATTTTTTTTTTTGTACAATTGTAAATAAAATGATTTTTCTGGTTTCTTCCTTAAATAGACTGTTTGTATATAAGAAGGCTACAGATTTTTGTGTTGATTTTGTAAACTGCTACTTTACTACTATTTCATTGTTTTAATTAGTTTTTCTGTGGAATTTTTAGGGTTTTCTACATAGGTAATCATATTATCTGAAATACTAGTAGTTTTACTTCCTCTTTCCCTCTTTGGATTCCTTTTATTCCTTTGTCTTTCCTAAAGCAGAGTTGAGAGTGGACATCCTTTTCTTGCTCCAGATTAAAGGGAAGGTTTTTACTTTCTTACCATTAAGAATCATATTGGGACCTCCTGGTGGACTAGCAGTTGTCTCAGTGTTATGACTATTGAAGCCTGAGTTTGATCCCTGGCCAGAGAGCTAACCCACATGGCACAACAGACCTCTCCTATCTCATCTGCTGCTCCCCTTAGCAGTATATTTTGGTAGATCTGCCTGACCTGTCCTACTTCCCATTCTGTTTCAGTGAACCCTCTCATAGCTCTCCCCCACCCTACCCCCATCCATCCCCCCTCTGGCCTATACCCCAGTTCTTCTATGCAAAACCAATGATTTTTTTTTAAAGAATCATATTGGCTATAGGTTTGTTGTCTATGGTCTTTATTATGTTGTGTTCCTTCTATTCCAAGAATTTTGAAGGCCTTCATCATAATTGGATGTTGTCTTTTATCAAATGCTTTCTCAGCATCTATTGACATGATCATTTCGTTTTTACTTTTCTTTTTGTTGATGTGGTGAGTTAAATTAATTGATTTTCATATATTGAACCATCCTTGTGTCCCTGGTATAATCCCCCTTGGTCATGATGCATTAACCTTTTTATGCATTGTTGGATTTGATTTGCTAGGATTTTGTTGAGGATATTTGCATCTGTGTTCATAAAGCAGATTGTTCTGTAGTTTACTTTTTTGTATCTTGTCTTTGTGTGATTTTGGCATTAGTATGAAGATTTTAGAATTTCATTTGACCCTTTTGAGTTTTAAACAATTCCCTTTCAACCATGTTTTGTATTGAAAGAGAATGACTTCAAAGAGAGATTGGGGGAGATCAACATGTAAAAAGAGAACTTTAGGTTTTTCAGAATCTTGGGGAAGCTGGGTGGCAGGATCCTTTAATTGCTAATAATAGAAGACACAAATAGCCAGTCTTGAACAACAAGGTGATTGATCAGCCCTCACATCAATAGATGTGATATTGCCAGGGGTGATAGATGTGATATTGCCAGAGGTGGCAATTTAGTTAATTGATTTGGAAGAAAGTTTCCTTTAACCCCCTTCATCTACTCTCCTTTGCTCAGTTTGTTTTCTCAGGCTGCCTCCCAGCTTGGTGTCATGGTGGCTGCAGATAGCTAAGAGTCAGTGGGATGCCTTATTCAGAGTAAAGTATGGATAAGTAGGTCCCTGCCTTTGGTTCCTCTTTAAAAATTTCCATCTCAGCTGACTGCCCTCAGGAAAGGTTGTTGGTCATAGTGGTATCAGATCTACTTCTAAACCAAGCAATGATTTAGAAAACAAAATGAGACCTACTTGGAGGGCTTACATACCAGGGGTATTTTGTAAACAATGTGCAACCACTTCTGAAGTGAATTTAGTGTTTTTTCTAAATGTGGTCTCATTTGGTAATATTCCCTGTTTCCATGACCAAGTTTGAATGGGTAAGTTCAAGTTCACAAGCCCTTATGCCATGCTTGAACATAGTAGTTATAATGTGCTATCCTACATTATAAACTCAAAAACATTTGGGGAGACACATGAACTGTGCAGTATGTGGTATCAGGGTAACTTAGAGGCTGTAGAGGGAAACATGGAGTCTGAGCTGTTTGACATCATGCCTCAGTATCAGTGAAAACTGATATAAAATTTAAATGTGAAAAAAAATGTCAACAAAGCACTGGAGTAACTATCAGTGAATAGTAAAATAATCTTGGGGTAGGGAGGTTTCTTTATTTGTTAAGTTATAAACTAATATATGTGCTAGGCAAAAACTACTATAAATAAAATCAAAAGACAAGAAGTTAGGGGGGTAGAGGGGTAGGGGGAGAGCAGGCATATAACAAAGTAGTAATTTGCCTTATATACAAAGAGTTCCTTCAAATCAATCAGAAAAAAAGTTGTAAAGTGTGAAAGAAAACTGGCAAAAAACGATGATAGAGTCCACAAGACAGGAAAGTCAGGCTTTAAAACCGAAGAATCAGGCACATTCCTTATGCTATGAGATATGCCACATCAACTTTGTTGAGATGCTGGTTTTTCACCCATTAATTGGTAAATGATCGAAAATTTAATGACATAGCATGTGGGCAAGAGTGTGGAGAGGCAGCCCTTTTCACATAGACCTAATAAATTTTCTGTCACATATGCCCTTTGGACACTGCTTACAGGATTTTAGTGCATGTGCAAATATCTTAGCATTATTTGTAATAGCAAAAATGACTATTAGAAATGACTAAATGGCCATCCACTGGGGACTAAGGACATAGAAACATAGACAACAAATGATGGTTCTCTGTACCTGAATAAGAAGACTAACAGGTCTACCTGTATAAATGTGCAGAAATTGTATCATATGTTGCCATTTGTATATTAAAGACAAGGAACATAGACATATTACATATTTTTTCAATTGTATATGCAAAATAATAGATCTAGGAGCACAGACAAGATGTTGTATAATTTGGCCTATGAGGGGCTTTGTTGGATATGGAGAATTTAACCCCCTCTGTCTCTTGGGTGCATTTTAACTCTGATTCTTGTGAATAATTAATTTATTGAGCACAATTAATTCATAACCCTCCCTCACAAATCATTCTTAATTTTTGCATATATTGTCATATAGAATGTGCCATTGTTTGTGAGCAGACTAGGGGCCACCAGTGCATCCCCAAACTTGGCCGCCATCCAATGCATAAACACAAAACATATTCATAGTGTGTAAGACTTTCAAATAACAAGGACTTTGAAAGAATTAGTATGCATTAGAGAGAAGAGAAGAGAAGAGAAATTTCCAGTGAAACAGTAAATGGTACCCATTCCCCCATGTGCAAATGCCCAGCTAGTTAATGGCCACTGACTCCTTGAAAGCTTGTCAGAAATCTAAGGCAACTTCTTGTGGGGAACCACAGTAAAGGGTCAGAGGGTCCAAGCAAGTCCCCAAGGAAAGATCAGAATCAACATATTTTAAGATTAAGGTGCACATTATATATCTCCCCTTGGGTGGCTCACCCCAGTCCCTTTCAAATGGCTTCTTCCAAGTCCATCCCCAAGTCCCAGGTGCAAGTGCAAGGCCAAGAAGCAAGTGCAACTTCTTCTTCACCTATCTGTGCTCCATGTGCCTCCTCTAAGTCTTCCCTCCCATGTCTTCTTAGTTTTCCCACCCTGCTGAGCTCCACCTTTCCTGATGCTCCCCTTCTATGGGGATCACATGTTACACCATTACACAGCCTCCATAATGACAGCTGCTGTGGACTACCACATGTGTGCTGGCTTGCACATGTCACCTCATTCAATTGTCACCAAAGAAGGAATGGTCAAGGGGTAGCTCACAGGGTCTTCACCACATGCTCCCCCTTTACATTTGACCCTCTCACAAGTCACTCCAAATACACTTACAGTTGAAGTATAAGAGAGCGTTTATTATGAAAAAAGCTCCATTTATCAAACTGCCCCTGTCCTGTGTAGGCCATACCATGTGAACCAGTTCAGTGAGAATGGTCTGACAGCACTGCTTTCTAGAAACTTCTAAGTGCCCCCCACCCACATTCCTCCCTGATGATGGTATGGCCTGTTGCCTGGCACTGGTTTGTATTGGAGACCCAGGACTCAGGATTCCCAACATTCAGGGTTGTATCCCCAGGATGCTGGCTTCTCAGGCAGTTTCCCAGGGCTCTATGGAACCAGTGAACACCTGCTGCCTGCTCCTCCATGGCTCCGTGGCAGGTGCTACAGCAGTCATGGGCTACTCTGTGTGTTGTACGGGATGCTTTCACACCGCCTGGAATTTCCCAGGAAGCTCCTGGTCTGTGAATATCATCCTGAAGAGGAGTCTAGTGGGAGGAAGATCAGATAAGCTGATAAATCAGAGGAGGTCTGGCAGGGGTGAAAGCCTCCACAGGAATCGAGGACCAGACCAGACCAAGCAAACCAGCCCACAATGCCCTGGAGTCCCTGGCGCAGAGGCCAGGCCTCCCAGTTTGCAACTACTTTATGGTTGCACTGAATAAAATCCCCGTCAATTTGTCACCTATGGAAGGCTTCCTTGATGAAGCCCAGAAAACCCAAGCCCCCTTGTCAGGTGTCTCCTGGGACAGATGCAAACCTTTGTGCAGGCAGCAGAAGCCCAGCCATGCCGAGTGACTGCTGCCAGAGACAGACTGAAGACATCGTGGGCCCAAGTGCAACAGCTGGAGAAGACCTTCCAGGCTGCCCTGCGTGAGAATCTCACTCTGCAGCAAGGGCTGGAGATGCTGTAGCAGGAGAGAGAGGGGTGGAGGCAAAGTGTGTGAGCCCTGCCGAAGCGGGTCCCAGAGGGAGCGCTGCCAGGCACACCTGGGGTAGGTGCTAAGGGACAGAGGGAGCCAGCTGCTTGCTCTGACCCACACCATCCTGAGCTGGGTTGTCTAATCTCTTCAATGGCCAGCAGGTGCAGCTGGGGTCCAGGCAGACAGAGAAGCGGAGATGCACATCTACTGTCCCAAGTAGATCCTGGCCTGGCCATCTCTGCTGCAAACTTCCTGACTAGACCAGCAGGGGAGAAAATAAGACTTCCCCACACTAGCTGAGGAACATCTCAGTCAGCTGATCCAGCTGCTAGAGAGCCTCAGGGAAGACAACAGCCAAGCTCAGCAGTGACATACAGAAGCTTCGGATGACTCCATAGATGCTGCCCAAAATCCATCAGGGATTTGTCTGCCAGCTGCAGAGAACATCTTTGCACAAGGAAGCCCCCCACCCTGCCACCCACACAGAGTACCCTACCCTGTACAAGATCTGGCTCCCAACCACTGCAAGGGTTGGCAGGAGACACGGAGGAAGAGTTGGAGAGGACCAGCCTTTTCTACCAGAGCATGAGAGCACCCTATGAAGGAGAAGATGAGCAGAGAGGGATGGCCGCCCTGTGTGATATGAGGATGATGCAGCAGCTAAGGCAGGAAAATGCCCACCTAAGACATCCTGGCCAATGTCTAAGTGTCCTAGTTAGTGCAGAGGGTGGCTTTTGCAGCTGTTACTCCTCACACAACTCACAGTGGTCCGGAAGCCCCCAGTTGACCCCCAATTCAACAGACTCCATGGAACGGAGGAAGATCCTGCAGCAAAGGGATTTTGAAAGACTGCTTCAACCTTCCCAGCAGACAGACCTGAAGACCTGCAACCTGGACAAACACCTGAGCCTGGTCTTCTCTCTGGAGAAGCACCTGTGGTTTTTCCTTCCAGCCTGACTCCCATTGTAAGTTTAGGGCATTCCATGTTATGGAATAATTGGATTCTATTTTATCTCAATTATTCATTTAATTTGATTCCTAATATTACCTCATTTTCCTCTCCTTGAATCCCAATCCCATGCAATTAAATAGGACAACTATTACATTTTCATTTCCAAAAAAGTTCACTCCTTCAACTTTCATTGAAGCTTGACTTGTCTACAAACCAAAGTGATAAAGTAATGTTTTCTGTGCACTCTCCCGGGTGGCCCCTGCTCACTATGTATGTGCTAGGCCCTCCCTCTACTTGTGTGGGTTCACTCACGAGGCCCAGCAGAGTCAGCTCCATTATGAATTTCTAAAGCTGTGTACTGTGTTCTAGTAAGAAACTTGTAAAGTACTTCATACTGGAGCACAAACATCGTAGTATAGTTTGAACTCTGAGAGTATAATACCTCTATTCTTTCCTGTTTCAGTCAGGAGAGCTTGGGTACTTGAGGAATTTTGTGATTCCATATGAATTTCAGCAATATTTTTTCCATTTCTTTGAAGAATGTCATTGATATTTTTATTGGAATTGCATTGAATCTGTAAATTGCTTTTGGCAGGATGGCCATTTTGTTAATGTTAATTTTGCAAATCCATGAACAGGGAATATCTTTCCATTTTTTTGTATGTTCTTTCATTTTATCAACTTATTCTATTTATTTGAATTTTTTTCTTTTTTTTTATTTGTGAGCCTGGCTAGAGATTTTTCTGTAATTTCAAAGAACTATTTTGGTTTCATTGCTCTTTTTGGATTGTCTTTATTTCTATATTTCTATTTCATTTATTTCTGCTTGAATTTTTATTATTTCCCTTCTTCTAATGTTTTTTTGGGTTTTTTGTTCTTTTTCTAGTTCTTCAGGATGGAAGATTAAGTTATTATTTATTTGGAGTTTTTCTTGTTTCAGATGTGGCCTGTATCGCTATAGACGTTCTTCTTACTACTGCTTCTGCTGTGTACTATATATTCTGGAAAGTTGTGTCCTCTTTGTCATTTGTCTCAATTTATTTCTTAATTTCTCCTTTGATGTCCTCGTTGATCCAGCGGCCTTTCAGTATCATGTCCTTCCTTCTCCATGTAACAGATTTGGGGATTCCCCGTTTTCTTTTCATAATTGATTTATAGTTTGGTGCCTTTATAGTCAGAGAAGATAGTGGGTATGATTTAAATCTTCATGTATGTGTTGATGTTTTTCTTGTGTCCCAGCACATGGTCTATCCTGAAGAATGATCTATGTGCACTTGAGGCAAATGTATATTCTGTCTTTTATTGGTGGGGGGGGGTGGTGCAGCATCCTATAAATACTTGTTAGGCCCATGTGTTCTAGATCTTTGTTTAGAGCTCTTGTATCCTTATTTTTTGTCTCATTGATCTGTGCATTAGTGAGAGTGTGAGAGTATAGTGTTATTTTCAGATTTGAAAGTAATCACCTAATGTATGTTGGTGCTCCTTTAGCGGGTGCAAAGACATTGATTAGCGTTGTAACTTTCCGGTTTACTGTCCCCTTGATCATTATGTATTTTGAAGTCTATTTTATTTAAGTATGACTCCCTCTGTCTTTTGGGGGCCATTTGTTTGTAGAATTGTTTTCCAGCCCTTTACTTTGAATCTATGCTTATCATGGGCCCAAAAGCACTCTCTTGGGTGGTCCCTGCTCACTGCTGGGCCCTCCTTCTAACTGTGTGGTTTCACTCACAAGGCCCAGTGGAGTCAGCTCCATAAAGAATTTTTAAAGCTGCTTTGCCTATTGCCCAGGGCCCATTTGCCTGTTCTCAGTCAAGATCATGATTTCTAAGGATACATATTCACTGTTTCCCCACTCTCCTTTGACCAACATGTTTTCCTGGTAGGTTGTAATTACACATGAAGAGAAATTTCTTTTCATTGTTTCCTATTAATTCTGAAATATGTCACTATAAATTGACATCCAGGTTGACCTATGCACTCATACAATCTGTTTATCTCCACCTGATTCCATTTCCATGAATATATAACTCACAGTCTCCATACAATATAGATTTTGAATATTCACAATGTCAGTAAAAACTATTGGCCAGCTTCTAGACACCTCTATTTCTCTAGCAATAAATATTAAAGCCCCCCAATCTTGTTTCTTCACAGAAACTATTTTTTTCTTTATATACAACCACTTTCTTGATTTGCTTTCCTTGCATTAATATCTTCCGTTTATTTTTCCTCTCAAAGTTTGATATTTTTTTTTTTTTTTTGCTTTATAATTGAATGGCATGATGCCTAACCCCAATCACTTTTATTTTGTTCCTACTTCATCTTCTGTGTCTCCTCTGTGCTACTGAGTGTAGGTTCCTCCTTCACTGTCCTCTTATTCCTATTGTGCTGGGTCTTCTCTTGTATTAAAACCTCCAGACTCTATTGTCTTTCATTCCATCATTCCCTCTCAGTGGACTTCAGATAGTGTCTCTTTTTCAGAACTGAACACTTCATCTCCGTCCTTCCTTCCTCTGCTGCATTCTTTCTCCACTCACATGCCATCATGGGCTCTTATTTTCACCATCATTCTCATCCCCTAGCACTTGGACCATCCTTCCTATATCTTCATTCTATTCAGACTGTGGATTCATTCTACAAGGTCATCATTCCCTTTTAATTTTGTTGTGGGTCATGGAAATAAACCATTCCATTATTATCATTTGGTTTTCAGTAATTTGGAAAGTAAAACATATAATGCAATTCAAGTACATGTCAGTAACCAGTCTTCCTTTTTTATATCTAAAACATACCCTCTTACTTTATACATTATGTTAAAACTTTTTAGTTTTATTATTCTTTTTTACCTCATAGGTATATCTTGTTTGACTTTCGTATGTCCTGGCTATAATTACTTACTCAAAAAAAAAAAAAAATAAAGTTCCAAGGAGCTAGATAATTCCTCTTCCCTTTTCCAGAACTATTACACAATTGGATTCCTCTATCTAAATCAGTCTTACATATACTAGAATTGCAAAAATAATGCAATACTAGAGAATAAAAATGAAAAAAAAACTATGCATTATACAAGGAAATGGAATCAAAGTTTTAAAGGCAATGTAGATCTATCTTCTCCCTACATGGTCCAAAATAAATAAAATATTGCTTGTAATCTAAATCTAATATCAAACTCCCAGGATCTGAATTACTATCTATCCTTTACTATGCTATAAAAATACTTTGGTTTTATTCTAAATGGATTAATAATAATAAAGCTTTGTATTTCTTCAAATGTTTTCAAAGATTTTATTAATACAGTACTCTGTAATACAGAAAAAATGTTTTTCCGTGTTACACATGGAAAATTTCAAAATATGTACAATTATATCCAAGGTCACTGAAAAGTATCAGAACTGGGGTTTAAATTCAGCTCTTCTGAATTTAAATTCTCTCTCTTCTCTTATGACTACAAAAGGGAGTTTCATGTCCTCACTTCATCAGGTCTTGCAAGCAAGATTCATACACATTTGAGAAACAAATTGTAGTGGAAAAAAAATCTCCCATTAGACATTTTTATAAAACTCTGGTAAAAATTCCTCTGGAAAGCAATTTGGGAATGGACATAAAATACATGAAATTAACCTTCAATCTAATTATGATATTTCCCTGAATTTATGTTGAGAGAATGAGCTAAAATACAAATATTATTCATGCACAAATGAAGAGATATTTTTTCTTTTTTTAATAAAGATTTTATTTTATTTATTTATACAAGCACTGGGTACAGTCAGAAGTGTGGGAGGTTGAGATAATTCACCAGAGTCAGAGTGGGGAACAGAACAGGCAGACTGACAAAATACACTGCTGAGGGGAGCAGCGGGCGGCAGTAGAGGTCTGCGCACCATGTGGGACCCTCGCCAGACGGCCAGGGATCGAACCGGCACTGCAGAGGCTACAGGAAGCTTCGCAACTCAGAGCTCAACCGCTGCGGGGAGTCGCTGAAGAGATATTTTTAACTGAAGTTAAACTGCATGCCAACAATGGTAGAATGTTAAATAAATACAGTAAATGCACAAAGTGAAATTATGAAGAACTGTTATAAGAAGACACTTATGAGTTTCTATTAGCATGAAAATTTATTATTCCACATATGTGCATTGAACAGGACAGATTTCACATATATATGTAGAGAGAGATAAATTGGAATCACAACTAATACTTATTCTCATCTAGTACTTTCTTTTGTTCATGTACATAGTCATTATTTTAAAATTTTGTTTTCTGAAAATATATGCTATATTAATGCTGTTCTTAAAATCAATGCATTTTACGCTGAATGAAAAATATTTTTTGAAAAATGCATAAAAAGAACTCTGAAATTGAGGAAAAATAAACAGTGATTTGGATTCATGTATCTCTGGATAATTTTCTTTGTTAACTTTCCTACATATCTACCCAAATCTTTAATTTAATAAGCAACAACAACACAAACTTTCAGAGATGTTGATCTGCCATTTATCTCTCTCATAAACTAAATGTATTTTCTTATCTTTGACCTTCTTTCTGTCATTCTGCTTAATGTAGCTGCTATGGAAACAGCATTTTAGACCACTAATATTTATTTTTGTTAACTATTCCTCTTTCTCACATTTGCACCTTACTAATTTTTTTCCAATTTAAATTCACATCTTTTTTATTTTGGTTTGCTTATTTTTCTCTTGTTTCCCAAAAAAGCACTTAGTCATAAAAACTTGGTTATATGTGTCCTTTTCTACTATCTCAGTATAGGAATAGACTGATATTTTTTTCTTATGATCTCAAAATGTAACATCTCATGCTCTCAAAATTCCTCAGTGCCAGATTCCAGCGCCTGACAGCCCATAATACCATACCATCAAGAATTGTTTTCATGAGAAAATGTGGAGTCTCTCAAAAGAAATTAGATTAACTGAAGAAAAAGTGCTGCTTGCATCTAATTAAAAAAAAATCAATGAAAATCATGTATTTGTTAATCAAATGTGTCTTCTAGTCTACTGTTATGTGAGTACTTGTACGTAATAATTAAATTACTTTTGTTGAAATTTCATTGTTTATACTGTCTTTTTGAATAGTATAAAAAAGTTATTTTCTTGAATATATATATAACTTTCATGTGAGAGACAGCTGTTATCTAGGATGTTGGCAAAAGACACAATAACAAATCAAGCCTCTAAATAAACTAAATGAAACTAGCTTAGACCATGAGATTGTTAGAACAATGGTAACAAGTGACTAGTGATGATAAAAACCTAGATAAGGTAGTCCCACAAATAACTTCCAACCCAAATAGATAAAGTGAATGTGATAAGAAAGTCAACATGGAAAATGAGGAGAATACTCACTGAATCAACACAATGGTTCACAACAATATACTATGTGAATTTTAATTGAGGAAATATTTTTAAATTTTTTCGTAAGGTACATGATTAGAAATTAATATTTGCTCAACCTCACAGGTTCATTTCTTAAGAAATTCATTTTATTTTTTAATGAATTCACTTCTTAAGAAATAAAAATCTGGGTTAACAAAAACAAGATGAGCTGTAGAAAGTGAACACATATTGCAGTTAGACTTTGAGCTTGGCTCTGCAGCTTTTTTTAAAAAAAAATTATTTATTTATTTATTTATTTATACAAGATTGATTGATTGTTTGATTGATTGATTGATACAAGCACTGGGTACAGTCAGAAGCGCTGGAGGGTGAGAGAATTCACTAGAGCCAGAGCGGGGAGCAGAGCAGGCAGAAGGACTGAAGTACACTGTGGAGGGGAGCAGCAGGCGGCAGGAGAGGTCTGAGCGCCATGTGGGACCCTCCTCCGGTGGCCGGGGAGCAGCCGGGGATCGAACTGGTGCTGCAGAGGCTGCGGGCAGCTTCGTAACCCAGCGCTCAACCACTGCAACACAGGGGAGGCCCGCTTTTTTTTTTTTTTTTTAAAGATTTATTTATTTATTTATTTATTTATTTATTTATTTATTTATTTATTTATGCAAGCACTGGGTACAGTCAGAAGCGCGGGAGGGTGAGAGAATCCACCAGAGTCAGAATGGGGAGCAGAACAGGCAGACAGAGGACACTGCTGAGGGGAGCAGCGGGCGCGGCAGGGAGAGGTCTGTGCGCCATGTGGGACCCTCACCGGTGGCTGGGGATCGAACCAGCTCTGCAGAGGCTGCAGGCAGCTTTGCAGCACAACACTCAACCGCTGCGCCACCAGGGAGGCCCTTGGCTCTGCAGCTTTTACAAGTTGCTTAAACTCTCTCTATTTCAAAATGTGAAATAGGACTAATATAGTAACCATATTAAGGATTTAATACATTAATCAAGTAATTAACTAGTTGCAATGCACTTAGAAAAATGTCTTTGTATGGTGGCAAAATAAGCTACGTAATTCCTTCACATCTCTTCCATTTTACTGTAAATGGCAAAATTTCTACATTCCTTTGACTTAATAACAGTGCATTATGTGGACATACCATATTTTCTCTATATAATTCTTTTCAGTTGGCACTTAGGTTGTTTGTTCCATGTCAAAGCGATTGTAAATAATGCTGCAATTAACATCATAGGGCATACAAATTCTTGATTTGATGATTACATGTTTTTCAGATTCATGCTAAAAGGTGGGAACACTGGGTCATATAGTATTTCAACTTTTAGCATTTCAAGTTAGGTCCAGATAATTTTCCCAAATGGCTGATCAGTTTACATTTCCACCAACACAAGTATAAGAGGGATCCTCTTTCACTCCATCCTCTCCAGCAATTGTTGTTGTACGTAATTTTAATATGTCCAATGTTAAATGATACTAAGAGTTGGTTCTTTGAGAAGATAAGTAAAATTGGCAAATCTCTAGTTTAGGTAACAAAGAAGAGAGAAAAGAGTAATAAACAGAATTGAAAGGGGAGAACTTACCAGAGAGACAATAGAAATACATGTAGTCATAGGATATTATTCTGAAAAAATATATGCTCATAAATTTGATAATCATGAAATATGGTAAAACCCTTGTATTAAAAAGTCAATAGCCAATGAAAAAACTTAACATTAAAAAAAATGAAAATTTTTGCTTTCAGATCAGGAAAATTGGACACATTCTAGAACAGTTTAATTTACTAAAACTAAGCCAGGAAGAGACAGTTGAATAACCTCATCACCCTCATATATATTGAAAGACTAATAAAATATCTACCCAGAAACAAATTCCCAAGGGTAGATGACTTACAAGTGAATTCTATCAAACTTTCAAAAAAAAAAAATATGGGCCTCCCTAGTGGCGCAAGAGGTTAAGCACTGCACTATGGAGCAATCCACAGCCTCTGCAGCATGAGTTCGATGCCCGGCTGGCCAGAGAGAAACCCACATGGCAAAGCAGACCTCTCTTATCTCAGCCACTGCTACCCCTCAGCAGTGTGTTTCAGTCAGTCTGCCTGTTCTGTTTTCCCACTCTGTCTCTGGTGAAACCTCTCACCCGCCCCCCCCACTCCCATCTCTGACCTGTTCTCCAGCTCTTGTACGCATAAATAAGTAAATCTTTAAAAACACCAAATCTTTCAAAAATGCAGCTATGGGCATCTGGCTCAAATTATTTCTAAAAGTCAAAGAGGAAGGGATGTTCTCTAATATATTGTAGGTAAAAATTATCCTAAAACGAGACAAAGACAGTGCAAATAAGGAGAAATATAGATCAATGTTCCCAATGAAGACTGATGTTTTTCTTTAAACACATTTTCTATGCCCTTCTTGTCTTCTTGAACTACAGTACCTTGATATTTACAATATTTCTATTTAGGTTATCTTAAAGAGCTCTCATTATTTTCACTACTTTAACTCTTTTTTCACTTTTCTATTCTATTTATGTTCACCACTGTATTCTCAAATTCTCAAATTTTCTCCATTACTTGCATCTGTCTATTGTTGATACTGAGTACTGTATCTTTTAATTGGTTATATTATTTATAATTTCCATTAGTTCAAACTGTGCCACACTCATTTTCTTGATCTTTATTGTTTCTATTTTTATCATCCACTGTTTTTCTTAATTCAACAAACATAGCTATAACTGCTACCTTTAAATCTTCTTAGGTATATTCCACAATTCTGTTAAATTGAGATTCTCTTATTTTTTTCTGCCAACATTTGTCATGTGTTCTTCTGTCACTTCATTTATAGTTTTTATGGGTTGTAGTAGAAATAATGTTTTTCTTATCTTAAAGAATCATTGGTTTCCTACCACTCCTGCTGAGGGGTATAAACTGAATGCAAGTCTAGCTTTTCTTCAACCAGAATCCCTAGTTGTTTATTAGTTTGCAGACTGATGCCTTTGCACCTCTGTCAGTAACTGATAATAAGTAGGAAGGAACCATTGAAATAGTCTAATAATGTTTCCTTACAGTGAATAGCAAGGTTTCAATATTTTCTTGGATCTCTCTCTTTACTGGAAATATGACTGATCAGTTGCCCAAAAATGTAAAAGCAAAGAATGTATTTTTGTATTGGACTTAAAAGATATCTCTAAAACAGCAGACAGATGAACCACCTGAGAACTAGATTTGACACCACTACTGAGAGATTACATAGATACAATATAAGGATAGTTTGTGGAGTTAATAATAAATCCAGACATTTTTATTCATAAACACATCACTGGCCTTGAGCAATTCACAACAAGGTAGACCTGATGGAAATGCAGGTACTGAAGCCAAAACCATGAGTCATCTACTCAGAGAAAAGTACAACCAGAGCATTTCATGGGTGGAAATTAACTGTTTCCTCCAGGGAGGCATGTGGAGTTAGGGAGTAAAGAAAGGGGTCATTATTAATCACCATTGTTGATCTAGAATACTCTAAATAAGTAATCTGGTTGACATGTTACTATAAACTTTTGGGAGTTGAGAAACAAACTATACACTTACAATGCAGAAGTAGAACAAGGAAGCCAGGTGAATGTCAGTTTTACTTTCCCACTTGAAGACAGTACAGCAAGGAATAGAGTTAAGCCTCAATCCTGGCCTAAAAGAGCTTACGGCCAAGTTGAAGACATTTTTCTCCAAATTGCCTATTACAGTGTGAGAATTGTCTGTGAATTTAAATTTCCTTGGTAAGAATTTTCCAAAAGTTCTATTTCTCCAAGACACCTTTAAAAAATGCCAGTCTATTAAAAATGAGATTATTGAGAAATAATGTTGTGATTAAGACATGACGAAAAGTATCTTAGCACAGAGAAATATTCAAGTGATCAGTAACTAATTACTGTAATCAGGCACACTTTTAATTTGTAAAACACAACATAACTGGCCCAGTGCTACAAAATGGGGCCTAAACAGTCACTGCCAAGAAAAGCCCTTTTAAAGAGTGTCTGACTTGTACTGAGCCAAATTTCCAACATTCCAACAAGCCTATGCAAGTAAAAACATCCTGTTTGAAAGGACTATTAAAAATGAATTTTGTCATTTTACTTTGTGACCCTTCCATTGACCATTTTTACTTTGTGATTACTTCATCTGACCATTATGTCAGTGTTTCTTTCTCCCTTTGTTACCATCCTCCTGATTTTGTCCCTCTTTGAGACACAATTTGGGCTTCTACCCTAATTTGTGCTAACAAAATTATGATTTTTTGAACCCAAATAAGAATGTTTGCCTTCTTTTTTGCCACCTGAACTTTTGGGTTAATAAATTCCAGGACTTTTTAATATGCTGAATTTCATACTATCTATATAATTTTCTTTTTAGCACTTCAACTTTAAAACTCAAATCCAATATTATCCAATAAAGTTAAATGAATTATCTATTAAAAAACTGTAGCTACTCAAGATTGCCCTATCCTGAGTTCTATTCTACTGTTTTTAAACTATATTTTTTTACAAATCATGCTTTGTATTATCTTTTTTAAAATTTTATTTTTATATTCCCCATACAATTGCAACCCCCTTATTTTGACCCCAATCTCCCCTTTCCCTAACCCCCCATAGTGTGTCTCTGGTTTATAGTTGTTTGTTGATTTTGATTTTTTCTTTCTTATAGTTATTCTTTTTCCTGGTCCCTTATTTAGGTTTTCTAGATTCCTGCTATGAGTGAGACCATCCAGTATTTTTCTTTTTCTTTCTGGCTTATTTTGCTGAGCATGATCCCTTCCAGCTCCATCCATGTTGCTGCAAATTGCATGTGTTTATCTTTTTTGATTGCTGAGTAATATTTCATTGTGTATATGTATCTTTTTAAACTAATATGTGTATACAGTAAATACATAAATTCACAATTGATGCTAACTCATTTCATAGGAAATGTTGACTCTGCCACCACCACCACCACCAAAAAGACTTGCTTTCTTTGATGACAGAAAAAACATAAAAATTTAAAGATATAAAAGTCAACAAAGCTTAAGGCCACTATCTTATTTCACAAAAAGAAAATAAAATTTGAAATTGAAATCAAAGCAAATTCTTGAGTCTTTGAAATATTCAGATCCCAAATAGACTATTTTAAAGAAAAATGCAAGATCAAAGACAAAAACATAGATATGCATATTTGAATAGACATAGAAACATGTATCTCTCTCTCTATATATATATCTATATGCACATATATACACACACACCATGGAATTATAACAGTATTATGAATTACTTATATATAGTAGAACTGTATTCTTTTTTTATTATTTTTGCATAGAAGAGGTATAGGCTAAAGGTATGGGGGATGAGAGGATTCACCAGAGACAGAATGGGGTACAGAAAAGGCAGATTTCCTGAAATACACTGCTGCAGGGAGCAGAAAGCAAGACAGGTGAGGTCTGCTTGCATCATATGTGGGTTAGTTCCCTGGCCAGGGATTGAACTCAGGCCTTAGTGGTGATAGCACTGAGACCTAACCCCTAGGCTACCAGGAGGCCTGCAGACCTATATTCTTACTTTATTTACTTCTTTTGGCCTATCATTTTGACATTTTCTCTGACCCTCAATTCTCTAATAATAGCAAAATAATAAAATCTTTGTGGTATGCGTGGGGGAAGTCATGAATAATATTGAAGCCAAAATGTCACCTCATATATAACAGGCCACTGACTTAAAATAATCCCAGAGTTTAAATCTGAAGTGGAAAAAAAAAAAAAGTCAACGTCATAATGCCAGTTACAAAAAAAAAATCTGGAATAAAGTTACATTTTTGCAGGTTTTATGGAAACCCAAGAGGGTAATTTGTATTCTTTATAAAGTATGTATCACTAAAATTTACTTTCACAGTTATGGAATGAATCAAGTTTCTACAGATTTGAAGCAGGTGCTCTTCTAGAGGGAAAAAAAGTAAAAAAAAAGAGCAAAGAAAGTTATTGAAATCAGGGGTAGCTCAGTTTGTGAGTGCTCACCCAAGCTCTCAATAACAAAGGAAAGAGCCAAAAAAATAGGGAAATGAAAAGGTGCTTAATGAAAGGATTTATTTACCTGGGGAATGTTAAAGGAGGGAGAGTGAAGGGGAAGGGAGCAGAGGGGGAGGGGAGGGAAGGGGAGGGAAGGGGAAGGAGAAGGGAGGGGAGGGGAAGAGAGGAAGGGGAAGGGAAAGGAGGGGAAGGGAGGAGAGAGGGGGGAAGAGAGGGGAAGGGAGGAGACGACAGGGAGGGGAGGGGAGGGGGAGGGGAGGGAGGGGAGGGGAGGGAGGGGAGGGGAGGGAGGGAGAGGGAGAGGAGAGGGAGGGGAGGGGAGGGGAGGGGAGGGGAGGGAGAAGAGGAGAGGAGAGGGAGGGGAGGGGAGGGAGGGGAGGGGAGGGAGGGAGGGGAGGGAGGGGAGGGAGGGGAGGGGGGAGAGGAGAGGAGAGGAGGAGGAGAGGAGAGGAGAGGAGAGGAGAGGAGAGGAGAGGAGAGGAGAGGAGAGGAGAGGAGAGGAGAGGAGAGGAGAGGAGAGGAGAGGAGAGGAGAGGAGAGGAGAGGAGAGGGGAGGAAAGATGTTTTGGCAGAATCAGTCTAACCTACCAGCAATTTCTGCCTGCAACAAAAGGCATCAGATGGGGTAAGTGGGTGGCGTGTGTGCAGAGCAGTGAGCTAGACCACAGCTTCAGAAACCGAAGCTACCGCTGAGCTCTCACTTCTGACATCAATGCTTCCAAGTCCAGCAGCAGGGAAAGAGACCTGCCTCCCCAAGTCAATCCACATTATCTCCCTATCCATAGTAGCGGCCCGCTCTCCTTCCTTCCCAGAAGCAGCCTCATTTAGGAAGTTTGGTTCACAGAATACCAGGGATTGTAGTAAAATACTGGAGGCATAGAGATGGGCAGAAATTGTAACATCACTCTGGCTGAGATCACCAGTGCCCCCTCTTTTAGCATTGTTTTGATCGCCTTAAGGCATGATTTATTGATCTTCTATTGTTTTATTTACAAGAAATATAGGTCTCTCCAGGGTGTTCAGAGCAGATCTTCTCTAGATATGTCACATTAGCATGTGGGTTATTTTGAGCTAAGGTTAATTGAGACCCTGCACACTCAAAAGAAACTTTTAACATTCCGTTAATTATCAAGAAGAATAAAATTTGTATTACCTAGATTTAGGCTTTTTACCAGATATAACATTTCTATTGGAAAAACTTATCTGTATGGCAGGGCAAACACCTAATTGCAGGACATCTGCTCTTCATTACAAGAGTCTCTCCTTGTCTTATTAAAACTCTTGGAAGCTGAGGGGTATTCAGGGAAACCAACTGTTAATGAGAAAAACTCATTTTGATCATCCATGAGCATAAAGGCAAAGAAAGCAGATTCTTGGTGCCATGAAACATCTTTAACTGGTATAGAAAGGGGAGGAAGGATTCAAAATAACAGACATCAAGTCCTCCTTGGAGGCACAAGGGGTTAAGTCTCAGCACTATGAAGCAATGAGAAGCCACTGCAGCACGAGTTTGTTCCCCAGCCAGGGAACTAACTAACTCACATGGAGCAGCAGACCTCTCAAGTATCACCTGCTGCTCCCCTCAGCAGTGTATTTCAGTCAATTTCAGTCTTCACTCACTGTCTCTGGTGAATCCTCTCAACCCCTGCATCCCAGCTCTTGTATTTATAAACAAATAAATCTTAAAAAAAAAAAGAAAGATTCCAAATCAACTTCAAAAACTACCTATTTCCTCAACAGCAAATGTCCAGTAAAACAGGCTTGCCCTAAATGGGGCTGACTGAAGATCAAAAGTCTGCCAGGAGTCTACGTTACCTCCCAGTGGGAAACCACAAGAAAGGGGGGAGGCATATCAGAGAGTTGGGACACAAGAGACCTGAAATTTGAAATATTGCATATAATCCACCACAATATTAAGATAGCAGCTGCCATTGTCTCTGCCCAAAATGCCAAAGTCTCCAGGGTCAAGATCCAAGAACCAGGGGCAGCCTCCCCATGGGCTACCCATGTATCTCCCTTTTCCCTTGTTCCACCACAATTTGTATGACCCCTCGCTCCTTCCTCCTTCCAGCTTCCCCCTATTCAGGACATGTTAGTAGGCTCTCAAGCTCACACACTCTAAAGGGGTCCAGCCAAAACGACTCAGTGTAAAATAACTTTAATATGATTGGTGTGCACAGAGAGAGAAGAAAGGAAGTATAATCAGTTCCTTATAAAATACCAAAGTTACCCATTCCCTTGTTGGTAAATGTCTGGTTAAACAGGTTGGCTTGAGTCACTAAGGCCCAAAAGTTTTCCTAGTAGAAAACATAGAAAGGGAAAAGAAGGGGCAGGGCTAGTCTGGGACCAAAGGAGTGAAACAAAGTACAAATCAAAATAACAGCTGCCATTCTCAGCCTCCCCACGTGTCTCTCACACACTTGTCTCTTCCAGGTATCTCTACATGTTTCCCCTCCACCTTCTCTTCCAAGTCCCTCCAAGTCCCAGGTGCAAATCCAAAGCTGAGAAACAAGCAAGTCTTTCTTTTCCAGGTGTGTTTCTGTGCCTGTCCTCATATCTTTTTTTTTTTTTTTTTAAGATTTATTTATTTATACAAGCACTGGGTTCAGTCAGAAGCATGGGAGGGTGAGAGAATTCACCAGAGCCAGAACAGGGAACAAAACAGGCAGAAGAACCAAAGCACACTGCTGAGGGGAGCAGCAGGTGCTGGCAAGAGAGGTCTGTCGTACCATGTGGGACGCTCGCTGGCGGCTGGGGATCAAACCAGTGCTGCAGAGGCTGTAGGCAGCTTCGCAGCCCAGCGCTCTACCGCTGCGCCACCAGGGGAGTTACCATGTCTGTCTCTTGAGCCAGCCTGTCTTCCATGTCAGATAGCTTTACCTGGCTGCACAGTTCTGCCCCTGGCTCCACTGCCCTGAAACCTCCCCCATTCAAAACGATTGCATTCTGTGACACTGTGAGTGCCCGTCCTTTCTCCCTGAAGACCCAAGTCCTTTTGCAGTTGCCAGCTCAGGTTCTGCCCTAGTTTTCCATCACTGACCTTACAGTCCACGCCTATGCTAATTTTCTACATGTCGATACTAAGTTTTTTTTTTTTTTTTTTTTCCTGTTACAAATCAATCTAACGAAATTTTATTGTTCACCTAGCAGGAGAACCCAGAGCAGTACGAGAAAATTTTTCTAGCACAAGAGAGCATTATTCAAGGGATGCTATATTTTAGAATAGTTATTATAAGTAAAGGCTGTGTTTATAGTTAAAAATATGTAACAGTAGGGCCTCTCCAGTGGCACAGCGGTCAGCGCTGGGCTGTGAAGCTGCCCGCAGCCTCTGCAGCACAGGTTCGATCCCCAGCCACAGGCAAGGGTCCCACATGGCGCACAGACCTCTCCTACTGTACCTACTGCTCCCCTCAGCAGTGTGTTTCATTGGTCTATCTGTTCTGCTCCCCACTCTGGCTCTGGTGAATTCTCTCTCACCCTCCCGCACTTCTGACTGTACCCAGTGCTTGCATAAATAAATAAATAAATCTTTAAATATATATATATATATATATATAACAGTATAAAACTTTACTGAATAAAGTTTAGCTTTGCTTTAATGAAAAACAAAACTTCCTGCCTTTGATAAGAAACTTATCATAACTTAGCTTAACTTGGCATGACAGTGATTTAGAACTGTCTTGTGATTTGTTAATTACTTTTTGGAATGCAAGGTCTTCAGAAATTTAAGCTTTTTTAGTGACTTGATAGATTCTCTAAGTCACAGGGTAAAATGGGAAAATCTCACTTTCAGTTTCTTGGAATGTCCTTGTAGTCAGAATCTTGCACCAGGGACCTGCATTTAACCATGTCAGTTTGGTCCATAATTTTCTGGTTCCATTTATTTAACTTGATGCTGTGATATGATAACCTAAATGTAAAAAAAAGTGAAATGAGTAGCAATTAAGCATTTATTTGGGATTAAAGAAATGTAATTTGGTATATACAGTTTCAGGTAAAAAACCTGAAATGTGCCTGCAAAGAGGTAACTTGGGGGTAGGGAGGAGAAATATCTACAGGGAAAAAATAGCAAGATGAAGCAAAAGAAAAGTTAATTAATGTCAACACATTTAAGCTATTTTTAGTTATAGATAACTGGTAACTGTTTCTATCCTCTATCAAAAGTCCACAATCAGGGGGCTTCCCCGGTGGCGTAACAGTTGAGGCGCAGCGGTTGAGCATTGGGTGGCGAGGCTGCCGGCAGCCTCTGAAGCCCCAGTTTGATCCCCGGCCTCTGGGCGCGGGTCGCACCTGGCGCTCAGACCTCTCCTGCCGCCAGCTGCTCCCCTCAGCAGTGTACTTCGTCACTCTGCCTGCTCTGCTCCCCGCTCTGACTCTGGTGAATTCTCTCACCCTCCTGCACTTCTGATTGTATCCAGTGCTTGTATAAATAAATAAATAAATCTTAAAAAAAGAAGAAGAAGAAGTCCACAATCATCAGGCCCTGTGAGCAGGCTGTCTGGTCTTTTGTTTGTACTCGAGCATTGGTTCCTGAAACAACTGACCGATTCTGTTTAGCTCAGTTCAACGTTTGTGACTCCACAAAAATAAGAAAATGAGTGGTTTGTCTACTATGACTTCTATGACCCTATTTTTAAATGACTTCAAGTATGTCCGTTTTTCACACAGCTATATTTGGTTTCATTATTTTTTAATATGCAATGAGAGATGATTAATATATTTCATTGAATGTTTAACAGAATAGAATAATAACATATTGAAATTGCAGTGCTAACTTGTGTTTGAAAGCTTCCTAAAGTGTAGAGCAATATTTATTGTTCCTTCTATAAATGACAGAAATACTATTCCATTCTTCTCTACCAAGCATTGCCTGCATGACTCTTTCTTTGAGAGTTCCCGGGTTAACAGATATTCATGGCCTGCTAGAAAATGATATTCTTCAGTCTATAAATAATAGGGTAGTCATAAATATCTAGACAGTTGCCTAGAAAGGCTCTGAAGCACTTTTTCCAAAAATGGAAAATAATCCTGTTCCTTGTAATTTAATGAAATATATTTATATTCACAAGTCGTGTAAGCATCAGTAATATTTCTAAAACCTTTTCATCATCTGAAACAAGCATTCTGCACTTATTAAATCATAATTCCTCATTTCACTTTGCCTTCAGATCCATATTCTAATTTACTTTCTGTAAAGAGAATATTTTTTAAAAGATTTATTTATTTATGCATACAAGATCTGGGGTACAGGCCAGAGGTGTGGGTGTTGAGAGGATTCACCACAAACAGAGCAGGGAACAGAACAGGCAGATTGACTGAAATACACTGCTGAGGGGAACAGAAGGTGAGTCAGGAGAGGTCTGCTGCCCCATGTGGGTAGCTCCCTGGCAGGCCAGGGTTCAAACTCATGCTGCAGTGGTGGTGGATAGCTGCATAGTTTGCATCTTAACCCCTTGCACCACCAGGGAGGACTGTAAAGAGAATATTTTTTTTCCTAAGAAATATTTTTTTTTATTTATAGTCCTGATATACTTAGAAATATGTTGTCTAGCGTTAATTACATAAAGCATATATTACAACAAGATTATGAATTGTTCTTATAAAATTTTCTTAGATCATTCATTGAATTCCAAAGTGAATCTATGAAGTTTGTTCCCACTGATGGTTAGAGATTTTTTACTAATTCTGATCAAAATATTAGCTATAATAATTTGCCAACATAATGGATCAACATGGTTGCTTATGGAGACTAACTCCAAAGATCAATTTGCCCTGTATTTTGTACAAAATGACTTGGATTTACCCTGTGGGTGATTTTTTTAATTAAGATTCTTAAATTTGATTAAATTTGGTAGAATAAAGAGAATATTTTTAAAGCAAAACACCTAGACATAAATTTTGATTTATCCAATTTAATTCTAATGGGGAAAAACAGATTTTAATTGAACCTATATAGATAATTCTATTGCTATAAAAAGTATTATTTTTAATATTTGATGGTTTAGCTTATCAGGTTTGAAAACAAAGCTAATAAATAGTTACTATTTTCTATAGCTTTACCATTTTACATTCTGATGATGCCCATTAGATTATAAACTATATTGAGATTTTTCTATAGGAATTTTTTCCCCCATATTCTGAAAGGGTGGTTGAGGAGAGATACCAAATATGCTTTTAATTTGCACAAGTATGACCTATTAAGCAGAGGAGTAGAAATAGACAAGAAAAAATAAAACTATTTTATTATGTGCTCATTAGAAAGGAGAAGGCTAACTATAATTACATTTTCCTTATTAAGATCAGAGCAACATAATCAGTTCTTCATAGTGAGGATCAAGCTTAGCAGCCTGCTATCACAGTCATCTTTATATGAAGTAAAGATCTCCTGGTTATCCCAACCCTGTCCTCTCATAGTCAATTAAGTGTCTGCCCATGGTGGAGATTTCAGCCAAAACTTAGAAACATTTACCCTGACTGTGGGATATATAATATCACTGAGAGTTTGCAGACAAGACTGGTCATTGTATCAAAGTCTAAAGACAAGAAAATGATTATAGTCTTTTTTTTTTTTTTTTTTTCCTGATGTTATTATTATTTTTTTTTTTAATAAATTTTATTGTTATATTCCCCATACAATTGCAGCCCCCCATTCTGACCCCAATCCCTCCCCTCCCACCCCCGCCCCCCTAAAAGTGTCTCTGGTTCATACTTTTTTGTTGATTTTGATTTTCACTTTCTTATAGTTATTCATTTTCCTGGTCCCTTATTTAAGCTTTCTAGATTCCTGCTATGAGTGAGACCATCCGGTATTTTTCTTTTTCTTTTTGGCTTATTTCGCTGAGCATGATCCCTTCCAGCGCCATCCATGTTGCTGCAAATTGCATGTGTTTATCTTTTTTGAATGCTGAGTAATATTCCATGGTATATATGTACCACATCTTCTTGATCCAGTCATCTACTTTTGGGCATTTGGGTTGTTTCCAAAGCTTAGCTATTGTAAACAGTGCTGCTATAAACATAGGGGTGCAGGTGTTCTTTGGAATTGATGTTTCTGTGTCCTTTGGGTAAATACCTAGGAGTGGAATTGCTGGATCATATGGAAGCTCTATGTTTAGTAGGTCCAGAAATCTCCATACAGCTTTCCACAGTGGTTGGACCAGTTTGCACTCCCACCAACAGTGCAGAAGAGTTCCTTTTTCTCCACACCCTCGCCAACATTTGTTGTTGCTAGTTTTTTTAATATGTGCCATACTCACTGGTGTAAGATGGTATCTCATGGTAGTTTTGATTTGCATTTCCCTGATGACAAGTGATGTTGAACATTTTTTCATATGCCTGTTGGCCATTTGCATTTCCTCTTCAGAGAAGTTTCTTTTAAGCTCTTCTGCCCATTTTTGGACTGGATTATTTTCTTTGTTGTTGTTGAGTCTCATCAGCTCTTTGCAGATTTTTGTGATCAGTCCTTTATCATTAGTGTTGGGTGCAAAAATGTTCTCCCAGTTGGTGGGGTTTCTCTTTGTTTTTGTTATTGTCTCTTTTGCTGTGCAAAAGCTCTTTAATTTGATGTAGTCCCAGCTGTTTATCTTTGCCTTCACTATCACTGCTTTGGGTGATGTGTCTGTAAAGATGTCTTTGATGTGCAAATCACGTAGTGTTTCGCCTATATTTCCTTCTATATATTTTATGGTTTCAGGCCTTATGTCTAGTTCTTTAATCCATTTTGAGTTGATTTTTGTGTATGGTGTGAGGTGGTGGTCAAGCTTCATTCTTTTGCATGTAGCGACCCAGTTTTCCCAGCACCATTTATTGAACAAACTTTCTTTGCTCCAATGCATATTCTTTGCTCCTTTGTCAAAGATTAGTTGACCATAAATCTGTGGGTTTATTTCTGGATTTTCTATTCGATTCCATTGGTCTGTATGTCTGTTCTTGTTCCAATACCATGCAGTTTTGATGATTATGGCTTTGTAGTATAGTTTGAAGTCTGGGAGTCTGATGCCTCCATTCCCTTCTTTTTTTTTCAGGAGAGCTTTGGCTATTCGGGGTTTTTGGTGATTCCATATGAATTTCATCAATAATTGTTCTATTTCTTTGAAGAATGACATTGAAATTTTGATTGGAATAGCATTGAATCTGTATATTGCTTTTGGTAGGATGGCCATTTTAATAATGTTTATTCTTCCAATCCATGAGCAGGGGACGTCTCTCCATTTCTTTGTGTCTTCTTCTATTTCTTTTAACAGTGTTTCATAGTTTTCTTTGTATAGGTCCTTTACCTCTTTTGTTAGATTTATTCCCAAATATTTGATTTTTTTTGTTTCAATAACAAAAGGGATGGTCTTTTTGATTTCTTCTTCTTCAGATTTATTGTTTGTGTATAGGAAGGCTACTGACTTTTGCGTGTTGATTTTGTATCCTGCCACTTTACTGAACTGATTGATGAGTTGAATTAGCTTTTCTGTGGAGTTTTTGGGGTTCTCTATGTATAATATCATATCATCTGCAAATAGTGATAGTTTGACTTCTTCTTTTCCTATTTGGATTCCTTGGATGTCTTTCTCTTGTCTTATTGCCCTGGCTAGGACTTCCAGTATTATATTGAAAAGCAATGGTGAGAGTGGACATCCTTGTCTTGTTCCAGATCTTAATGGAATTGCTTTCAGCTTTTCACCATTGAGAATGATACTGGCTGTTGGCTTGTCATAGATGGCCTTTATGATGTTGAGGTATGTTCCTTGTATCCCAGAATTTCAAGGGCTTTTATCATGAATGGGTGTTGCACTTTGTCGAAAGCTTTCTCAGCATCTATTGATATTATCATATGGTTTTTATATTTCTTTTTGTTGATGTGTTGGATAACGTTGATTGATTTTCGGATGTTAAACCATCCTTGTGCCCCTGGAATGAATCCAACTTGGTCGTGGTGAATTATCTTATGGATACATTGTTGGATTCTGATAGCTAAAATTTTATTGAGGATTTTTGCATCCGTGTTCATTAGGGAGATTGGCCTGTAGTTTTCCTTTTTTGTGTTGTCCTTGTTCGGTTTTGGTATTAGTGTAATGTTGGCTTCATAAAACGTGTTTGGTATTGTCCCTTCCTTCTCAATTTTTTGGAAGAGTTTGTGAAGGATAGGCACTAATTCGTCTCTGAATGTTTGGTAGAATTCATTTGTAAATCCATCAGGTCCTGGGCTTTTGTTTTTGGGGAGGTTTTTTATTACCATTTCAATTTCGCTAATTGTAATTGGTCTGTTTAGGTGTTCTATTTCTTCTTTATCTAGCTTTGGGTGATTGTAGAGTTGTAGGAATTTGTCCATCTCCTCTAGATTGTTAAACTTGTTTCCATATAACTGTTCATAGTAGTTACTGATTATTCTTTTGATTTCTGCTGTGTCCGTTGTGATTTCTCCTCTTTCATTGTTGATCCTGTTTATTTGTGCTTTCTCCCTTTTTTCCTTTGTGAGCCTGGCTAGGGTTTGTCTATTTTATTGATTTTTTCAAAAAACCAGCTCTTGGTTTCATTGATCTTTTGGATTGTTTTTTTAGTTTCAATTTCATTTATTTCTGCTTTGGTTTTTATTATTTCTTTTCTTCTACTGGTTTTGGGGTTTTTTGTTGTTCTTTTCTAGATCTTTGAGCTTCGAGATGAGGTTGTTTCTTTGCGTTCTTTCTTGTTTCTTGATGTGAGCTTCTATTGCTATATATTTTCCTCTTATTACTGCTTTTGCTGCATCCCATACATTTAGGATATTAGTGTCCTCCTTGTCGTTCAATTCAAAAAATTGTTTAATTTCTTCTTTGATCTCCTCATTAGTCCAATGGTCTTCCAGTAGTGTGGTTTTTAATCTCCATGAGGTAGGAAAGTTCCTTGCCTTCTTTTTATGGTTTATTTCTAGTTTGATGCCTTCATGGTCAGAAAAGATGGTTGATATGATTTCAATCTTGGTGTATCTGTTGATGTTTGTCTTGTGCCCCAGTATGTGATCGATCCTGGAGAATGATCCGTGTGCGCTTGAGAAAAATGTGTACTCCGTTTTTTTGGGGTTTAGTGTTCTATAGATGTCTGTTAAGCCTAATTGCTCTAGGTCCTTATTTAGAGCTTTGGTTTCTTTACTTATTTTTTGTCTTGTTGATCTATCCATTGTTGATAGTGGTGTGTTGAAGTCTCCCACTACGTATGTGTTTTCTCTGATGTCTGTTTTCAGAGAGGACAACAGTTGTCTGATATATTTTGGTGCTCCTTCGTTTGGTGAGTATATGTTAATGAGTGTTATTTCTTCTTGAAGTATTGTCCCCTTGATCATAATGTAGTGACCATTGGGGTCTCTTTTTATCTTTTTGAGTTTGAAATCTGTTTTATCTGATATAAGTATAGCTGTTCCTGCTTTCTTTTTTGGTCCATTTGCTTGTAGGATTGTTTTCCATCCTTTAACTTTGAGCCTATTTTTATCTTTTGTAGCTAAATGTGTTTCCTGGAGACAGCAAAAGGTTGGGTTTTGTTTCTTAATCCAGGCTGCCACTCTGTGTCTTTTTATTGAAGAGTTTAGTCCATTTACATTTAGAGTTAATATTGATATGTTAACATCTGTATTTGCCATTGTGTTTGTCTTTCCTTTGATTTTATTTATTTATTCTTTTAATAATTTTTTTTTTTTTTTGGCCTTCTTTCATTGTTATTCGTCCCTCTGAGGTTCTGGCTTTAGGACTCCTTGTAGTATTTTTTGGAGTGGGGGTTTAGTTGCAATGAAATTCCGGAGTTTCTGTTTGTCTGGGAAGGTCCATATTCTTTCTTCAAAGAGGAAGGAGAGCTTTGCGGGATAGAGTATTCTTGGTTGGCATCTGTTTTCTTGGAGTCTGTTGACTATGTCCCTCCACTCTCTCCTTGCCCGTAGTGTTTCTTCGGAGAAGTCTGATGTCAGCCTGATTGGTTTTCCTTTGAATGTTATCTGTTTCTTCCCTCTTGCCAGCTTCATTATTTTTTCCTTGTCCTGGATTCTTGGGAGCTTTACTATTATGTGTCTTGCTGTATTTTCCTTTCGTCGTGGAAGTTTGGTGTTCTTCTTGCTTCTTGTATATCAATTTTCAGCTCCTTCTTCACATTTGGGAAGTTCTCTTCAATTATCTCTTTGAATATTTTCTCTGTTCCTACATCTCTCTCCTCTCCTTCTGGTATTCCTATAACTCTTATATTTCCTTTCCTCATGGAGTCAGATAGTTCCCGAAGTCTTTCTTCGTTCTTTTTCCTTCGTACTTCTCTTTCCTTTTCTGTTTTGGTTCTTTTTATTTCTGTGTCTTCAAGATTACTTATTCGTTCTTCCATTTCATCTATTCTGCTTTCATTGCTTTTCCCAGAATTCTTTAGTTCTTCCATTAATTCTTTGATCTCCTGCATTTCTTTTACTTCCCTCTTTAGGGACTCAATTTCTTTCTTCTGACCATTGTTTTCCCTCTCTAGGGACTCAATTGCATTCTTCTGATCGTTGATTATTTTTCCCTTATCATTGTTTTCCTTTATGACTTCTGTCAGTTTTTTAATCACGGCAATTTTAAATTCTCTTTCTGGAAGGCTCAGAAATTCTTCCAAGTTATTGTCTTTGCAATCTGGGGGCTGGCTTTCTTTTTGTGGTGTGCTTTTTCTCTGGAGAGTTGCTAGGTTGCGTGTGGTTCTTCTCCTCCCTACTGTCTGTTTTCTAATTTGCCGTATGCGTTGGGACACTGTGTTGTTGGGACTGGCCGGCATCTTGGGTGGGCTTCTCTGTTCCCCTCTGGTTCTTCCAGGAGTCATCTGTCAGTTTCAAGCAGCCGGGCGGCCGGGGCTGTGTGCTGGTGCTGGTCTCCTCCTGGGCGGGGCTCTCTTTAATGGCGCCTGGAGCTCACCTCCGCGGCGGATCCTGCAGGGTTCGCCTCAGCTCCCGTTCACGGGGTGTGGTGGCTGCAATAGTTCCTTTCCACTCACAGTCCCGCTTGCTGTGTCCGTTTTTCTTGTTGGCCGTTTGGTTTGTTGTTTCCTCCTCTCTGCCGGTCGGAGAGTGCCGACTTTGTGGCGGGGAGGGAGCAGGGTTCTGCGCTTCCCTCCCTTCTCGTCCTCTTTTATGGCAACTTTCTTCTTCGGGCAGTTTGCTGGAGTCGTCTGTTTATCTTCCGTGTCCCAGTTCTCACTGGGACCTGCCGCTTTTCCTCCCTATTAACTTTTTTTAATGGGAGATCTTACTCGCAGCGTCTCCTCGTCGCCATGTTGCTCCGCCCCTCCCTCGAAAATGATTATAGTCTTTACTACACTTTTAACCAGACTGATAATATTTTGAAACAAAAATAGCAGAATGCCACACTGATTATAAGGAATGTGATCTCTTTCAGAAGAGAACTTCTGATTTTGGTTTTAGATGTTTATATTTTACAAGCATAATAAAGTCAGCACAAAGACACAAGAAGTTAACAAGTCCTCAAATGAAGATGTTCTCAAATACACAATTGATACTAGACTAAAACCATTCTCACTGATAAAATCACAAAGACATGAGTGCTGGTCACTGTGAATTCTGTTAAATCCTGTAAACAGTATAAAACCACACACAGAAAATAAATAAGAACAGATCCAAATGACACACTGCTAGAATCTACTAACACGAGCTCTAAAACAGAATTCATTCAAGTCTGCATGAAGCAGAAATAGACTCAGAGCAAGCAAAACTCTTTCCACTATACACTAAAAACCACCTCAGTAACCAAAGAGCCTAAGCATCAGATGACCAAGAGGTGCTTTTATTGAACAAGTTATCTTGCACAATTTCATTGAATAAGTCTTTATGTAAGGCCTCATATATTCTTCATAAGCGATAAAAACAAACACAAGTAAAGTAAGCAAGCATAACAAGCAGGAAAAATCATAGAAAAATGCAGATCAATCAATGAGTAAAGGTTTTTACTAGCAGTTAAGTGATCTTCAAGACAGACCAGCTTTCAGAACAATAAACACCTTGGAATAAAGATGAAAACTGTATTTGAAGTTCAAAATTCTTATATCCAGTAAAACAATTCTGATTGGTAACATTTGGGTCACTATTCATAAAAAAAAAAATAGAAGTTACAGTCTTCATAAGAAAAAATAATCATTAGCATATTTTTAGGATGTAATTTTCAAAGCTGAGGCAAAGCAAATGAGGAAGACAATAAGAGAAAAAGGAAAATTCACACATATGTCTATACAATGTTTTATACTATCATTATATGACATATATAATATACATATATAATAAAATTTTAGTGCATTTTATTATAAAATTCTGTGTATTTGTAGATTTATTATAAATCAGTAAAAACATAGAATGAAACATGAACGAAGATAAACAGAATAAATTTGCTAACCAAGTTTGCTAACCCACAGTCTTTCAAGTTATTTTAATATAAAAATATACATTGGGCATGAAACTTTCATTTTGATTTTGGAGACAAATATTTGTGTTTTTTCCCCCATTGGTATTTATTTATAGCTATCAACAAAATAACTCTGTTCAGAATAGAACTTGCATTCTAAACCAAACTGAACCTGTGACTTTGCAGTGTCTCAACACAGCAGTAAAATGAATTTTAATGTACACTTTTGACTTAAAAAATATATATTTCATTACTTACTTTCCTCTACAAATGTAACATAAGACAAGTACATTTCTAAGTATAGATTCACAATGCATTGATTCTGAAAATTGCTTAATTTTTCTAACTATAGATAAACCTCATTAACTCGGACTATTCAAGGAGATAGCAGTCTAAACATTAAAATAATTGCAAAATACGCAAACAGTTTTCATTTAGAGGACATTTATTGTGCCCCTATTTTGTGCTAGTCATTATGTCAAATACCACTGATATGCAATTATGAAGCTATAAATCTTGTCCTTGAGAAACTTACTCAAAGGAAAGAAAAAAAAAAATGTAACAAGGATAACCAGATGCTGTAATGCAGGAAAAAAATAAACAACCTGTGCGTATTTAGAATGAGTAACTACCTACCCCTTACAAATTTGAAATGAATTGTAAGGTCTTCAAGAGTATGAAGAATACAGCCATTCAGAGTGGGGGAAAGTATCCCAAGGAGATAATGTAGGGTAAAGAAAATATCAGGCTTTTCTGCCCTTCCGCCATCAGGATAGATGATGGATCCTTGTCCTGAATGCATGCCTGATGGCGGGCACCTGGAATAGGGTGTGGGCATAGGTAGATGGGATTCAGCTGAGCTAAGACTGTGCTTTTAAGGGCGGCGTCACGGGACGCCAGCAGCACCAGGAGCAGCAGTAGAAGCGAAAGAGAAGCCGAGAAGCAGCAGAACGAACGCCAGAGAGCCCAGATAGAGTGAAGACTTGCTGGGGGCTGGGAGGCCTGCCAACCTGCCAGCCCCCCAGCCAGCACCACTGCCTGCCATATGCCTGGTGAACCCCAATAAAAAACCTGCAAAACCACTGAGGACTCTGACTCCTCCTTTACCTGGTCTGCATGGGATCAGAAAACCTGCACTGTGCCCGTTCCTGCCTTTACAGATAAAAAGAAATAACTTAATGTATATCCTCATAAAAAATTTTCAAATATTTCCACTCCTATTCATAACCACTGCACCAACTAATCTAAGTCTCTGTCCTTTCACCAGAATGTTTATATTCTCATATTATATAATTATATATAAAACTGGTTTATATTATCCAATCTTTTTTTTACCTCCTTCACAAATCCTCCATATAGCAAACATTTTTATTGAATTTTTGTTTTTTAGTCTATACTGAATCTTTTCAATGCCTAAATTTAAAGTTTGCTGAGATTTTCCTTGCTTAAAAATTAAGTACAAACCGCTTATCAGACCTGTAGCGGCAGGAAGGGTTGTGTGCAGGATCTCTATGACCTGACGCAGATGGGTGAAGGAGGAGTACTGGAGATTTTGGTGGCTTTTTCAGGCTTTTATTGGGATTTTACCAGGTACATGGCAAGCAGGGGTGCCGGGGTTCCAGGAGACTGGCAGGCCTCCCAGGCCCCAGCAAGTCTTCACTCTTCCTGGGCTCTCTGATCTCTTTGGTCTGCTTCTGTGCTGGTGCTGCTCTTGTCTGGTGGTTCCATTCCACTCTCTCGCTTGTTCTCCTTCTCATGGTTCTGCTGCTCTTGTTCTCGTCTCGTTCTCATCTGCTGATGCTCCCCTTATAAGCCCCATGTCAGCCCAGGTGACACACCTATGAATGCCACACCCTACTCCAGGTGACCGCCATCAGGCATGCATTCAAGAGACAGCAGGGATCCATCATCAATCCTAATGGCGGGGAGGGCAGCAGAGCCTGACAATCATTTACCATACAAGACCCTAAATCTATCCTTCCACTGGAAATCTCACACCATTACTTACTTATGTATGAATATATGAATATACACACACGTACACACGCATGATTATTTAGACTCCATCCCCCAGTCAATATTCTTTTTTTTTTTTTTTTTTTTTTTTATAGAGGCATGCTTTATTTTTTAATTTATTTATTTATTTTGTTTGTTTGTTTATACATGCACTGGGTACAGTCAGAGCGCGGCGCGGGAGGGTGAGAGAATTCACCAGATCCAGAGCAGGGAGCAGAGCAGGCAGAAGGACCGAAGTACACTGCTGAGGGAGCAGCGGGCGGCAGGAGAGGTCTGCGCGCCATGTGGAACCCTCCTCCGGTGGCCTGGGAGCAGCCGGGGATCGAACCGGCGCCGCGGAGGCTGCGGGCAGCTTCGCAACCCAGCGCTCAACCGCTGCGCCACCGGGGAGGCCCTATTCTTATGAAAATATATTTTTAAATGATTACATAGATTTCACAACCAGAATCTCTTAAATAATTTTTGAAGTAGGTCACTTGGTTCTTTATCTTTTATCTTATAAGAAACAAACAATTTTAGAGAAAAGGTATTAGAATGATAATTAAATAGGATTATCTGTTTGTTTACTGGTTTGTGTTTATTAAAAATTGAAAAAATGGAGTATTTAAAACTTGGAATCAGCCAGTGCTCCTGCCCAGCTATGACTATGCAGGTGTTTCTTTTTACCAACCTCTTCCCTTTGCAAAACAGGACAGGTAGCTCTCCTCCCAAGGCTGCCCACCTGTGACTCTTTTAACAGACCTATAACTTTCAGGAGCAGGTCTCTCTGCCAACTTGTGCACAAGCATCTTTCTCTTTGATTCCTTTTCTTAAAAATAATAAACCTGATTTTTTTAGATATATTATAAAAAAACAAGCTTGAAATCATATTTGAATTGCACAAAAGACTTTCTGAACTCACATACTGGATAACTCAGATTTTTACTGTGAAGATAGCTAGAAACACAATTTTTAAAAAATTATATTCAGAAGCTTATAGGAAATGTAGAGCTAACATGACTTTATGGAATAATTGGGCCAAGATTTGGGAGCCAAAGGAAAGTCAGGTTATGAGTCCGGCATTTGAACTCACTTACCACTTGGGATTTAATTATTCTAGTTGCAGTGTGAAAATTGAAAAAATAAATGGCTTCCAGTGACAACGGACAAATAAATTTGAGTCCAGAGGAAACACACTCTGCTTCAAACTCTCAAGCTTGGGTGAGTAGCTTAAGCGTTAGAGAAAATAGATATCTTCCCTATATCATAGTGATTGCATCTCAGCTGAATTACTTACTCATTAAAACTGGATCAAGGAGAATCCAGGCACTCTAGTAATAGAGATGTTGGGAAGAAGCCTTCTCTGTAAGAGGATAATAGTACCTTAGGTCTCATGTTATTTCTGTAATTAGTTAAGACACCTCAATTAAAACTGACTGAGAATACAAACAAGAAAAGCAGTTTCATTTTTTGGAAATATAAAAAGAAAACACTGAAATATAATAAACATTGAGTAAATAATACATGTTACAGTTTCTAAGATAATAACTTAAGGAATATAACTTAAGCATATACATTACAAAGTTAATAAAGTAATACATTTAAAAATACAGGTTCTAAAGAAAAGAAATCAAAACTTAAAAGGAAAGAAAACATACAAGTGAGAT